>NC_061870.1:16251973-16595799 GCF_907164915.1 Impatiens glandulifera
GATTCAACTTATAATTAATAAACTAAAACATATATTACATTTAAATTCAATTTTTTTTACCTCCTCGGCTTTTTATATACTCAGCTTTAATTTTATAATTACAATAATTTCTCTCTTTAATCACTTTTCTTTTAATATTTTTTTTATTTTTTATTTCTTCTTTCTTTTTTTTCCAATTTTTTTTCTTACTTATATAATTTTATATAATTATTATAATCATCATAAAATTTAAATATTTTTTTAATAATATTATATATTTTCTGAGTTTTATAGTAATTAAAAATAATTAATAATTTAAATTTTTATAAAAATAAATTAAATAATAAATAAAAAATAGACAATAAACAATAAACAAATAATATACTAACAAAAACAAACAAATAATAGAAACTAATATATTTTAAAATAAATTGTTTTTAAAATTAATTAATTTATTAATATTTAAAATTAAGTTAAATAAATATTCAAATTAATAAAAAAACATTAAGTTCATAAATATATAATTAAATTATGAATTTTATATTATTGATAATTTATAATAAAAAAGTAATTAATATTAAATATATATATATATATTTAAATATTTAAATAAATATCATATTAATTATTAAATATTATTTAAATATAAAAATAAATAAATTAGACATATAAGTTGAATCAAACATATTGGTTAACGATAAAATGATAAAATAAGTTGAGTACAATAAAATGCACTTGCGACTAAAAACTTGTTCTAAATTGTTTTTTTGGATTAAAATTGATTTTTTCTTTCTCCTCATTTTCATCATTTCAATCTTTTTAATCACTTTATTACTTTATTTAAAATTTCATTTTACCCTTATTAATCTTTTTAAATTTTAAATTATTAAATCATATTACCCAATGATACGCTCCGTAATTTTTAACAAACAGAAAAGACGTCTCAAAATTCATTCTACCCAAATAAATTTATTCATATTTCATATAAATTTTTCTATCACTTTAACCAAAATAAACTAAATAAACCTATTTAGGACATCCTAAATCGAATAAGTTGGTTGGAGTCAATCAATTAAATATAAATTGTATCAAACTTATCTCATATATATATATATATATATATATATATATTTAAAAATAATTTAAAAAAAAGTTATATATTATCAAAATTATTATTAATCATTATTTTATAAATATTTATAAATATTT
Source organism: Impatiens glandulifera (assembly GCF_907164915.1). Lineage (NCBI taxonomy): Eukaryota > Viridiplantae > Streptophyta > Magnoliopsida > Ericales > Balsaminaceae > Impatiens > Impatiens glandulifera. The sequence goes on from NC_061870.1 coordinate 16,253,162, forward strand.
AAAAAATTCAAATTCAAGTTCTAATTTAATACATTCTAAATTCCGTTCTATTTAAAAAAATTCTAAACAAAAAAAAAAACAAACTTAAAATTTTTAATCACTTTCAAATAATTTTTACAACTAAAGAGTTATATAATCAAATAAATATCTTGTTAATTAATTTTAATATAATTATTTAGAAGTTGGTAATGCACGCGCGGGAAGTAGAGGGTAAAAAAGGAGTAAGGAGGGGGTTAAATACGAGGTTCACAGACAAAAGAGAAGGGGGGACCCCTCCTATGTCGTACTATTGGATTGGACAATTCTGGAAAGTTTTTCCTTTTTTTGCTATTACTACCCTTTTCCTTTTCTGAACAACCCCTTCACTCTCTTTCTCAAATGTCATAATCACCCTTACAATTCTCCTTTTTTACTCTTTTCTATCTTTTTTTTTTTTTTAATTAAAATACCAGGTCATGCATTATTTGATCATTTGTAAATAAATAGCTTTTGGGGTACCCAACTCTCTATTATAAGCTTCTTGGATTTTAATGTGGTGTTTTCAAGACTCTAATATAATATATTAGATATTGTGTCTGCATTGTTGTAAGATGGAGGTTGATGTTTCAATAATAATAATAAACTATAAATAGATAAATATTCTATGTGAATTATTGGATTGTTTATACTAATTTAATATGTATAAACATATCTAAGCTATTTTTCAATGAGAAAACAATGACTAATCATACATGCCTAACTATCTAGCTATATATAATTAAAATTTGAATTCAACACATATTTATAAAGGTTTGGCAAACCTAAAATTGAACCATTTAGCTTCAACATTAATTGAGTTTATAAATATAATAGTCAATAATATATATATATATATATTTTTAAATTATTATTTATATAAATTAAATTATTTTTATTTTTATATATATTTTAAATTTTATTTTTATAAATTTAATTATTTGTATTTTTATATATAATTTAAATTTGATTTTTTTTTATAAATTTAATTATTTATATTTTAATATATATTTACATTTCAATTATTATTTATATAGTGTAATAAATATTCTCTTAAGAGTTCTAATAAATAATTGATAAATACTAATAAATTTTATGAGCGTTGGCTACGTGTTGTATGATATTCTTGGGCAGACAGCCTCCCACGTTGTCCTGAGAAAAATCGTCAATAATTTAAATAAATGATGATGGTAATCGTTTTTATGAATAATTAATTATTATATTGTTATGGTTAAAATAATTTAAATTTATTAGTATTTATCAATTATTTATTAGAATACTTAAGAGAATATTTATTACACCATTATAAATAATAATTGAAATATAAATATATATATATATATTAAAATATAAATAATCAAATTTATAAAAATAATCAAATTTATAAAAATAATCAAATTTAAATTATATATGAAAATATAAATAATCAAATTTATAAAAATAAAAATTTAAAATATATATTAGAATATAAATAATTTAATTTATACCAATAATACTTTAAATATATCAAATTTATAAAAATAATAGTTTAAATATATATATATATATATATATATATATATATATATATATAATGAATTTTAAATGTAATAAAAAAACTAAGTTTGAACACTAAATTAGGTTAGTTTGGAAAACTAAACACCAAACAATGTTATTTTGGGTAACCACCCTTTTTCGGATTGAGTTTTTTCAAAAAATTTAGAGGGAGAAAAAATTATAATGGTCGATAATTTTAAAAAGGTTATTATTATTATTTTTTTGATAAAAAGACTTAAAGTTATTAATATATATAAATAAAATAAAAAATAATAATTTAAAATAGAAAATATTTTAATATTTTAATTAATGAAATGAATAATGTGATTTTGAGAATTAATTAATTGAAAAATTAATTTTATTTGATTTATTTAAAAAACCCAAAAAAACAAAACCCAAGATCAAACTAGCTCTATAAATAGACCAATCATCAAGAGGAAATAGGGAAAATGGGTAAAAAAAAGATGAATTAAGGTTCTGTTCTTTGTGAGTTTTAAAAAAATTTAAGAAAAATTAGTTTTTTATTTATTTTCTCAACAATCATATCTTAACAATTATATCACTTATTTCATTAAAAAAAACTAAAATAGTCTATATTTTAAATTATTAATTTTTATTTTATATATTAACATTTTTTTAAGTTTTTTTATTAAAAATAATTCTTATTCCTTCAAAATCATCAAAAATTATTATTTTTTTCTCCTTTTAAATTTTAAAAAAAATCTCAATTCGATTAGCCTAAGTGCATTAAAGAGATTGATTCAAGAAGAAGCAAATTAGGTTGATTCTTTAATACTAATAATTAAAAGAGAAATAGAAAGTAAAAAAATAGAAAGAAAAAAAATGAAAAATACTTTTTAAAGAAGCTTTATATTAATTTTGTAGAGATAAATTATTTAATAAGCTAAATTCAACATGTTTAACTATTTTTTTTGTTAGCATTTTATTTTACATTTCTAATTAAAAGAAGATTTATGTAAGGATGTACTCACCTAAAGTCCAAAAAAATATTTATTAAACTCTTATATATCTACATTTTTAAAACTTATAATAAATTAGTAGTACAGTGATTTTTAAAATAAATACGGTGTATTTTTGTCTTTATATTAAGTTTAAACTTCTCTAAATATATATTTTTTAAAATTAACCGAACTCTAATTTAGAACTCTTTAGTTAACTATAAGTTCGAAGAGATAAAACTAAATTATAAATCTATCACGAGTAACTAACAAAAAAAAAAAAAAGAAAAAAAATAAACGCAACTCATTTTTATTAAACTTATTTGTTTTTTCTATAATTAATATTTTAAACATATTTACTTTGTTATTTTTCAATTTGGTGTTGAAATACTAAATTGCTTAAACTTATTCATATTTTTTCAACTAATTCTTCAAGATCAATAAAATCACATTTGATTTATTAATAGAAATACAAACAAAAAAACAGCACTATTAATGATACTATTTGAAAATTCATTAAATTTTGAAATATAAATGAAAAAAATAAATTTGTTTCCAAAAAGGGTATATGAATGAAAAATGAAACAAAACCATTGGATCTGAGACAGAATCTGACGAGGGAGAGGTGACTTATGATGTGGGTGGGATTCGTGTGTGAAATGACAATTAGTAGTAATTAAAGAGCATATCCATTAGTGGTAATAATTTAGTTAGCCCATCTTAATTTATAATATATTTGCTTTCCATTTCTTATTTTTTATTTTCATTTTTAGTAATAATAATAATAAACAGCTTCTCTGATTTTCGATTTGGTTAACATTGGAAACTTGCGTTAGAAAGAGATGGTTTTTTCTTTCCAATTTCTAACTTTCTCTCTCTCTCTTTATCTTGTTCATCTTCTTCTTTTTCCTTTGAAGTTTCAATTCTGAACTGGTTGGCCTAGCTAGGTTTAGCTCTGCAATAAAAGAAAGAGAAACAGAGTTCTTCGTTTATGAATGCTTGAAAAAGAAAACAGTGGGCTCTAGTGAGAGAAAGAAACAAAGAAAAGACTCCATTTTTGTGGTGGGTTTCTTTCGGAATAGAGAGATTTAGCAATAAAAGGTCTTCTCTTTTCAAATCCTATTTGATTCGTAGGATTTAGTAAAACTACTTTCACCATTTAACAATTATTTTGTACCCACCATATCTATACATCTCTTCTTCCTCCTCCTTTATAAATACTTCATTCACACCCCCACCTTCCATCTCTCTCTCTGTGTTTATCTCTTTCTCTCTCTCTCTCTTTCTCTAATGTGGGATCTCAATGACTGCCCCGATCAATCAAACGGCCAAGATTACTCAAAGGGTAAACAAATCGGATCTATGTCAAACTCCAGCATGTCCGATGATGTCGAACAGCAGGCCGCCACCAGGATATTCGGTTTTCCGATGAACCGACCGGACCCACCGATGACAAGACAGTTTTTCCCACCGGAGGAGAACATTGATTTTCCTCGGGCGGCGCACTGGGTCGGAGTCAAATTCTACCAAACAGAACTTCCGGTCGGCGGCAAGGGGGTTGAGTCTATGGCCCAGCCTTTAAAGAAGAGTCGCCGGGGACCTAGGTCCCGGAGCTCACAATACAGGGGTGTTACCTTTTACCGGCGAACCGGTCGGTGGGAATCTCATATATGGTATTAATTACTTCTCATTTATCATCAATCATGATATACATTCATTGATTAATTTATGGGTGTCAAATTAATTAATTGTGGATTTGATTGATCTTTTGTTTAGGGATTGTGGGAAACAAGTGTATCTAGGTAAGTGAATAAAAATGTGATCTTGATCAAGAACTAGAGAGAGAAAATGGAATATATTTAGTGATTTGTTTGTGTATGTTTTGTATATATAGGTGGATTTGACACTGCACATGCTGCTGCTAGGTAAGATAGAGATTTTTATTTTATTTTTTCAAGGAGATGAAGATGAAAGAACATATTATTATTTATTTTATTTATTTGAAAATAATTAATTTGGTTGTAATTTATAGAGCTTATGATAGAGCAGCCATTAAGTTTCGAGGTGTGGAAGCAGACATAAACTTCACCTTGGAAGAATATCAAGATGACATGAAACAGGTTTGTTTTTCTTATTTTGCTGGTTTAAGGATAAATTATTTATTTTTATTTTTCTTTAAATGTCTATATTACATTTTTAGTCTATAACTTATGCACATAAACTATCATCTTTTTATGTAAATATTTTTATATCTTTTAAAAATATAGTTATTATATATTAATCTCTTTAAAAGCTTGCTTGACATTGTTTGTTTTTAAGAAAAAAGTAAATTATATCAGTTAGGTCTAACTTTAACTTATGATGTTGTTAATAAGAATCAACCATTGAAATATTTTGTGTTAATCAAAACACTTACAAATTGTTAACACTAGAGTTAGTGGGTTAATGTTTTTTTTTTTTTTAATTATTTAAATTTTATAATAACAAAATAAATATTTTGGTTAATATGAACTAGATAATTAGATGATTGAAAAATATAAGATATGATATTAGAGTTTTTGACAAAAGAATGTTATACTTAAGCTATACTTATAATTTTTTTATTATAATTTAACTAATTACAAATTCTAAATATAATTTCATTTAACAATGAGTTTTTTTTTTATTTAAAAAAATTCAATAAAAATCTTAAATAACATAGCATGAAACAAGCTCTCAAGTTTTGTTACCAAAAAAACTCACTAGAAATTTCAAAATGAATAAATTTATTTAAATAATTTGAATCAAAACAGTTCTTAAATATTTTTATCATCGACTGAATTATATTTATTATGAAAATAACAATAAAATGTAATTTAAACATTTTTATATAATTTTATAAAGCATGCAAACTAGTTTGTCACAAATTGAATATCATTATTATTTTAACTCAAATATTATATACATTGTATAGAAAGAAAAAATAGATTAAGGATTATACTATAAAGGGTGGATGAAGGTTACAAATTATAAATAATAAGAACCCGATAAAAAATGGGGATTAAATAACTCCGATCCATCCCATTCTCATCCTTTCGAGACGATTATTTTTAACATTGTAATATTATAACAAATTACAGATGGGTAACTTGACTAAGGAAGAATTTGTGCATGTTCTGAGAAGACAGAGCACTGGTTTTCCAAGAGGAAGCTCCAAATTTAGAGGGGTTACCCTTCACAAATGTGGCAGATGGGAGGCCAGAATGGGTCAATTCTTAGGCAAAAAGTATATATATTTTTCACTTTCTTTTTCAATCTCTCTGTATTGACATACCCTTTTTTAACAGATATGTCTACTTGGGCCTTTTTGATACTGAAATTGAAGCTGCAAGGTATATATATAATCCCATTTCAATTGTGGGTTATTTAGGTTAAATTATTATTGATGATATAATTTACTACAGAGCATATGATAAAGCTGCAATTAAATGTAATGGAAAAGATGCTGTCACCAATTTTGATCCAACCATCTATGAAGAAGAAGATCATATTCATGATGAAACCAAATCTAATTTTGTGGGTGATCATACAGATTCTAGTGGAAGATATAATATTAGTTCATCCCACAATTTAGATTTAAGCTTAGGGGTATCTGCTTTGGAGAAGAAAAATAGTAGTAATCGCGATTTTCAGTCTTCATTCGATATTCTTGATTCTCGTAACCAAAGCTTGACAACTCCTAAGGTTTGCAAATTTATTTTGTTTTCCCACATGATGGGGTGAATAATTAATTCATTTTGGCTTGGCTTTACAGAAACAAATTTTTAGCCACACCTACATTCAATCACCAAGTATGTTGCCAACAAGATCAGCTGGTGAAATGATCCATAGATATGGCCCCTCAAGTTATCAAGTAATCTTCTTTCTCAAAAAAAAAATTCTAATTTCTTTAGAATAACATCATTATAATCTCATAATATAGTATATTTGTTGGGTTAATCGTAGTTTCTTGGAGGCGGCGGTGGCGAGAATCATCTACACCATCAAGCTTATCAACAAGAACAAGAACAATTTTGGCAACTAAGTAATGATTCTTCACGATCTGAATTGCTTGCAACTGCTGCAGCAGCATCATCAGGATTCCCACATCAAATCAATCCAAGCTCCACCGGTACTACCAGTACCACAAGTTGGCTTAACAATGGTTTTCATTCTTTCATGAGATGATCAATATTGATATCGATGATGATGATGATGAGACCATTAGGTGCAGTTTCGCGTAAAGTAGATAACATTAGCCGGCATTAGTTGTAGTAATTTCTGTAAAACTCTCAGGCAATGCACCCTTTGTTGAAGCGCACCAGGTCCTTGGTTGGTTTGTATGTATGTATGTCGAACTAATCAAACCAGTTCAGTGAGATCTTCACTTTTAAGTGGTTATGACTTGATCATGATTTGGGTGCTCAACATTAATCAATTCCTTGTATTTTCTATTGTTGGTTAAATATTTGGAATCATAGGTTATTTTTTTGTTTTGTTGATTTTGATACAAAAATGTTTTCAAATTTAGTTGCAGTAATTGAAGTAATTTATACATATGAAAATTGGATTTTCTTGGTTCTGTTGATCTATTATTAATAAATTAATAATAGATCAACTCCTATCTGAAAAGCATTCCTCAAATTATTTTATTTTCATTTGAATAGAAATTATTTTAATTGTGTACAACTTTTTTTTTTTAATTGACAATAAGGCCAATGTCACCTTCATCCATTCAACATATTCTATTTGAAAAAGAACACAAAATGGAAGATTAAAAAACTAGAAGCTATGAAGTGGTTGTGAGAGAATTAATTAGAATGTTTGGGCATCCTATAATTAGAATGTTTGGACATCCTAAAATATGATACCATGGGTATTTTCGGACGTAGTAGGGACTCGGAGAGGTCAGGGTTGGGGATAAAGAGTAAGGATTTGGGAATGAGTATAATCCTATGTCTCTAGTCCTAAGTTTAACATTTTTTCTGTCTTTTTTTTTTTCTTATTTCAAGTTAGATCACAAAGCAAAATTGAGTAGAAAAATGTCATTATGAGGCACCCGTCAAGAATCGGATACCCAAATTATCAAGGATGTGAATTGACTATGAGGTACTCATTGATAGTAGAGAAAGTAATTATAGTTAAGGAGTCTGATATAATACTACACGATCTCAATTGTCATACCAATTAATTACAAACTAAATAGTACTTATATTCCTAATTAAAGTGAATTTATAAATTATTTATGCTAAACAGATAAACAAACTAAAAAAAACATTATTCAAATAGGCCGAAATGAACAATTTTATCGAAACAATATAGGACAAAATAATAAAGGAAAGCCACATTGTTCTTATTTGATGCCATCCAAAGAAAGCTGACCTTATTAGTAGGATGAAAATGAACTAAATCCAACTAATTTTCTTACTATTGATGGGATAGAGCCGGCCTAAGGTAACATATAAATGGCATAAGTGATGATAATTAAAAAGAAACGTAAAACACAAAGTAAAAATAAAGTTTCAAGATACTTATAAAACATGACACTCAGGAATAAGAATGATAATGGTACCCGTATACCTAAAACGTGGGTACCCGATTGTCTGGATATTTTAAATTGAATTTGAGATTGAGAACAGAAAGAGAAGAAGGTTACTTGATCGGATTCGGGATAAAGAATATGCGAAACTCAAATCCGACGATATTAATATTAAAAATTATATATAATATATTTTTGTAAAAGTTTAAAGTGACTTTCCACATGCAACAGAAACTATCTTTACAATAATATATTATTTATTTTACTCTAACTCATATTTAACACAAACATCATTTTTAACAACAAAATGTTTCTCCCCATGACTTTTCATATTCAATTTTTCTTTAATTACAAAATGTTATTTCCCCGGTTACTCTTCGTCTTCAACCTTACTCCAACTTATTTTTTCAACTTTCTCTTTAGTTTTTGTTCAACTTTAAGTCTTATTTTCAACATCTACAATATAATTATGCAAATAAGTAATGTTTTCATTGGTATTTTTAAAAATTTAATATTTCTAATTTTAAAGTTATTTATTATTAATAAAGTTATCATTCTCTTCAATTTCAACAATCTTATATTTATTATTAACATATTTATATATAATAGTGCTTAATTTTAAAGTGTCCGGATTGTCGGATCGAGAGTTGTGCTTAATTTAGATATATATGAGTAATGTATACTTGAGTCGGATTGTGAGTTTACCCACTTATAAACTTAAAACAATTAAAAACATAATTAAAAATGTTATATGTATGTTTCGAACTTGTAACATAACAAAATAAGTATAACCATTTAACCAATTTGGATAATAAAACCTTATATTTTAATTTCAACACCAAATTTGATGAACGTAAGACATTCTTAACAATATAAGTTCAACTTTTTAATTAATCTTTATTTATATATATATAATACTTAATTTCAAAATGTACATATTGTCGGGTCGAGAGCTATGGTTAATTTGAATATATATGTGAGAGTAATAAATACTTGAATCGAATTATGAGTTGACCCGCCCATAAACTTAAAATGATTAAAAATAAAATTAAAAATGTTATATGTATGTTTCGAACTTGAAACATAACAAAATAAATATAACCATTTAACCAACTAGGCTAATAAGACCTTATATTTTAAATTCAACACCAAATTTGATGAACGTGAGACATTCTTAACTATATAAGTTCAAATTTTTAACTAACTAATTTATATATATAATAATGCTTAATTTCAAAGTGTCCGGATTGTCGGATCGAGAGCTATAGTTAATTTGGATATATATGTGATATGAGAGTAAATGGATACCTAGATCGGATTGTGGGTTGACCCGGCCATAAACTTAAAATGGTTAAAAATAAAATTAAAAATACTATATGTATGTTTCGAACTTGCAACATAACAAAACAAGTAAAACGAGTTGACCAAGTGTGATTGAGATGTTGTTTACCGAAGAATAACGGACCAATAAAAATTAAAAATGGTTAAAAATATGAATCAAATATTTGATTGATCAAAGTGTGTGCTCACGATGCTAAATGTCAATTGAGATTAATGGTTTGTTTTCTTAGGGATAAGAGATGTGTTAAAGTGTTATTGAGAACTGGTTTGTCAAGAGATAAGAGATCAATAACAAATAATCGTAAAGTCACGAGATTAAAGGTCAAATGAGATTTGTGGCTGGTTTGTTGAAGGATACGAGATGTGTGAATATATATATATATATATATATATATATATATATATATATATATATATATATATATATATATATATATATATGAGTGAGTGAAAACAAAGTTTAATTAATTAGGAAAGAAATTAACATATTTCTTTAGTTTTATTTTAATAATTAATCTAAATAAATAAAATTAATAATTTATTTAAAATAATATTACAAAATCAACATTAATAATATATTAATAATTCATTTATATATATATATATATATTAAACTTTAATATTGAAAAGAATAGTTTAGTTAATTATGAAAAAATTGATACATTTTTTTATTTTAATAATAAATCTAAATAAATAAAATAAAAATTTATTTAAAACAATAAAAAAATCAAAATTAATAATATAATAATAATTCATTCATATATATATATATATATATATATATATATATATATATATAAATATATATATATATATATATATATATATATATATATAATAAAACTGACTGAAAAAAATAATAAATTTAAAAAATAAAAATTTAATTTAAATATATTAAAATAATAAATATTTATTAAATATTTTAAAAATAAAAATATTATATATATAATTATTTTTTAATTATCATATAAATTATATATGCATACACAAATTATAAATAGTTTAGTTACCTTTGATGATGTTTTTACCGACTTAGACGTCCTGGGCGCCTTTAATTTATCTCTTATTGAGATAGAGGACTTGGCAGGTTTCTTAACTGACTCACGACTAGAGGCAGGGGAGACATTGGAATAGCAGCAAGTTCGACTAGACATTTCTTAACTTGGGAATCGACTATTCCAGAGTCCTTCTTCGAAGAGCTTTTCAGACTAGTGGAACTAGCCTCTGATTCATTGATTGTTCTCGTTCTCTTAGCTCATGTCGACAGGATAGAAGCCGCTGGTTGCTTATATGGAGATGACTATGTTTATGTTTGAGCGGGAAAATTAGACATCACAGCACGTGGGACAGCTGTCCTTGATCAGTCTAATACACACGTAGTTAAACATTTTTCTTACTACACTAATCTATGAAAACTAAACATCTATTAGACGCATGGGTCTATTAGACGCAAGCGTCTAATTACGTGTCTTAAAAATGTCTAACGTCTATTAGACGTCGACGTCTAATTACACATGAACAACACGTATTAGACGTGTGTTTGGTTAGACGTGAGCATCCACTTGCTTTTGTCGTAAAAACGTCTAACGTCTATTAGACGTATACGTCTAACCGCGCAGGTTATTAACCAAGACACATAGACTTAGATTCATAGAGTGTAAGTAAAAATACGTCTAAGTACATGCTTTTTCTTTTAGACGACCTCGTATAATAGACCGATTAAAATATTTTGTCTACGTGTGTCTTTATTTTCAAAAGTAAATTTTCCCTCTCATTTTGTCCAAGAACAAAATGAATAAACAAATGTTTTGAGGCCCTTAAGACCAAAAATATTTTTAAGACATAAAAGACTTAGTCCTCTAGAATGGCAAATGCCATTGTTGATTTCCTAAAATGTATACTCAGAAGATTATGCTCCATGTTTCCTTCCTGCAGCTCTCCTGTATCACCTACACAAGAAAATATTTATAAACTTTGGTACCCACAATCAATTGGGTCCTCGATCAATTAGTCCCTTAGGAATCCATATTTGAGATATTCTGATGGATTTCCCATTTTGTGTTGTGATTAATGCGTATGATTTTAACTTAGCAGACGCCTTCCTGCTGGCCACTAATCCTTTAGCTTTTGAAGATGATTTTCTTTTAAAACTCCTTGACTTTGAGTCAAATTTTAGATTTCCAGACTTGTTGGCTGCTTCTAACTTATTTTTCAGCCAGCTAACAGTTGACGGAACATAAGTTATTTCATTCTTCAACGCTACCTTTTCATGAATCGGATCAGATTCAGTATCAGTCACATTCCCTTTGACAAAACTTATTGGCTTAAGCTTGTTAGTTGCTGAGTTTGAATTTTTGTAGGACTGGTTTGTGTCATTGTCATCAAATCCTAAACCGGATCTAGATCTAACAAGTTTCAACAGACTAATATGATATTTGACAGCTTCTCCAGACCTCGTCCAAGCACTAACAACATAGTTTAACCTTTTGTTTTCAGAAGAAAGTGTTTGAATCTGTTCCTTGAGCATCTCATTCTCAGATGAGATCTCTACTATTTTTTTTCCAAAACATTTGATTCTGGAGTTTGAGATAAAATCGGTTGAGACATTTTAGGTGAAGATTTTGTTTCATGTAGGGATTTTGCTAGCTTTCTGTACTCTATGACCATGTCATCTAGTGCAGCTACCAGTTGTTCCCTTGAAAACTTTTCAGAGGATAAGTCAAATACCTCAGTTTCCTGAGTTTCTTCTTCTTCTCTTTCCATGAAGCAAGCCACCTCGTCTTCATCATTGTCACTGGATGAGAAGTAAGAATCACAATGGTTTCGTCTGTTCTTCCTGTCCCCTGCCATAAGAGTCTTCAGCTCCTTTTCATTGTCATTTTTCTTCTCTTCACGCTTCGGCTTCCGACATTCCGATTGGTAATGACCTAAAATGCCACAGTTATAACACTTAACATTAGCTTTGGATTTCTTATTATCATTAGAATTTTAAGAGCTTGAGTTAGAGTTGTTCTTCTTCATGAAGTCGCCAAACTTCTTCACGAAGAGAGACATAGCATCGCTGCTAAGCTGCTGAGCTGTTGTCTGCACATCAGGAGCGGCAGGAGGCTCTTCAGAAGTCACCAACGCTTTAGCAATGATAATGGATGTGGATTGATCTTTTTTCAATCCTTGAGTTCAATTCGAACTCATAGGCCTTGAGATTAGCAAACAAATCAAAGAGCGAGATCTTGTTGGGGTCTTTGGATTCCCTCATGGCCATCGTCTTTATATCCCATTCTCTTGGAAGAGCACGCGTGACCTTGATTGCAAGCTCCCTATTGCTATAGGTTTTGCCAAGAATAGATAGAGTGTAGACAATTTGGATGAAACTTGTGTCGAACTCGTTCATTGTTTCTTTGGGACGCATTTTGAAACTGTCAAACTATTGAGTGGCAACCATAATCTTATTCTCCTTGGTTTTCTCATTGCCCTCACACAGTTGGGTAAGTCTGTCCCAAATTTCCTTGGCAGTATCACACTCGATGATGTAGTTGAACATGCTGTCATCAAGAGATCTGTACAAAATGTCTAAAGCCATGTTGTTGAGATTGTTCTTCCTCCTGTCTTCACTAGTCCATTCGAATTTCTCCTTATCGATCTTGATGGGACCATCTGTGATAACACTCCACATGTCATCATAAAGAGAAAAGAGATGAGCAAAAACTCTCTTCTTCCACACGATATAGTTTTCTCTAGAGAATGTGGGGATTGCGATAGCACTGACATCTTTGATTATGGTTGACATTCTTAGTGAAAGCTTGAGAATAGAAACAAAGCTCTGATACCAATTGATAGGATCGACGACACCAATAGAGACGGGGGTCGGACTATTGATGACGACTTCGGATAAACGAGTTGATAGAAATCCTGTTAGGGGTTAATATCACTTTCTATTCTACACAAACCCTTGCAAACTCTTGAACGATTCAAGTGCGGAAATGTTTGCTCAAGTTTGAAGCTAAGAACCAAAGAATGAGAAGATGACAGAATGAAGAAGACACAATAGTTTGTTTATGGATGTTCGGAGCAAAACTCTCCTACATCACCTCTTCTTCTAACCACCGAAAGGATTCACTATATGTTTCTTAGAATCAAATACAGTTGCACGGCTAGCTCACTGTTAAACAAAACAGACTTTGTTCAACTTACAATATATTGAAGAATATCACTCAGCTAGACAATACTTTAATTCTCTCTCTCTCTTGATAAACACACAGTAAAGCAAGAAAGCAATTCGTGAGTAAATTTAGTGTTCAGCAACTGATAGATCGATATCTCTTTGTAATTCCAACAACTGTCTGTTCTTCCGTTGTCCTTGAAGATCTTTAAATAGAGAACATGTACCAACGGTCGAATCTTCTATAATGACACGTGGAAAACTTCCATTGGAATGCCTCCATATTACACAGATACAGCAAACTCTGAGCATCAGGATCGTGGCTGTACCAATCTAGTAGTGCGCCAAATATTCTTCTAGGATATTCCTACAAGAAACAAGTAGTGGGAAAAATATTTGCTTACGTGACATTAGATGATTGGTTGCAACTGGCTGTCGTACTGTTCTACACAGAAAAGTGGAGATAAAGTAGCATACAACTAATTGATCGTGGGTAGACGGATGCTAGCTTCAAGCAACTGCTTAAGCATGGCATTAGACGTTTTTCAATTAGACTGACAAGTCTAATGAAGTTAGACGCCCCGTCTAATAACAGGATCCATTAGACCACCTAGTCTAATTGGATTAGACAACACGTCTAATTACGGCTCCCTTCAGACTAATCTGAAGAAGTTAGACTGCACGTCTAACTCTCATCTGTTAGATGGTACATCTAACTACGTCTCCCTTCAGATAGGGTTGTAAACGAATCGAAGCGAATATTACTGTATTCGATTCGTATTCGTGAAACTATTCGAATATTCGTATTCGTATTCGATTTTTTTCCGAATAATTAATGTGATTCGTATTCGATTTGAAATTGATATTCGTATTATTCGATCTGATTCGAGTATTCGATTCGATTTTTTTTAAAACATATTTTTTACAATTTATTCGAAAATTTGAAAATTAATATTTTTACATAATATATAACAATATTCAATAAAATTACCTAATAAAAATTAAATAATAATGTTCAAATTACGATTTCAATATTCAACTCCCAATACAATGCAATGCAAGTCATTAATTAAAACTTCCGCGTAACATAACATAAACAATAGTTATCAAAAGAACATTTCATTAAAGTGGTTTGTAAATCAATATTTGAATCATTCATGGCTTGCAAATCAAGTGGTTTGCAACAAGACGACGAACGAAGAAGAGAACTACATGGAGGTGGCGACGACGACCGAAGTAACGTCGACTGAAGAAGAGAAGAGATGAGATGGAGGCGGTGGTAGGTTTTGAGTGATTAACAACAGAATGACTAAATGTGGGTTTCAAGTTTCAACCGAAGAAATGTATATATGTACTAGGGTTTTAGAATAAATAATATTTATAAAATTAAAATTAATAAAACGGTATATATATATATAATCGAATATTTAATCGAATATTAGCGAATACCGAATCGAATATCTTGATTTTGTATTCGTATTCATTTATTAGTCGAATCGAATCGAATATTTTTATTCGAATTCGAATCACAAAATTACGAATACGAATATCAAAATTCGAATACAAATACCGAATCGAATCAAAAGTATTTGATTCATTTACAACCCTACCTTCAAACTAATCTGAAGGAGTTAGACTGCACGTCTAACTCTCATATGTTAGACGGCACGTCTAACTACGTCTCCCTTCAAACTAATCTGAAAGAGTTAGATTGCACGTCTAACTCTCATTTATTAGACGACACGTTTAACTACGTATCCGTTAGACGACATGTCTAACTACATATCTGTTAGACTACACGTCTAACTGCGTATCTGTTAGACTGCACGTCTAACTACGTATCTGTTAGACTGCACGTCTAACTACGTATCTATTAGACTGCACGTCTAACTACGTATCTGTTAGACGACACGTCTAACTACGTATCTGTTAGACGACACGTCTAACTACGTATCTGTTAGACTGCACGTCTAACTACGTATCCGATAGACTGCATGTCTAACTATATATCTATTAGACTGCACGTCTAACTACGTATTCGTTAGACTGAACGTCTAACTACGTTTGTTAGACTACACGTCTAACTACGTATCTGTTAGACTGCACGTCTAACTACATATCCGTTAGACTACACGTTTAACTACGTATCTGTTAGACTACACGTCTAACTACGTATCTGTTAGACTGCACGTCTAACTCAATGCGTCTAATAGCCAATAAGTCTAATGAACCTCATTCAAACTTAGTCTAATATAACATGTTTTTGATACACCTGCACCAAAAACAATTAGACGACTTAGTTTAAGTTTTATACCAACACATCATCAAAATTACAATAGTAAGAATACTTTGACCCTCAATCAAAATAATTTGACCCAACAACATTCTTATTTGAACCAATATAAGTGACTCAAAACCATTTAATACTCCAATCTCTTTTGGGTCATCTTTATCTCACCATGATGGCGACACTCTTTTTGAGTCATTTTTGTATCGCAACATTGTTGGTGCTCTCCAATATTTGATGCATACTCGACCTAAACTAGCATTTTTTGTCAACCGTGCCTACCAATTCATGTAGTCTCATACCACCACTCATTGGTCTATAGTAAAAAGAATAATTCGATATCTTCATCATACTCCTCATCATGGACTTTTCATTCGTCTATCATTTTCTCTCGATCTATCTGCCTTTTTTGACTCCGACTAGGTTGGTTGTCTGGACGATCATCACTCCATAACTAGATACTGCATATTTTTTGGTGACAATCTTATCTCTTGAAATTCAAAGAAACGACATGTCGTTGCTCGGTCTAATATCGAGTCTGAGTATCGAGCTCTAGCTCATGTCACTACTGAACATCTAGCTCTAGTCTTTTCTATATGAACTTTGCATCTCCCCACCTCAACCTCTCACTCTATGGTGTGATAATATTGGTGTTGCATTTCTCTCGGCCAATCTAGTTTTTCACGCTCTTACAAAACATATAGAGATTGATTTTCACTTCATTCGTGAATGTGTTGCTCAGAAATCTCTTTTCATCCGATACATATCTATTGATGATCAAATTGCTGACATCCTCATCAAAGGACTTGCGTCAAACCGATTTGCTTTATTACGTAACAAACTCACGGTGTGTGCCTCCCCGTTTCATTATTAAAGACTCTACAATTAAAAAAAGAGCAACACACTTGAGTCTTTTGGTTTTCATCTTTTAGCTATTAAGTGTATTTAAAATCTTTACATATTCTCTTTAGTTTCTCTTATATTTGTATAAATGCATACTCTTGTAATTGTAATCATAAACTGAAAATACATTCTTAATCCACGACAAGTTATTTGCTACTTCAATGATCCGTAACGACGAGTGATGAAGTAGAGCAAACCGAACAAAATAATTAATGGTGTCAGAGAATCTCTACCAAATATTCTGAGCAATAGTGAAAATTGTCTTGACTGAGAGTTGATAAATAATGCAAAAAAATGTTCTACCAAGTGATAATTGACCATTTACATATATGGTCAAAAAAGTGAGAAATCCATGAAAATAATTGGAGAATACTTGTAAGAGAACCTCAAACTAAAAAATTCGTTTTAGTGGCTCTTTGTTGAAAAAATAACTATAGATCCGGTAACTTCACTTGCTACTAAGAAGGGGACAAACATAAACTTAAGGAAATATCACCAAGATAATCGGAGGGTATAAGCAATAAATGATCTACTAACTTACTAAGAATATTATTCGAATTATATAAATTCAGGATGAAAAATCCGAACCGACTAAACAAGATATCGAATCGAACAAAACATAACATCAACATAAATCTGAATAGTGGAATAATAAGAATCACCCTCGAATGCTAAAAATTCATTGGGAAAGAAGGGTCAAGAAGAAAAAAAAGTTAAACTTTTTGGAGAAATTATTTTTTTAAAATAGAAACCTTATGCTTATGGAGATAGTTAAAACGGTTAAATATAATTTAAAAATCATTATTTTCACATTAAAAGTATATTAAATATATGTCGTTACGATTATTTTCAAACGACCTACCAACTGCTGAGAATATTATTCGAATTATATAAATTCAGGATGAAAAATCCGATCTAACTAAACAAGATACCGAATCAAAAAAATATAACATCAACCCAAATTAAAATGGTGGAATAATAACGAGGTCTCTGATGCTACAAATCCATCAAATCAAAAAGGAGGTTCAAGAAGGAAAAAAGTTTAACTTTTGAAGAGTTTTATTTGGAAAGAGAAACCTTGTTTATGGAGATGGTTAAAACGGTTCAATATTATTTAAAAATCATTATTTTCACATTGAAGGATATGTAATGTCGTGTTAGTTCATCTCGAATAATTCTGATTTTAGGGATAAAATAATATATATAAGAAAAGAAATAAAATTGACAACCATGAGTTAAATTAAATAAATTTAAAAATAAAAGATTTAGTGGGGACAGAGAATTAGATGGATTATTAATTTATAGTTGGTATAAAGAGATATTAATTAACGTAATCAAGGAGTAATCATCCATATTAAATGTGACCTGATTACCTGATTCATAGATGGGTCAGCTGTCCATTTTTCAATTAAAACAAGATTAACACTTAATTCAGAAATTCATAATGAAACCTTTATGCTTAAGCTTATAATAACTAATAATTTTTTTTTTTTTTTTTAATATGTATATATATATATATATATATAATGATGCTTAATTTTTAAAATGTCCGGATTGCTGGGTCGAGAGTTGTGGTTAATTTGGATATTTGGGTCGGATTGTGGGTTGACCCGCCTTTAAATTTAAAACGGTTAAAAATAAAATTAAAAATGCTAGAGGTATGTTTCGAACTTGCAACCTAAATAACAAATACAATTCTTTAACCAACTAGGCTACAAAAACTTTATATTTTAAATTCAACACCAAATTTGATAAACGCGGGACGTTTTAATATTAATATAAGTTCAACTTTTTAACCAACTAATCTATATATATATATATAATGATGCTAAATTTTTAAAGTGTCCGTATTGTCTGGTCGAGAGCTGTGGTTAATTTGGATACTTGGGTCAGATTGTGGGTTGACCCGCCTTTAAATTTAAAACGGTTAAAAATAAAATTAAAAATGCTAGAGCTATGTTTCGAACTTGCAACCTAAATAACAAATACAATTCTTTAACCAACTAGGCTACAAAGACTTTATATTTTAAATTCAACACCAAATTTGATAAACGCGGGACGTTTTAATATTAATATAAGTTCAACTTTTTAACCAACTAATATATATATATATATATATATAATGATGCTTAATTTTTAAAGTGTCCGAATTGCCGGGTCGAGAGCTGTGGTTAATTTGGATACTTGGGTCGGATTGTGGTTGACCAGCCTTTAAATTTAAAACGGTTAAAAATAAAATTAAAAATGGTAGAGGTATGTTTCGAATTTGCAACATAACAAAACAAGTACAACTCTTTAACCAACTAGGCTACAAAGACTTTATATTTTAAATTCAACACCAAATTTGATAAACGCGGGACGTTTTAATATTAATATTAGTTCAACTTTTTAACTAACTAATCAATATATATATATATATTGATGCTTAATTTTTAAAGTGTCCGGATTGCCGGGTCGAGAGCTGTGGTTAATTTGGATACTTGAGTCGGATTGTGGGTTGACCCGCATTTAAATTTAAAACGGTTAAAAATAAAATTAAAAATGCTAGAGGTATGTTTCGAATTTGCAACATAACAAAACAAGTACAACTTTTTAACCAACTAGGCTTCTAAGACTTTATATTTTAAATTAAACACCAAATTTGATAAATACGGGACGTTTTAACATTAATATAAGTTCAACTTTTTAACTAATATATATATATATATATAATGATGCTTAATTTTTAAAGTGTCCGGATTGCTGGGTCGAGAGCTGTGGTTAATTTGGATACTTGGGTCGGATTGTGGGTTGACCCGCCTTAAATTTAAAACGGTTAAAAATAAAATAAAAAATGCTAGAGGTATGTTTCGAACTTGCAACATAACAAAAACAAGTACAACCTTTTACCAACTAGGATACTAAGACTTTATATTTTAAATTCAACACCAAATTTAATGAACGCGAGACGTTTTAACATTAATATAAATTCAATTTTTAACTAACTAATATATATATATATATATATATATAAAATGATATTGAGTAAATGAATACTTGGGTCGGATTGTGGGTTGACCCACCCATAAATTTAAAACGGTTAAAAATTAAAAATGTTATCCGTAATTTTTTTCCACGGATTTTTATATTATTAATCGTGTAAATGCACGGGCTAAATGCTAGTATTAATTAAAAACAATATTAATTAATACAAAGCTAGTAATAACAATTAAATTATTATGAACAAACATTTAAATTCATTTGAAATATATATATATATATATATATAATGATGCTTAATTTTTAAAGTGTTTGGATTGTCGGGTCGAGAGTTGTGGTTAATTTGGATATATATGTGAGAGTAAATGAATACTTGGGTCGGATTGTGGGTTGACCCGCTCATAAAAATGGTTAAAAATAAAATTAAAAATGTTATAGGTATGGTTCAAACTTGCAACCTAACAAAACAAGTAAAACCCTTTAACCAACTAGACTAATAACAACTTATATTTTAAATTCAACACCAATTTTGATAAACGCGGGACATTTTAAAAATATAAGTTCAACTTTTTAACTAACTAATATATATATATATATATAGTTATATATATATATATATATAGTTATGCTTGATTTTTAAAGTGTCCGGATTGCTAGGTCGAGAGCTGTGGTTAATTTAGATATATATGTGAGAGTAAATGGATACTTGGGTCAGATTGTGGGTTGACTTGTCCATAAACTTAAAATGGTTAAAAATAAAATTTAAAATGCTATAATATTTTTTTCACGGTTTTTATATTACTACTCGTGCAAATGCACGGGATACATGCTAGTTATTAGTAAAATGATATTTCTTTTTGGAGTAGGGGGGTTTGTGAGCCGCTTGGTCAAAGTTTGACTTTGATCAATTTCGAATCGCTGGCTTAATATTTGAGTCAAGTTCGTATAAATACTTACTCGAAAACTTGTTGAGCTTTTTTGAGTCTAATAATAAATAATATATATATTTTTATTTATTTTTATATTAAAACATAAAATTTAAAATATATATTTTTTCTACTCAAATATTTGAAAATTTAATTTTATTCAAATTTTTCGAGTCGAGTCGAGTTTGTAGGTAAATAGTCGAGTCGAATTCAAACTCAAATTTACAAACTCGTTCGAGCTCGAATGGAACTAATAAATACTCAATCGAGACTCATTTGCCGCCCTTAATGACGTAGGATTATCCCTCTTTTGTATTATAAAATAGATAAGAGAATGAATAAGTGAAAAAGAAAGAAAAAGTTATACAAAAAACTTGAGGTTATGGGAACCATCTCGGCCTACCTTGAAATCGCGTGGTCGCGCGATGGCCGCTTTAAAGAAATAGGCCCGTGTGCTTTTGCACATGAATCATGTTAATTTTGACCCTCCGAAGTTGACATCCACTCTTTCTTCTTCTTCTTCTTCGTCCGATTCAAGCAATCTTCCTCTTCACTCTCTCAACAAGACTCGCCAACTCTCTCGATCTTACCTTCTTTCAGCTACTAACTACTATATACATAATCTCTTTCTATGTACATATCTATACTCCATAACCAATTCCAGCACACTACACTTGTATGTAAATTTCCTGCAAACTTACTTCCAATCTCATCAGAATCTTCAATGTTAACTCTCTCAATTGGTGAACAACGCTGCTTCTAGCTGCTGATCTGTAAGGTGAGAGTTTCGGTAAATGTACCTTGTAAATCCCTTATTTCAGTGAACTGATTCTACTTCTCGATCTCGTTTTATCTTTTTGTTTGATTTTCTTTCTTCTGCATTGTATTCTCGTTCTAATAGAGCGAGATCTCCTCTTTAATACTCAGATTTTGTAGTGTTTCGATTTGGATTTGAGAATATCAATTGTTGAGTAGAAATAGGCAACTGATTGATGGTTTTAGATTGTATGTGTTGCTTGCTACTTACCTCAACTTATATGAACTGAATTTGCTAGAACATTGAAACCTTATCATCGATTCTCTATTATTGTCTATTAGAGAAACATTGTTTTTCTTTTACAGTTGGTTAGCAAAGAAGATGCATAACTTTTATTATTATTCATATGATTTATTTTCGTTTATCTTAGAATTGACGTGTATAAGAATTATTACTATGGTAGATTAAGGGTTATTGTTAAATGAAAAGAAAAATTATGGGAAAGGCTTATTATGTTACCTCTAATGAGCAAGAACTGCAACACTTCACTTAAACTCCATATGACCATGTTAGGATGGTTTATTCTCTGCAGTTAAGTGAAGTTAAGTTGTTCCCATATCTTAAAAACACACATTCCTAAATGACAGTATTCTTCTTAAAATGAGCAACATTGTGTAAGTTGTACTTTCACAGAAAAAGGTTAATATGGCTTATTCTGTCTCTGAAACAGATATTTATGCATCCCATTTCAGGTCTAGGATATACCATATTGGTTTATTATTTTGAAGAAATGAAAATGATGAATGCAGTAGTTCAGGGGGAAAGCCTTTAGTTTACAAGACATCATTCTCATTTATGCATGGATCTTTAAAAAAACAA
Source organism: Impatiens glandulifera (assembly GCF_907164915.1). Taxonomy (NCBI): domain Eukaryota; kingdom Viridiplantae; phylum Streptophyta; class Magnoliopsida; order Ericales; family Balsaminaceae; genus Impatiens; species Impatiens glandulifera. Next base: position 16,275,460 of record NC_061870.1, read on the forward strand.
CAAAAGGAAATACCTTTTTGTCTCTGGCTGCACCTGCACTTATAGTGTAGTTTTCTTAAGTGCTGGATCTTAAATAAGATACCTCCCAAAAAAACAATCATCTCAAGAGAAGGGGAACAAACAAAATAATTATAAGGTTACATTCGTCCTGAGATCCTCTCTGTTGGTTTGTTGACTAACAAATGCTTGTGTTCAAATGAACTGCAGACATTATGGATCACAATATCATGGTGTGGAAGAAAACATCTGCTGAGAAGGCCGTTGATGCAGAAGATAAGCCAAATCTTTCTCGGTCAAGCAATGCAATTGAGGTAGAAATACATGCTCTGAATCCATTTTCTTAATGGAGTACTCGTTATTTTGTTTAGTCATTCTTCCAGCTCTTATGTAGCATTTGCATTGAACTGTCTTTGTCCTGGCCGAAACAGATATAATTTCACTTTGAGCAAAGCTAATAAATATTATGTGTTGTGGCTGCAGACGGTTCTTAATGAGAACGAGGTGAAAAAGGGAAATTTTTCTATAACTTCTGATTCCAACAGTAAAAATTATCTCGCCGCACAACATTCGATACTGGAACAGGAGGCTGTTGCTGGTAATAAGTAGTTATATGAAAACTGTATCCATTACCAATATGTTTTTTGTATTTTAAGAATCAACCAGAAACTGAAATACTAATATCTTTGAATGGCACATGAAGGTTGGGAGAAGGCAGAAGCAGAAGTAACATCAGTAAAGCGAGAATTGGATGAAGCATTACGGAGAAAGTCAGTTAGTGAAGAAAGACAAACTCATCTAGATGCAGCCCTCAGAGAATGCATGCAGCAATTACGATTTGTTCGAGAAGAGCAGGAACAAAGGGTACACGAAGTTGTGATTAAAGCATCATCTGAATTCGAGAGAGCAAGAATTGTTTTGGATGAAAAACTAGCAGATACCAACAGGAGACTTGTTAAATTTAGTGCAGAAAACAGTCAACTTAGTAAAGCTTTATCAACTAAGGAAAAGTTGATTGAGAATATAAACGAACACAGAGCTCAAGCCGAGTTCGACTTCAACGCTCTAGTGACTCGACTAAAATCAACCGAGAAAGAAAATGTATCCTTAAAATACGAAATCAGGATGCTTCAGAAGGAACTCGATGTTAGAAACGAAGAGAGAGTGTTCAATCGTCGAACAGCTGATGTTGCACACATGCAACACTTGGAAAATTCAAAGAAAATCGTGAAACTGGAAACCGAATGTCAGAGGCTACGTCTGTTAGTCAGAAAGCGATTGCCCGGTCCTGCAGCCCTCGCGAAAATGAAGAACGAAACTGACATATTTAGAATGGATAATGAAACAAGGAGGAGGAAATCAAATTTCTCACCAAATAATTCAGTGGACTTCTCTGTAGACAGTGCATCAGAACCATACACACCTGGAAAAACTGTAAATCCTTTTGCTGCTGAATTTAAAAATAAATCAAATGAGATCTCTCTGGGAAGGGTGTCAGACGTGGGAAGTGACGATAAGGTTAGTTGTGCTGAATCTTGGGCTTCAGCTTTGATTGTTGAATTGGATCATATCAGAACTGAAAAACATATGAGAAAACCATCGTCTAAAACTATCGAGTCTTCAGATGTAGATCTAATGGATGATTTCGTCGAGATGGAAAGATTGGCTAACGAAGGGAGTGAAACTATGGCTATAGGTCATCTTTCAACTCCTCCCTCTTCTTCTTCTTGGATTCAGGATATAGTGAAGCTAGTGGCAAAGCAAATAAATATTTCACAAAGAAATCTCGATGCAATCATGGAGGATATTAAAGTCGCTACAGAAGATTTCATTTGTCGAAATCAATACGATGATGATGATCATTGGAAGGATAAATTGAATAATAGTCTTGATTCTCATAAACAATCTCGATCCACCAATCACATTTATTTGAAACCATCTGAGAAATCTCCTCCAAAAGAGTCAGTAAATGGGCTACATTGCGATCAACAGCTTCATTCAAACGTGGAGAATTCCATACACAAGATAATTGACCTTTTCACAAGGATAAATTATTCTTCACCGGGCTATGGTGGCTCGGAAACTCCTACAGGTTACTCGGTTCGTGTATTTCAATGGAAGACAACCGAGCTTACCTCTGTTTTACAACAATTTGTCCAAACTTGTGAAAATTCGGTAAATGGGAAGGGTGGTGGTATTGAAAATTTCATGGAAGAACTGGTAACGGCTTTGGACTGGACTATGAACCATTGTTTTTCCATTCAGGATGTTTCAAGCATGAGAGATGCAATCGAGACGAAGTTTGGTTTGGATGAATCACTAAATGATATCGGCGAAATTAAAAGATTCAAGGACGAATGCCGAGTTTTAGAATCTGGAAACAAGGATTTGGAGAGAAGACTCCAGAAGGAGACTGATAAAAATGGATCACTCTCATTCAAAGTTCAAGAATTACAGAGAACTGTTGAAATCTTGCAGAAAGTGTTACAGAACACAAAAGAATCAAAAACCATGTTCGAGGAACAAATCGACAGTCTTAGGTTGGAAAATCGGGATCTTTATACAAAGCTTCAAATCGCAAGGGTTGAATTGGAAGAGACCCGTGAAAAAGTCTCAACCTTAGAAGCAGAACTGGAGAACAAAATAAATTGTTGTGCTGATCTGGAAAGTGCATGTCTTGACTTGCAACTTCAGCTACAGAGGTGCATTTCCTTTCCCTTCCTTTCATTTGCTTTCTAGATTGGGAATAATTAGAGTAACTTATATATCTAATTTCTTTACTTCCTTTTATAGCTTCAATAAGAAGGAAATGCCACGGTATGAAGATGACAGTCGACTTGCAACTGTAAGCTCTTGTTTTTACTAACATAAGTATCCTTTGTGTTGAATATGTACCAACTCCAACTTGTGTTGGAGTTTTTCTTTCTAAATGTTCATTTCATTCAAAAAGACTCTAACAAGGAGTAAAAACATCCAACAAAGTAAAACAACATAGAAAAATCAAAAACCAAGTAAACGCAAAGTGAGGCAAGACAACCTAAACATGTAGTTCAAGTGTCAGGAGTTTTACCTAAGACATCAAAGTTCTTAGGTTGTTTTTTTGGGGGAATTAAAGGAGAATTAACATGACAGTCCCCGCCATGACCCCGCCAAAGTTCTTAAGTTTGATTGTCACTAAGAATGCTCTGAATTAAAAATGGGTCATGACTCATGCTACCCACTTTAAAGAATAAACCCGGGTCACAAAAAAAAGTGAGGCAAGTCAACAAAAGTTCATGCTAGTCACTCCTGGGAATAAACCAGAATAAAAAAGAAAGTTGAGGCAAGACAACAAAAAAGAACTATCAATTCATGAATTTGTCGAGTAGATCAAAAGGGCCTTTGTCAATGGTCGATTGAAGACTATGGAAAGTGTTTTTCAATCAAAACTCCGGCCTTTCCTTGTAGTTTGGAAACTAAAACTAGGCAAGTTTCAATAAGGGCTTGTTTGAGGAAAGAGTTTTTTGGGTTTTACCTGGGTTTTATCCTAAAAACCCTTGTTTGATAAAAATTAGGAAAAAACTGGTTTTTAAAATTTGAAGACTAATTTATCCTTTGACTTTAGAGGATATGGTGTAGGTGAGAGAATGATGGTTTAGAAAAAGAGGATAATATTAGAGGGTAGTTTTGGTATTTAAATGATAAAATTATTTAATTTGATGGTTGATAAGATGTTTGAGTTTTGGGATAAAAATTGGGTTTTATCCCAAAAACCCTCTCATCAAATGAGGCCTAAGAGTTTCCGATCGGGCCATTATCAAAGGATCTCATGTACTCTCATATTTCAAATAACCCACAAGATGATAATAGAAATGGTAATCATGGTATATCATTATGCATTAAGACACATCCCTTTTAATATGGTCATTATCTGAGTTTGTGTACTAAAAAAGCAGGTAAACATACCTTTACAGGATTTGGAAATCACAGCAGCTTCAGAAAAATTAGCTGAATGTCAAGAAACTATCCTTAACCTCGGAAAGCAGTTGAAGGATTTGGCTTCACCAAAAGATTTAGTCATTTTCGACAAGTTCACTTCCAATCCGTCTGAATCTGAATCTATTTCAGTCTCCCAGAGTAGCAGTATGAACAAGAAGACCTCCTTGCTTGATAAAATGCTGGCTGAAGATAAAGTTTCAGTAAATGATCTGAAATGTTCAACTACCCAACATGTGGTTAAACAAAATGAACCAGAAAACGCAAATGGTTCCACCAAAAGTATCGTACGTGCCAGCGAAAGGAAAAGTGGTGGTGGCGGCTGGTTGAAAAAGATGTTTTCGAAGAAAAAGAAACGTGACAGCAATAAATAATATAACTGTTCGGTAAGAGACAATTTGGTTTTGATGATTCATTAATTTGCCACCTTTTTTTCTTATTTTATTTTGTTTTGAACATGAAAGTAAATAATGTATGGAAGTTGTGTGCTGTGTAAATGCCAATTGAGTTGTTTTGTCTCGACTCTTTGACATGTCATTTTATTAGATTTTTGTCGTCTTTCCTTCTTGTTGGAGCCCATGTGGCTTGTCGGGTATATGAGATTGGAAGAATGTTGATTTGCATCCTTTTTCTTATTTGGTGACGAGTAAATACTGACCCATTTGGAAATACACTTTTTGAGTTTAGATATGAATTTATGTTAGAAATCACTTTGTTATTTTTGTATGTAACATAATTTAGTTATATATATATATAGATTTGGATTCATAAATTATTTAAGCCATTTAGGAAACTAGTTTTTGTTATGATCACCATCAAGTTATTTAGTTAGATATAATTTTGTTAAACAAAATATAAATAAAAATGATTTATTTGATAATTAATTTTACCAAATAATTTTTTTTATTTTTATTTCACAAAATAAAAATATGTTCATGCATCTTAACCCTCTTGGGCTACTCTCTAAAGATTCTTTTTAGCTTCCTATAAATGGAATGAGAACTTTATTCTCAATTTTACAATATTTGGTATTATAATCGTCATATTTTTTGAAAAAAATAACAATACGATAAACTCAATTCCTCGAGATAAAACTAAAAAGATTTTTATTAGATATTTAATTTAGGATCAAATAATTAGTAACTTAATATTTCATGTCTTCACAATAATAGATTTCAGTCTTCACACATAAACTATTTAATAAAAAATTCATTATGCCAATTTCATTTATAATTCAATGAGGAGAACATTTCTCTTATAACTACTATACAATTCAACATCATTTCTTGAAGCACAAATTTCATTTTACCCTATTTCATACAACCAAATACAATCACATTGAAATTAGTTATTTACATTTAAGGTCAAACCACATTCCAAATTGGAGCCATTTGTATATTGGAAAGAAGCTCTTTAGGTTTAATGACAAGTGCGGGACTAATGGCAAGCAAACCGACAAACGATTCTACAGGAACCCGAGTTCCCCAAACGTTAATGGACTCGAGCTTCCCACATTTACTTACAAGAACAAGAAGGCCACTTTCAGTAACATGTCGACAACTCCACAATCCAATAGACTGAAATCGAAAAATCGATAACTCAATTACAACAACGTCAACAAAATACAAAGCCAATCGATTATTTCTCAAAATACCTGTAAATGTGGACAACTATTTGCAATTGCTATAATCGATTCATCAGTAATAAAAGTCCCTCCAATATTAAGGTGTCGCAAAGAAGTAGCTTTCGAAATCTATTAACAAAGTCCCATCATTAAATGTACAAAAAAAAAAAAAAATAATAATATAAAAAGGATTATTTTGATTTAATGATAAATAACCCTTTACTCTAATATAAATTTAACAAAGTATGAAATTACTAAATTACCCTTAAATGAGTATTAATTAATTAAAATTACCAGATGAACAACACCTTGATCTGTGATTCCAGTCATACCCCAAAGGGATATTGAGGTCAAATTGGTGATACATTTTGCAGATGATATCATAAATAAACCATTGTCAGATATCTGACAACCCCATCGTCTTCTTGATCTGAAAATTAAGAATATCATCAAATATGAAATATGGGTTTGATTGAATTTATTTATGAGAAATAATTAGGTGAGAGAATTTGGTGAGGGAATGACGTGACATAATCTTATTCGCTGAAAAAATCAAATAATTTCTCTTTTTTCTCTCTTTCCTTCCACTTTTACATTTTCCAACCAATAAAGGTGTTGCCACGTCATTCCCTCACCAAATTCCCTCCCTCTATCCCTCCTCTTTATTTATATATATATAATTACATGTCGAGGTCAGTTAGATTGTAAGCCCTGAGAATTAGACGAGCAGTTGAATGATCGTCCATTTTCAAACCAGAGAAGCTGAGAGAATCTCGCCAGGCCAATGAATGATCCGCCGCCCGCTTCCATTTCCGACAAACGGCGCTTGCCCTGTTCGTTCGTTTGTACTTATTATTCATATCATTCTTAAATTTACAAAAAGAAAAAAAAAAGGAAGAATCTTAACTGAACGGAATCTCTAAAACTGGTAAAGAGAAATAAGATATGAGCAAGAATGTCAATGGGGAGCCGATCGATTTCTGCTTCTTCTTCCCCACCTCTACCTCTTATCATACCTTCTCTCTTTCTTCTGATCAGAAAAAAAGAATTTGTTTGGTATACACAATTTTTTATTTTATTTTATATGTTTAACATATTTCAAAAAAATATTATTGATAAAAAAAGAAAATTAGAATATCTAGTCAGAGGTTACGTGTAATTAGATGTCCACACCATTGCGTAATAAATCTTCTCTACATATGAGTCATTACATTTACATGTTGCTTAGTCTTCTTAATGAAGAGATTATATTATTTTTTTAAATGGTATGATTCTTGCGCTTTATTATTAATATAATTTAATAAAATTGACAATTATTAATTTAAGTCTACGAATACATCATCAACATGAATTTTCTTTTTTTAATTTATAACTTTTCATAATATTTTGGTTACATTTTTTTTTCTGTACTTAGATTTATTTATTTTTAAATTTAATAAATTGAGATAATTTTACAATAATATAAAATATTTTATAATTTAAGACGTGTTAATAATAATTGAATTAGTGACCATGGATTTCTTAGACGTATAAATTAAGTTAGTGAGTTTAATAATTATTAATGAAACTCATACATAAAATTTAAGGAAATTTGGGAATAAAAAAGTTGAACAAAATTACTTAAAAGAAATAAATAATAATAAATATGTTAGACAAATGTACAAGTTTGCAAGTTTTGAATTTAAATAGATTTGTTATTTCAATATGATAAACTTGTATTTTTATTAAAAGATCTAAAACAATGTGACAGATAATACTTCATAAAATGGTACTAAATAAAATAGTAATACAAGATAATTATTTTAAAAGTGGTAAAAATCTTATATATTTCTTTTCTAAAATAATTGGTATCTTTTTCTTTTGAATTTATATTAATTTTTAGTTGTTTTTTAAAATATATATTTTATGATTTTATTCTTTATATTAACAAATAAATCATAATAGCTTTTGAAAAATAACACATTTAGTTAAATCACAATAGCTTTTGATTTTAAGCCTTTTAATTATGTTATTTAGTAAAAATAATTTTTTAAACATAATAATATATTTTATTTAAAAAATGTCCAAATTTAATGAATAATTTTTAAAATCTATTTTATATTATACTAAATGTTTTCAAAATAATAGTTTAACTATTTTTTATATTTAATCATTATTAATTATTATTCTTAATATCTTTAACATAAAAATTTAAGTATAATGATATTTTATTTTTTCTTAATAAAATATTAAAATAAATGACTAATATATATAATATTATACTTTTAATGTCTTTTTATTGATGCTTTAAAACTATTAAATATTTTTTTATAAATATATAAATATATAAATAAATCTATAAAATATAATAAATACGATAATATATATATCAAATAAAAATAATAATTAATGCACTATATATTTTAAATAATTGATAGATATTTATTTTTGAAAATTATGTATCCGTCTTCACGCATCTCAGGTTGCGATGATTACCCGAATGTCAAAGGAATGAAGAATAGACAATTGATGGTATATCAAGAGGTGAGTTCATAAACTCCTCTTCATATTTCAGATTTATTGTCCGAGAAAGAAACAATTGAAGATTTAAAAAATAAGTTTTGGTCTTTTGTAGAGGATATAATTCAAGTCAATCCTATTAGAATACTTTATCCTGAGATTAATATTTTTGAATCACTAATTTTCATTCATGATGTGTTTGATGAGGATTCAGTTGATTCAGAGTCAGAATATTATGTCAACGAGAATATACAAGTAGAATTCTCGATACATAATATGACGATGGATGAAAACAAATCTTCCATGAAGGAGGACCTTGAATTAGAGACTAGAGTGTGGCTCAATGTGCACGAGATTCCATCCCTCCCGTATACTTTCCACCCAAGTCCTTCTTTATTGAAAAACTACCAACAATATCACATGAAGAAGCTAAATGATCTACCGCAGGGTTATATGCAAGTAGTAAAGCGTGTATCGAAGTCAAGAAAAGGGTTATTCCGACTAGATTTTATCAATGATTGGAAAAATTATTTCTTGGAACTTTTATGGATTAAATGATGGTGTGAAGAGAGGTATCATTAAGTCACTAATGGGAACCCTTAGTTGTGACATATACTGTTTAGTGAGACAAAAATTTAGAAAATGGATCAGTGGATTGTTAAAGATTTATGTAATTGGAGGTTGTGTGGTTGAGAGACTCTTGATTCTATAGGGACGTCAGGTGGAATTCTTGGTGCATGAAATGAAGATATGTATGAGAAAATGGATGTTAATTTTGGTAGATACTCGGTTAACGTTCAAATAAGAAATCGGGAGGATAATTTGTTATGGGTAATTTCTGCGGTCTATGGATCGGTTCTTACACAATTTAAAACTAAGTTCTTTAATGAGATGAAGAACGTGGCTAGTCTCTAGGACTTACCAATTGTTTTTGCGGGCGACATGAACGAAGTAAGATTCCCGTCTAAAAGAAAAGGGGCCAATATGCATAGTAGCCTAATGCGCGAGTTCTCAAAGACAAATGAAGAACTTGAACTTATTGATTTGCCTTTGGAAGGTGGTCAATTAACTTTTAGGAGAAGTAATGGAAATGAGGGTCACATTCATTCTCATATCGATAGATTTTAATTAGTGAATCAAATTTTCAAGGATTTTCTAATATATTTCAAAAGGTCATTCCATGGAGTTTTTCAGATCACCGACCGATCTTGATAGAACACCGAAAGATGGAGAGAACATGTCGACCATTTAGATTCGAAAATAAATGGTTGATCAAAGACGACTTTATAGCGCGTGTTCAATCATGGTGGGTGAATCAGTCATCGATTGGTTCTCCGTCGAGTAATCTCTTTGTGAATTTAAGGAATTTGCATAACCTTCTCAAAAGTTGGTTCGTGGGAGATCGTGCTTTAATTTGTGTTAAAATCAATGACTTGTATAATGAAATTAATGTCATTGACGAAAATGAGGAGATTCGTAAACTCTCCACTGAGAAGGTTAATTCTCGGATTCACATTGTTAACAAGTTACTCAATTGTAAGGAAGAAGAAACGAGGACACGCCAGCGAAGTAGAGCTACATGATTAAGAGTCAGATAGAAACACCATGTTTTTCCATGGAATTTCTAAAACGCAAGCAATAAATAATGTGATAAATTCTATATCGATCATGGGGGAAGTTTATGATAGTGTTTGAAATCTCTACGAATATTGTTAAATTCTATAAGATTTGTTTAAGAAGCCATTTAAGGTCAGGCCTAAATTTAATGGTATAATTTTTGATTCAATCAGTACAACACAAAAAGATATATTGGAGGCTTGTTTTACGTTGGAGGAGATTAAGGAGGCCATTAAGGGGTGTGGAAGTGATAAAGCGCCAAGATGCGATGAGTTTACTTTTTCTTTTTTTAAGAAGGCGTGATCTTTCCTTAGAACTGAAATTATGGAAGCAATTGATCATTTTTATTGATTATCATCATTTGATAAAAATTGGAACTCTACTTTGATATGTCTCATTTGTAAAGCTCCAAGAACAATTGATGTGAATAATTTTAGACCTATCAGTCTCGTTTCGTCATTTTATAAGATTGTCGCAAAATGTTTGGCTAACAGGTTACAGAGGGTATTAGAGACGGTCATATCTAGTAATCAAACGACATTTATCAAATGTCGTAAAAAATGATACCGTATTAATAGACAATGAGTGCATTGATTCAGCTAATTCAAGAAGTGAAAATATGCTTTTGTCAAGTTAGACATCTAAAAAGCTTATGATCGTGTCAATTGAGAGTTTTATTTGATGTAATGTACAAAATGGGAATGTGTGCGAAATAGACGGTTAAGTTTTCTGTCATTATTAATGAAATTCTCAAGGATTTTTCGAGAGCTCTAGAGGGATCAGACAACGTGATCCACTCTCTCCTTTTTTGTTCTCCATTGTTATGGAAGCTCTATAAAAATGATGACTTTTGTAGAAAACTCGGGAATTATTACATAGTTGAATAAAAAAAATTTAAAATTTAAAATTAAAAAAATAAAATAATAATAATAATAATTAAATTTAAAATATATTAAATAAAAAATTATATTTATTTTAAATGACAATCTAATATATCATACGTAATTAAGTTAAAAAATATCAATTATCCAATTATATATATTATATTATAGTTGATTAGTAATGATTTGACTTAAAGGTTCAATTTGTTAATTATAGTTTTTAATACATATTCCATTCTTTTATGCTACATCCATAAGCTATTTCAACATCGCCCTTACGAAATAGTTTACTTTTTTAGTTAAACACGAAATCTCTTAAAGGTGTGTTTGACAATTTAAATATTAATTTACTTATCTAATTAATTGTTGGTCAGTTTGACTTGTATTCTTAATTGTGTTTTGATGAATTTAATATTAATGACGAAAATACATTGTTTAGAATGAGGAATTTCTTTTGAATTATAAAAATGTCGTCATTTCTCAGACATTGTCAAAGTTTGGCCAAAATATAATTTGTGGTGGGTTATCATTGAGGAATTAAATACATAATTAAACACTAACAACCTTGCTCATTTGATTGAAATTTACTTCTTGGAAATAATATTATAAAATATAATATTTTATCAATTCCAAATAAAAGTTGCATTGAGAAGAATGTTTTGATGGGTTGGTTTTATTTAATTTGTATTTTTTTTTATAAGAAATAGTGAAACTCTTGTTTATATATTCATGATCTATTGAAAGCTAAAATTCGAAGCACATCAATGAAAAGTGCATATTTTTCCATCCTGTCAATGAAACATCAAACAAATTAACTCATATAAAAACAAATAATGTGAGCAAAAACAAAATACAAACCTAACATCAAGTCTAATATCAGGGCCGGTCTGGGTAAGCCCGACAAGCCCTCGGGCTAGGCAGCCCACTCTTTAGGGCAATCCATTTATTAAAAATATTAATGTTTTAATTAAATATATTGTAATAATCAACATAAAATATTGTAGTCTAGTGGTTTTAATTAAAAACTTAAAATCTTTGTTTAGGTTATGAGTTCAAAACTCATCAAAAATTATTTTTTAACTCAACCTAGGGCAACAAAAAAATATCGAGCATTTTTCTAACGCGGGTTGGGGCAGCCCAAAACTCGGGGCCGGCTCTGTCTAATATTGGTCTCCATCTTCTTTGTTAGTAAATCAATATAATTAGTGACCCTATTGTGATTGTAGCTGAACCGGCATTAAAAAAAATCAACATTTAGCAACATTGATTTTACAACTCCCATAAGTAGCCTACACAATCTTTTCTAACTTATTTAGTAACTTTTAAAAAAATTTACAACACAAAAGATAACATTATACAAATATTGACACTAAATACATATATGTCAACACATTTAATAATTCGATTTTTAACTCTAAATTATCAATTTATTTTGTAACTAATTTTTTACTTAAAAAATGATATAAATTTTCATAACTAAATTACAACACATTTTGTAATTTAATTTATAATTATGGTATTTTATTATTTACAACTTATTTTGTAATTTAATACGTAAAATTATTTCGACATTAGTTTCATCATATAATACAACGTATTTTATTTAAAATATAATTTAATATATTTAGAATTTAAATAAAATTTTTAACTTTTGTTCGCAACAAGAGGTGAGTAATATTATTAACCACTTAAATTTTATATTGTAAATATTTTCAATAATAATATTTTTTTTATTAAATATAATAAGTTACAAAATTAAACAACACGAAATTTTGAACGAATATTTTATACTAATTGCCATATTGTTTTGCAACTTATTTATATCATATAAAATTTTAATTTTAGAAATGAGTTCGACAACATAATTTATTATATTCTAATGTAATTTGTAACCTTTTTATAATATGAATATTCACACATTTTGTAACTATCTTAATTTTAAAATAAATTCAATTAATTATCAATCCCTATTTTAATATATTAATTATATTTTAATAAATATCTAAATATAAATAAATACTTAATATAAATACATTATATAATTGTATTCAATAATATCACTTAAACATCAAACAAAATATCTTTGTTTAACCAAATTACACAATTATACTATTACAAAATTATAATATTTAATTATCTAATAACAATCCTTCAAAATGGGGGACAATTAGAATTTATTTATTTTTAAACAAAATCTAGTTCAAATATAAACTCCCATCTTCCAAAATGTAGTTCAAATATCAACTTAAAAGTTTCCTGTTCAAAACAATTGAAAGCAAATAAATTAACAAATATCAATTTCAAAATAATTAAAAACAAATAAATTAACAACTACTACACCAAATGCATAAACATCAGGATCTAGATAACCATATTTTCACTTAACATATGTGCTTAGGTGGGTCATAGGACAAACAAAAATTTGCAATCTTTGCCCCAAAATTTACATCATATAAAAAAAATATTAGTGCTCTTAACATTAGGATGATATTCCCCGCAGACTCCGAACAATAGTAATGTATATATTAAGCCTATTCACGGCCCATTGGTATGGGGTACACATGGCAAAGACCAGAAGGTGCATTTTTTAGAATATTCCGGGTTTTTGTGGTCATTTCTGGAACTCTCTAGAATCCTCTAAGAGTTCTTGGATTTTGGTTGGTCATGGAACTCTCTAGATTTCTTCAGGAGTTCCCTTTTTGTGAGTGAGGTCATGGAACTCTCTAGAATTCTCTAGGAGTTCCTCTTTTTGTAAGTAGGGTCATGAAACTTTCTAGAATCTCTAGGAGTTCCTTTTTGTATGTAAGGTGGGAGAACTCTATAGAATTCTCTAGGAGTTCTCAAGTATAGGTGTTAGTAGAATTCTCTAGAAATCTCTAGGAATTCTTAGGTCTAGATTAGTAATAGAAGAGTCTAGAAATCTCTAGGACAAGGAAGATCTAAAATAATCTTCCCACTTATATATAAACAAGTCTTGGCCATAAACCAAGACACTCCACTCGACTCAACTCAACAAATGTTCAAAGCACTCAACACTTGTAATATCTCACTCTTGTAATCAATAAACAAGACATTCTCCAAGCTCTTTCTCTCTCAAGTATTCCATCTTCTTGCATCTTTTAAAAGGCTGACTAGCTAGGATTGTGGCAATCTAGTCTAGTGCCACGCGGGACGAGAGAATATCCGGTGATCGAGTTTCTGCCCGTGACAAGTGGTATTAGAGCCAAAGTGGTATCAGAACGAAAGTGGTATCACATCCACGTTTGTGCTTCCGCATTTGAAAGAAGATCACGTCAAAAAGAGATGGATTCAAGTTCCAAAGTCACGAAGGTTTCGACCGGCAAACATAAGGACAAGAGGTCCAAGAGGGACAAGTCCGTCGAGAGGAGTGTCAGCATGGAAGCGCGGGTGACCCAGCTTGGGGAAAGCATGTGCGAGCACCAAGAGACTCTAGAAGTGTTTAGCGCGGTGACCGAGAGGGTGACGTCGTTGGATGAGACTGGTGAAAAGTTAGAGAATGAGGTGATGGGGATCATTAACAATATGAACCGGAGCATTCATGACGAAGTGCTGTGATCGGTTTGAGGGGAGGTTAATGATATCCGCCATGAAGTGCTCAAGACAATCCGGGGAGAAGTCCATGTGATGGTCGAGGCCCTCTAGAGGGAGATCTTGGGGAGGCAAGAATCGATGGAAAGGCGGACTGTGAGGAATGGAGGGGAACATGGAGGTGCGACACCTCAATGGATGGATGTTCCTAAGCCCACTCCATTCAAAGGCTCGAGGAGTGCAAGGGAAGTGGAGGACTTCCTTTGGAACATGGAGAGGTACTTTCGGGCATCAAACATACTAGATGATCGTGGCAAGTTAGAGACATCACCTTTCTTCCTACAAGAGATGGCACTGCTGTGGTGGAGGAGGCGGGAAGTAGACATTGAACGAGGGACCTTGAGGATGGAAACATGGGAAGACTTCAAGATCGAGTTCAAACACCAATTCTTCCCAAAGAATGCCGAGTTTAAGGCTAGGAAAAAGGTTGAATCAACTTGTACACAACAGGAGCATCAAGGAGTATGTGAAGGAGTTCCAGGAGTTGATGCTCGAGTTACCTAGTCTAATGGAACAGGAGGCCCTATTCGCGTTTGTGAATGGCCTTAAGACTTGGGCGCAGTTAGATCTGCAAAGGGCCAAAGTGCGGGACATCTCCGAGGCAATCGCGGTTGTGGAAAGACTGTTAGAGCTCAAAGTGTCTGTGGATAGGCCGAAGATCCTCAGGGACGAGGAGGAAAATCGTGGGGGAGACCGCCCACGTGACCAGGAGAAAAGTGGGGGAGACCGCCCGCCTAGAAAAGGGCATGCACGTAACAACTTTGTGGGGAAAACCGACGACTCGGATAAGCCAAGAGTGTGTCATATTTGTGGTGCCCATAATCACATAAAGTTTATGTGCTCGTTCAAGGGGGAAAGGTTGAAACAGTGAAAGTATACGAGTCTTCCGAGTGGGATCCTTGAGACTGCTCAACGCTGCGAAGACTAGTGTTGCGAAGCCGATCAAGGGAATGAAGATTGGCTCTTTGTTTGTGGAAGCTTGGATCGGGGGAAGGCGCATTAGGGCACTAGTGGATACATGGGCTACACACAACTTCATGCGAGAACGAGTAGCCAAGGCATTGGGTCTGCGGATCAGCCCAACAAGAGGGACGGTGAAGTCCTTCGATGTAGCCAAGACGGTGGCCGGGGAGGCTAGGAAAGTGCACACCAGGATCGGAGATTGGTATGGGACAGTCTCGTTTACCTTGGTCCCAATGGAAGACTACGACGTAGTGTTGGGACTACAATGGTGCGATCAGGTACACGCTTGCATAATGCCTTATTCCGATTCCTTATCATTTTGAATCACGAGAAGTCTAGCGTGATTCCAACAAGGAGAGAATTAGAGGGAATAAGCATGTTCTCGACAATGCAATTCAACCGAGGTCGCAAATGTGGTAAAGGGGCGTTTACCACTTTTGCTAGGGTGGATGATGGAGACGGTTTCACGGGGGAAATGACAAGTACCCAAGGAAGTCTAAAAGAGGTGCAGGGTCTTTGAGCGGCTCAAGGCTAAGGGCACGAAACCATTAGATCTACAAGGTTTGGCCACAGGCAGCGTGGGCCAAAGTCAGTCCGCCTTCACTCGCGTCAAGTCCATGGGAAAAAAAGCAGGGCATGCAGTTAGGAAAGGGGACAGTGGAAGAGGGAAGTTGCCCCCGCAACAGTTGAAGTCGCTGCGGTCTGTGTTTAAGGGGTTTATGCGCAGATTCGAGAGACCGTTTTCAATCAAGAGACGTGTGGGAAACGTCTCATATCGGTTGGAACTGGCGGACATAAGTGCACCCGATTCCGTGACGTGCAAGGGGGAGGAAGAGCACTCAAGGGACGCCATGAACAAGATCACCATGCATCGTACTAAGGTCGTGCCGAGGTCGGTCATGACTTAGGTGGGGGAGAATGTCACAGCCCATTGGTATGGGGTACACATGGCAAAGACCACAAGGTGCATTTTCTAGAATATTCCAGGTTTTTGTGGTTATTTCTGGAACTCTCTAGAATCCTCTAGGAGTTCCTAGATTTTGGTAGGTCATGGAACTCTCTAGATTTCTCTAGGAGTTCCCTTTTTGTGAGTGAGGTCATGGAACTCTTTAGAATTCTCTAGGATTTCCTCTTTTTGTAAATAGGGTCATTGAACTTTCTAGAATTCTCTAGGAGTTCCTTTTTGTATGTAAGGTGGGAGAACTCTCTAGAATTTTCTAGGAGTTCTCAAGTATAGGTGCTAGTAGTATTCTCTAGAAATCTCTAGGAATTCTTAGGTCTAGATTAGTAATAGAAGAGTCTAGAAATCTCTAGGACAAGGAAGATCTAGAATGATCTTCCCACTTGTATATAAACAAGTCTTGGCCATAAACCAAGACACTCCACTCGACTCAACTCAACTCAACAAATGTTCAAAACACTCAACACTCGTAATACCTCACTCTTGTAATCAATAAACAAGATATTCTCCAAGCTCTTTCTCTCTCAAGTATTCCATCTTCTTGCATCTTTTAGAAGACTGAGTAGCTAGGATTGTGGCAATCTAGCCTAGTGCCGCGCGGGACGAGAGAATATTCGGTGACCGAGTTTCTGCCCGTGAAACTATGTTACCATGACAAAGGATGTGCACTAGCACCTCTTTGACATTTGATCTTTTAGAGATAGATAATCAGCCATTGTTCCACACACTATATACTCTTATACTAAGTACTTCTTTATATTATCTATCAATTATTTAATTTTTTGGTCTAACAACGGGTGCAAAGTGTTATACATTTTCATCTATTCCAACAGATACAGTTCTGTATAATCCATAACTTCAATTTTGGCTAAACTGTCAATCCAAAATTATCTCATCAACCAAGTTCAATTATAGACATAATAAGTAATTTATTTCTAAATTTGATTTATACTCATTTAAACCTTATATTTTTAGAATCTCTATCATTATCTAATTTTCAGTTAATTGAATCATACTCAAGTATATGAAAGAACTAACCTTTTCTCATTATGTTGATCAAAGAGGTGTAACACCATCGCCCGCTATTTGATTTCTTGAGTTTTGAAAATAAACGAGTATATCTCTCATGTTAATATTAAGTTGATCAATTTAGCATTGAAGATCAACTTTTTCCTTTATTGCTTCTCGTTGCTTTTTAATCTCTACGTCTTTCTCCGCATTATTTGATTGCAGATCTTTCATGGCATCCTTTATGGTTGTAAATTCTAAACAAAGTTGAGTTGATGAAGAAGGTAACCCAATAAGCTGCAGTTTAGGGACATATGACATTCCAAATACACGTCCATTGTTAAGACTGAAGGAAATATGTTCTTTAATTTAATGTGTAATGACTAAACCTAGATAGGACAATTAACGATGATAATTTAATCCAATTATGTTAGGAGTTGTAGTGCTTTGCTAGAAGCCAACTACGATTAATGGGGTTAAACCCATAACTATTACAATTGGGTCCTATGAGGTCATACACTTAGAGTTGGTAGAATAGATTAATGGGAATGAAATCCAATTATTAATAATATATTAGATATTATTAATAATTATTAATAATATATAATATTTTATTTATGAAATAAAATAATTAACCATGATAAATTGATTATGGAAACGCGATATATCAAATTAATTATGAATATAATGATTTGAAATAGATTTTATTTAGGAAATAAAACGTTTATCATATATATTAATTGCAATACAGAGGAATGCCAAAAAAGATGGTCTTTTGGTTTCTTTTGCCCCGACTCTCTAATTTAACAGCTTAAAATAAGGATCTGGGAGATGGTGAATAGGTGATTGAAAAACACATTTTTCCCATAAGCAATTAGATTGCTTCTGCTATTCTTTCATCCTAGCAGTCAAAGTCATCTGAATCTTGACGAGCTCGTGTGGACCAACTAGAGGAGCAACACGTGGGACTCTCATCTTTTATACTACAAGATATACCGAATTCATGCATTAAAGGTATCACATTTTTGATAATGCTTTTAATCGCTAAATGGATGAACATCCTGAATAGATGTTAAGATGTGATCTTATTTTCCGCAACATACATCTAATGTATGTCAACAATGGTATTAGAACGAGGTTTTATCATAAACCGATTGAATAAATTAATCGTTAATTTTGATGCAATAATTTTCTGAAGATATTGTTAGTCTTCTAGTTTGCTAGAAAATTTTACATGAACAAACGTAAAATTAAAATAAATATTTTAAGATTAGATAATATAAATATTTGAATAAAATAAATATGATTTATGTTACTATTTCTTAACAGTTAAGAAATATTAAAGATTAAAATAAATGTGATTTATGTTATTATTTCTTAAGAGTTAAGAAATATTAAAGATTAAAATAAATTTAATTTATTTAATATATATTTTTTTGTTTGGTAATTGTTTTACAATTTATTTTATAATTAGATTATAATATATAATTTTAATTCAATTTATGAACTTTAAGTTCAAGGATGGAGATCTATGAAAGTTTTTTTAATAAAAGACAACAAAACATTAGTTCCTAAAGGATATTTGGGCATAATAGCTAGTGGAAATCGACTTATCTAATACCTAAGGGTATTTAAACTCATTTCTTCAGAAAATGAGGTAGTGAATTGGACATTAGGATAATCTGTTCAAACCCTAGTTATAGATAATTGAGAGAAAACTTAGACCTTTCCGATGATTTAAAGAGAGAGTCCAAGATCTTAGAGATCGTCTCCGGCGTGTTCATTACTCTCCGACAAAGAAGTTTGTGGCTTACTAAAGTCTGTTGATGTTCTTCTATTGTCCTATTATTTTTTTAAGGTAAGTTTTAATCCTACCATTTGTATCTCAAGACATTGAAGTGGTATACCATTGTTGATCAATTCATAGGTCGATTTCAAATTATATTTTGATTTATTTGAATCAGTTGCTTAATTTATAAATGCAATGTGTTTGAATGTTTATTTGAATGTTTGGTTATCCATTAGTTGCTAGAAATCTTAGGTTAAACTTACATGAAGTTAGTCTAGGGTAGAGAATGAATCAAGATTACTTTGGGTTGATTCTAATTTAATTAACGTCTGTCGGCCAAATATCTTTCTCTTTTGAGGCTAGTCCGCAATCTAATTATGTGCTTCGTATGCGTTTGGAAGTATTGACAAAGGTAAGAACATGGGCATATCGTCGTAAGAAGGATGACATCAAGTTTGTTTAAGCCGAAGAGACGACATAATAAATATTTGAACAAAATCTCTTCTCGGATTTCAAGTTGTAAAATAAAATGAATTTGTTACTTCACTTAATTTTAGTAATTAGAGGCTATGTGAGATGAAGCCTCGGGCAACAGGAAAGCTCGCAAAGGTCGAAGATCAAAATTTGAGTCAACGATGGAACATAGGGGAATTGTTCTTCCCAAGCGACACTACGAATTTAGAAACACTTGTTTTGTTATGTTGCAAGTTTGAACCATACCTAAAGCATTTTTTATTTTATTTTTAACCGTTTTAAGTTTATGGGTGGGTCAACCCACAATCCGACTCAAGTATCCATTTACTCTCACATATATATCCAAATTAACCACAACTCTCGGTCCAACAATCTGGACACTTTAAAAATTAAGCATCATTATATATATATATATTTCATGTAAAGGATTTTCAAAAGGAAAAAAGTGTCAAAACCGAGTCAAACTGGTTGGGTCAAGGCTGGGTCAACGAAAGGATTTCTCAGGCGTCCATACTTATTTGAAAGGATTGGGTGACATCATGCTGACACCTGGTGCATCATATTTGAAAAACGCCAGAAAATGTCCATTTTTGGCATTAGTTTGCAAAATGAAGTTAAGAAAATATTATCAATTTAAAAATTCACCAAGATCATTATACTAGATGATTTTGATGATCTTGGATATTTTGGAGAGCCTAAAGAGTCCTCTGCAAGAATTATTTGAATCCAAATTCAAATCAAAGCTCTTAACCCAAGCAATCATCAATGCAAGACTATTGGACTAGAATAGGATCAAACCAGACATATTTGCGGTTAAAAATTCATAACTTGAGCCATAAGGCTTCATAAAGTGATTGGTAACTATGGTTGGAAAGCAAGACACATACCGATTGAATGACACTAGTTCCATTTCTCCAATCGACGATTAAGGTGCTCTATGTAGTCTAACAACACGATGAAGTACACCAACTTCAATTTTGGAGCGAACTGAAGCTTACTGTTCCTTTGAAAATTCATATCTTTTGACTCACTTGACCATTTGGTGCAAGTGAGCTACCATTAGAAATATCTTTGAGTTGGTTTTTTATTGATAAAAGTTAACACTCATGGATCGATCTATAGCCACGCTAGGTCTCCCGTATGCCAGACTATTTGTTTCAAAACCAATGAGGCTCTATGATGAATTGCATGGACTTGTGGTCTATCTCGATCTTCTTGAGAAAAAACAAACATGTATCCAACCTCAACAACTTTCTAATGTACTCTTCCTCAGCATCAGTAGTGATTTAAGTTAAAATTTAAAGTTATTTGAAGTCATTTTGAACAAGACAACTGAAAACCGAGATAAGAAATTACTTCACTTTAAAATGTGTAACTTGGCCTACACTTGACCATTTGGATTAATTCAAATCTCAATGTGTAGCATTACCGGTTACCTACAAGTTGAATATTAGCCTAGAATTGGTTGAGTGAGTAAATAAGTTGGATCAACTCGTTTACCGAGTTACCTATTCCTAAATTCCATAATTCCAAAGATACATTTGCCTAAGGGTATATAAGGACATGACCTCATTCATTTGAGTATGTATGATCATTTGCTATATTGACACACTACACTAGAGAGAGAAAAAACTTTAGAGCAAAGTAACCAATTAAAGAACAAGTCTAAGGTGATTCCGACGAGATCGTCTTCTCTAACGAGTCCAATTCAATAGTGGCTTTTTCTAGTTCTTCATCCCTTCAGGTAGATTATTCTAAGTTTTACATTGTACAACACTTGCCAATCTTCGATTCGGTACATCAACGTTGGTCCTATTCATTATTTTTGCAATTCGATTGATTAGTTTAAAAGTTGTTATTAATTGATGGATTGTTGTTTGCTGAATTGATTAGTTTACCCTAGTTTTTAGAAGTCCTTAGGTTTGATTAAGTCTTGTTAGGAAGAGGAAAGATCTTGACTAGTCTATAATCCTATTCTCTAATCTTCATTACAATCTGTACATTTTGGTCGTCATAGGAAGAATTGTCGAATAATCCTTAAGGTGAGTTCCATATTGCTTCTTTGATGTAGCGAAGACTTAGTAGGAGCTCACAAACACAAGAAAGACATCGTCGAAGGCTATGGCAAAAACGTCTCGACAAGAGACAAACGTCGAGTAGTAATCGCTGGTCGATTTCCAGATCCGTAGAGAAATCCTCCTTCGATTCCTCTGCTCTGCGTTCATGTGCATTGAGATCTCCCTCAACAGTCTCCAATATTTTGGCGATCCTCCGCAATGACGAGCTCTAGCAATCATAGGCGACAATGAAGCGAGGAAAAGTTTCCATCGGATGAGTGAAATCCAAATTGGAAAACAAAGCTTTCTATATTATTTCCTAATGGATTCTATTCACATCCAGACGACTCAATAAATGATGAAGAAGGATTTCTGAGATTATTTTCAGACAAATGATGTCTAATATCTGAGCAAATCTTCTATGTGGCATCAGGTATCGTTGAAGCCTGAAACCTCTAAGGCAGAAGACGATGAAGAAGCTTTTCAACTTTTCTAGAAATTATTCTTTTCAGATTCCCGAACTTTTGAGGGATGTTCATTTAGGCTCTCATAATTCCTATTTTTAAAAATCACCTAACAAGTATAATTCTAAATTAATTTATTAATTTTGAATTAAATTGGCTCCAACACTTTTTGCCTTGTGTAATTTTGACCTACAAATTCCGATTTCAGATTATTTTCAATAATTTCGAAACAATTCGACCCTTGGACTATTTGTTCACGTACAATTTAACCCCTAGAATTTATATATGTCCATCTTTTTGTTCAAGAGAAAAAAATGATAAACGAAAAATAAGGATTTAGAAAATAAGTATGAATGAGGTATAATCCATTTACTTTGATGATTGTTTCAAAAGGAACTCAATATTTTTTGAAACTCGAATAAAGGATATCAGAATAAACACTCTCTTAAGCCATAGAAACGCTAAAAATGTCGAATTTTTCTAAGTGATGCTCGTGGAAATTCAGAAATCAAACTTGGAACCACATTATTAAAGAGAGGTGATTTATGATGGCAAAAATGTATCGATTCTGTCATATATTATCCCGGTCTAAACAAAAAGAAAATCAAACGTGCATACTCACAAAGATTGAGATATTCAAATTACCGTTTGTTGTTCAACTAGACTCTTGTCTTGTTTTCCAAAGGCAAGAACAAAATGTATCGATAACATCATATACATCTTAGTATATAAAAAAGAAAAAAATGAAGCATAAAGGTCATAACGCATAGCTTTCCGAAAGTAATGATGAACCTCTTGATAAAATGGTTATAATTGCGTGAGTTAAACTTCGACTCTTGATGTTTGACCAAAATAAAATCACTCAAAAAGAAAATTCAGAGCGATCATTGGAATTAAAGAGTGATTTTATGATTGATTAACTTTGTGTTGAGGAAATGCAAAGATTATTGGTCTCTTTTTGAAACAGTCATAAAAGAATGGATGAATCCAACTTTCGAAAATGTTTTTATCCAAGATCGAGAAAACGTGTACAAATAAAAAAGACGACAACAACTACAGGTTTAGACAAGTCTAAGTTTATTATTCCATTACGAAAACGAGAAGTAAAATAAACTCTAAGTCAATAATAGGGGCAATTTGTTGACCAAAATGACAAAAATTAAAACAAAAAAAGAGGGTAAAAAACTTTACATTTGAAAGCTAAGGATGTCTTTGGAAAAAAATAAAATAAAACACTAAGTCAATACTAGAGGAATTTTGTTGAATAAAATGACAAATAAAAGATTTGTCTTCTCCATCACTATTGGAAAAAATAAACAGAATGATCATGTGGTATCTCCTTTAAGGCTTGCCAATGAAGAGTGAGTGAGTTTCAGAGCACGAGAGACGATCTGTTTGAGTCAAGGGAGGACTAGGCTCTATGTCAGAGTTTCAAAGACCTAAAAAGGTCAACGAATGTCAAACTAGTCAATTTTAGTGAAGAGCAAGATGTTAAACGATTTCAAGGTGAGATGAGTCTCCTTTGAACGAAACACGTCGTTCAAAAGTCTAGGTTGAGGAAAGCTTAATGTAGTAAAGAGAAAGATGTTAAACGGTTTAAAGGTGATATGTGTCTTATTTGAACGAAACACGTCGTCCAAAAGTCTACGTCAAGAAGAACTCGATTTAGCAAGAACGTGATGTTAAACGGTTTCAATGTGAGATGATTCTCCTTTGAACGAAGCATGTCATCCAAAATTCTACGTCGAAAAGAACTCGACTTAGAAAGAATAAGATGTTAAACGATTTCAAGGTGAGATGAATCTCCTTTGAACAAAACACGTCGTTCAAAAGTCCATGTCGAGGAGAGTTCAATGTAGTAAAGAGAAAGACGTTAAACGGTGTCAAGGTGATATGATTCTCCTTTGAATGAAACATGTCGTCCAAAAGTTTACGTTGATAAGAAATCGATTTAGCAAGAGCTAGGTGTTAAACGATCTCAAAGTGAGATGAATCTCATTATTTAACAAGACACGTCGCCCATAAGTCTACGTTGAAAAGACTCAACATAGCATGGCTCTCAGATGGAAGTCATTATGATGTAGCAAATACGCCAAGAAACACAAGTCTCTTGTGAGATTTGTCATGTTTGTTTTTCTACCTATACACAACTTTTAGCTTATGTCGAAATCTAATCCTAGTTGGGTCAAAAGCTAGATTGTCAGGTACTTTTAGCTTATGTAGAAAGCTAACCCTAATCGGGTAAAAATATACATTAATAGTTAGATTGTTAGATACTTTTAGCTTATGTAGAAAGCTAACCCTAGTTGGGTCAATAACTAACTTGACTATCAAGTACTTTTAGCTTATGTGGAATGCTAGTTAGGTCAAAGACAAGTGATACTAGGTTATACCAACAAAAGATTGAGTTGGATGACCACAAGCTAGTATGGAAGTTACACTTGATGGATATCGAGAGCCAAGAAACACAAGTCTCCCAGATTCAAAATTTCTATCCCCTTAAATTGCTTTTATAAATAAAATAAGTCCAAAAATTATAAATTGGGAGATTGAATGAGTGCTTATTGGTCAAGCTTGGACATGCATTTTCCTAAACTCAAGTATTGTATTCAAACTTTGTCCAGGAGGGGCATTATGTAGACATTCATTTTTTACTCATAATTTATAATTTTAAATAATTCTGAGTATTTGAAATTATTTTCTAAATTCCTATACGGGCTCATTGCACGGAAATAAAATAAATAATTAATTTAAAAAATGATTTTGTATCAACCGAATTCTAAAATAATTAAATCGCAGACTATTTAAATAAATAAAATAAAATAAATATAAATAAACGGACAAATTAAATGAATCAAACCAAATAAAAATAATAAAAAATATATTTCTATTATTAATATTGATTTATTCATTTTGTAGAAAATAAATTGAGTCAAGTGCTTGGCCAACTAAGTCAATACCAACCTGACCAAGCAATAAGGTGAAACCAAACTAGGATTAACAACCTGAAATCAAACAGACCTCAATATAGAATTCAAATGGTACAATAAAGCAATTAAAAAATGTTAGGAGTTAATTAAAAGAAGAGGAGACCCACATGCATCATCTTCCTTCTCAATCAACAAAAACAAACGAGCAGAGAGGTTCCATTTCTTCAGTTTCTTAAGAATGGTCTTTTCCAGAACATTCAAAAACCTCATTTTTTACCTATTATTTTTCTAGTCCTAAGCATGCATAAAGTTTGTGCATTATTTAAAATATTTTAATAATAATATTTAAATGTTGGTAACTGTTTCCAATTACGTGACTTAGAGAGTAAATACCTGAAGAACATCAGTTTTTTTAAAGGAATTAAGGTTTAAACATAAATCCCAAACGATCCTTTATCAAAATATTTTTTGTGGAAATATCCCAAAAATATTTTTAAATCATTTTCTAATTTTTCGGAATTTTTAAAAAATGGTTAGAGGTTTCAAAATTACAAAAATAATTTTGAATTTTGAAAATGGGAATCAAAGAGGCCTTAGAACTGGTGTCCTATGTCATGGGTTTGTTTTCATCGATGGGGGTCGAAAAACCCTCGGTCCAGGTCAAGGAGCCTCTTGGTTGGGGCTTGGGATCTTCGGTCCGGTTGTCAAAGTCTCTCGATCGAGGTGTTAAGGACTCTCGGTCATTGACTAAGATTGTTAGTCGGGGTGTATAAACCACCAGTTTTGGGTTAGGCTTGAGCTAAGTTCATCGGTCCTAGGTTTGGGAGTTCTCGATCAAGGCTCGAGATTCTTTGGTCCTAATTGAGAATTCTCGGTCCTAGGTTAGATCTCTCGGTCTCTGATGTAAAAATCCTTGGTCAGACCTCTCGGTCCTGGGTGAAGAACACTGGTCGGACCTCTTAATCCTAGCTAAAAAACATCGGTCAAACTTGTAGGTCCTATCAAAATTCTCGATTGGACCTCTTAGTCCTAGTTTAAGATTTTTAGGTCAGACCTCTCGGTTCTAGTCGAAGAACATCGGTCCTCAAGAACATCAAAATTGCAGGTTTTTCAATTTTGATTAAGGATTGGATTCTTCAATCCATGGTCCTAGGTGGCTTCACAAAGTTCCCAGGGACATTTAGAACATCATCCCAATGTATCAATCGATTTGGGTGATCAATTCATTCAAAACAGTTTGTAGCAAAAAATCAGGTTTTTGGTTTTAAAGCTTCTTTGAGGTGAAAGGAGCTAGGCAACAACTTCCTTATACCTCATATACTTAATTGGTGCCAAAACAAGAACATTAGATGTTCGTTTGGACCAAATCAAGAAACCAAATTTTTGATTATTTTGAAAATTTTGATTTTCATCAAACATGATCGGAATGGATAAAACATGATTCAAACCATTGCCCAACATCATTACAATCATGTTGGGAAGCTTTCTGGGATGTGATCCTCAAGGATTAACCAAGAACAACAAACCCGCTTTTTTGATTTTTTAAATTCAAAATTGGATTTTTCTTATTAAGACCGAGTGATCGGGTTTATCTTTCATAGAAAGCTCATAAAGATCATAATATTTCCAACCATCTAATTCAAGAACTAGACGACATACAAGTTTATGAAAACTGAAATATAAAAATTTCAATTTCAAACTGGAAGTATGAATTAAAAGATTATTAGAAGCGTACCAAAGAATGGAGAATACTCCTTAGGCCTTAAGGAATCTTTTGGGATGTCTGGATTCAAGCTTTAGAGCTTTAAAAAGAAAATTCGAAAAATTTGAAGCTTTGAGCTTCAATGGAGGATTTTCCATTACATTTGATTCAGGACTTGAAATTTTATCTCTTCCTTTCAGAATGATTGAGGGGGTCTATTTATAGCTGCTCTAGGTCGGTGGAGGCTTCAAGTGAATCGAATCAGCTAAAATTCATTAATGGTTTTTTCCCTATGTTTGAGCTAACTTGAAGAAATAGGGATGAATCATCTCATTGAAGTAGCAGAAATGATCACCCAAGTAGGGTGATCATTTGAGCATTCGAATCAGCCGTAAAGATGGACGTGAAGAAAGTTTCATCTTTGAAAAATGAAAGATGGGACTTATTGTCTATCCTTCTGGCGATCGCGATGAAGACAACGGTGGTGGTCGATACGACACCGTTTCGAGTGCATTTTGGCATTTGCATGGATTTTGTCTACGATCTGTCAAAACGCGGGTGTTTTGTTGCGTTTTGATGGATGAAGCTAATGTCTGTGTTAGTTGATCCAGTATGATGCGAAAGTGTACTTCCTCATCTATAGTGGGTTATTATAGCATGTCTGGAGCGTTGGATGAAAATTTAGCGCTCATCCGATGGGCACGGTCGTGGCTGTAGCTTTATCTCCGGATTACTTATTTTATTTTTATTTTAAAAACTTAGGTTTGTTTGAAATTGATTTTTCTTTCACCCTTTTAACTTTAATTTTGATCTTTTTAAATATGCAAAATATTAAAATAAATATGATAAGTATTTTACCAATTTATTTTATTTAGTTTTGCATATTTTAGGGTTAAATAAATAATTTTAGGGATGAAATGAGTACCTCATTCATCCTAAATTATTTATTTTAATCTCTTGATTTTTTTTAAAATTATTTTAGGATAAAATGAGTACAAAATTTATCCCAAATAATTTTTTTTTGTCCAATTTTCTTAATTAATTAGGTTTTAATTATCTCAATAATTAATCTAATTATTTGTTTTAATTGGAATTTGGCCATGAGGTTAATTATTTTGATTTTATTTATTTAAAAATAAATCAAAATAATTATTTTAATTTTATAAATTGGGTGTATATATTTTTAGTGCTTACATGCCCCCAATATCTCATATCAAGCCCTAATTTCGAATTAATCAAAATAAATTAAGAGATCTAATATAACATATTAAACATAATCATATAAAATAAAATAATATTATGCCCAAATATCTCATATTAAGCCCTAATTCAAATTAAGAAAAATAGATTAAGAGATTTAATATCACATATTAACACTAATTATATAAATTAAAATAATAGTATGCCCCAAAATCTCATATTAAGCCCTAATTCAAATTAAGAAAAATAGGTTAAGATATTTAATATCACATATTAACCTAATCATATAAAATAAAATAAATTAATATTCTGCAATATTATCTAATATCAAGCCCTAATTCGAATTAAGCAAAATAGATTAAGAGAACATGAATTCAATTTGATCGAATTAAGCGAAAATCTGACTTTGATACCAGTGTTGAATTTTCTACAATGGATTAGGGTCGCGCAACAGAAGCAGCATTCAATTGTTTTTCGCAAACTCTAATTCGTTTCATCGTACTTAACGATTAAACCATAATAAGTATATACTAACATGGTTCCATTTTCAATGATTACCGAGAGGCTGGTTGCTGCGAACGTCCTCTATTTCTATCCACACGTGAACGAGGACTCAACACCTTGGATTCTTGTCTTCTAGGACTCTTAATTTTTACACACTTGAAAACTCTTTTCAATGATATATATATATTGTTAAGTTTTAATGAAACCCTAATAAAAACTTTATGAGTTTTATAGGCCCATCAAAATTTGGACCTTAACTTTATTTTTCAAAACCCGCTTAGTTGTGCGACCTTATAGGCTTATTTAATATGACAGTGGGCCTAAAATATTTTTAGGGTTCACAAGTGGTAAGTGATCTCTAACAAGACATTACTAGTAACAATTTTAAATGAAGAAGTGATCTATAAATTGTCTATTTATAATTATTATTAAATCCTTTTATCTCATGATATTTCTGATTGAACACAAGGCATGGATAAAGCCACCTCATCAAATTCAATCATTTTTCATCGATAAATAGACTGACCTATTAATGATATTAATACATTTATTAATTTATTTATAGTACGACCATGCATTTCTTAGTCATACTTACACAAAAGGCCCAGAGATATCACTCTCATAATAAGAGGGACAAATCTCATCTTAGTTATTCACTATCCATTGCATAATTCAGAATATGTCCGAGCACAACTTTTATAATCATTTGGTTAAAGATGACGTTTGATTGTATCAAACCATATTGATCTTTTATGTAGGATTTTATGGTAACCTCAAGTCTAAGGATTGCAACAATCAATCATTATGAAATTACTTATGACTTATATCCATGTAGTAATTTTCCGTGAGTCGGTCTAGTCTCTTATACTCTTATAAGAAAACTCATGATTATGATTTATGTCTCCATATAAATAACTATCTCATGATTATCACTCATAACTCATAGTAGTCTTAATTTATTATTATTCCCACAATAATAATTGACTAGGGACCTTTTAGAATACATCAAATATATTCATGGATATTTATTTAACAATAAACATGCAATTGGATAATAATAATAACGAAAGGAAAAGAAAATTAATATCATTTATATAATTATTCTAGAGCACTAGTACCAACACATATGATATAGTAGCAATGACATTTTCCTAATGCGTAATCAAGCATCAAACCTTTAATCCGTGAATAATCTGTTTTATTTTCTTTAGTTTCTTTATGAAGTAAACTAAAGTGTTGAATCTTAAATTCAATTAGTTTAATACGCTTCCACACATACTAAGCTAAAACATGTATAGGTCTACTCAAAAAAGTCTATAATATAGAACTCTACTTTAGTTTCTCATCCCAAAAGATATGACAACATCCTATATAAATAGTCCTCTTATCTACTTTTTGTGAGATTCGAGAGGACGGTAAAATAATGAGTTCTAAAACATAACTTCTGTAAAAATAAATCTTTGTCATATGGGTTGCGTCTACAATTTAAGTCCCTCGTTTCGTCCCCTCCATAGGCGAAGCACTCGAGTGGATATGTAAGGCATGTGACCAATGACACAAATTGTCCTTATAAAGAGGGGACATTTTGAATGGACAAATAAACCTAGATTTAGGGTACACCTCATTTCTATCCATCGTTCCGAATGAAAAATATAGCTAGCCAAAGCTGCCGAAAAGATATTCCATCTACACTTTTACTTTTCTCCCGACCATTTTAAGGGGGGAGAAGGTTATGCACGCGGAACGACAATAAAAAATGCAATGTCTAATCTTACATCTAAACAACATTAGAGTGTGAGACTAATTTAAAGGGTGAAGATTTACTTTAAGTAGGAAAATTGTCAATAAAACTATGCCAATGTACCAATAAGAAATCTGATTTGCTTGAAATGTTAGATCAAGGTTAAAGAGATTAAAGTTATCTCATCCGAAAATATTAAGGTTAATCAATTGCAGTTATTAAGCAAATATACAGAGCTGTAAAGACAAGCAGATAAGACAGTTACGCTATCTTTTTGACATGTAGTAGTCAGTTATCGTCGAGTCTCAAATTTGGAATTTTTTGACGATGGTTCCATTGGTGTAATTTTTGTATATTTGGATGACTTTTTAGATTTTGAACATTTAATTATTAGAAACGTTAAAACCAAATATTTTATAATAGTTAATAATTTTAAGAATATCATTTTTTTTTATAAGAAATGATTTCTCGTTAATTCAAATAAGGTGTTCCATATGGAATATAAATTTATAAATAATACAAAATAACATCTAAAATATCAAAACAACTAAATGAGAATCTAGATATTAAATAAAATGATAAATTTGTAAAAATTAAAATTCTAATGTAGAAAAATACAACAATTTTGATTTTTTTTAGGTGATTCCAAATACGAACTCGTTTGAATTCCATAACAGTGAGTGAAGAATTAGAGAATAAACCAAACATGCGGTGTAAGAATAATCTCTACCAAAAATTATGAGTGGCGGTGAAAATTTCCTTGCCCGTGGGTTGGTAAGCAAAATCGAAAAATATTCTTTTATGTGATAATTGATCATCTATATATATATGATCAAAATAATGAAAAAAACTCTTACAATTCAAGAGAATGTAAGAGGGCCTTCAAATGAAAAATCAACTTCATAAACTCCTTATTGAACAAAAGAGAAACAATTATAGATCTGACAACTTTATCTCCTTTACTGCTAAGAAAATAATGTATAGAGACTTGAGAAAGCATCATCAAGACAATTGATGAGTATGAGCAACAAACGATCCACCAAAATTGAGAGTATTATTCGGATTATAAAAATTCGGGACGAAAAATTCGATCCAACTAAACAAGATGTCGGACCGAACAAAACACAACACCAATTCAAATTTGAGTGATGAAAAGAAAAACGAAGCACACTCCGATGCTAAAAAAGTCAGCAGAAGACTGGAAACAAAATGACTTTTGACCTTCTCTACACTATTTTTATAAAGAGAAATAAAAATTTCATTTAATTAGTTTTAATATTATATATATATATATATATATATATATATATATATATATATATATATATATTCTAAACGGAGTAATTTGAGTGATTATCTATTCTATAGTTACAATAAAATTTGTCGGCACTTAGTTCTCTATGGCGATAGTGAGAGTCGTCGGTGTTTTCTTCTCTGTGGCGATAGTTTGAGTCGTCGCCATTTACTTCTCTATGTCGATAATAAATATTATTGTCATTTACTTCTTTTTGGCGACGATTAAAGTTATTGGAATATAAAAAAAAAGTGTTCACAAGGGGATTAAGCACATAGCCCGCAAACACATTTAATCATTTAACTAGGCGCAAAACTTGCCGCCTGACGGGCTTGAACCTAGGATCTCTTAAGGAGGCTGGGGATATCTACCTCTTTTTGCCGCTTTGTTAGAAGAGGGGATAGTTGTTGGCATATAACACTCTATGTCGATGGTACTAAAGTGATAGATAATTTTGTTTTAGAGCAATAACGACGACTCATTCTACTGTTATTATCACATTATAGCGACGGTTTATAACTCAATACCGACAACGACGATAATCGTCGACATTGCCCTTTTTTTTATTAGTGTAATTAGTTGTTAAAGTGTCGTTTATTGGTTATATCGTGAATCTCTTAAAGAGTAGATCAAAGCCATATTTTATTGTCAATTTATCTCTTTTCCTTTACATTTTTCTTCTTGTTATTTGGTAGTCTTGTTTTTTTTATGTTTCGTGGATGCTTAAACAATGGTTTGAAATGACATTATTTCAAAGAAAAACAAAATAGCTAGTTAATTTTCTTAGGCTAATCTTATATAAAGGAGTATGAGATTGGGATATAACAATATAAGCCAAGCCAATTTGTAGTTGTTGACAATCCTAATATTTAACCTTGTTTATTTTAAATTCTAAGAATATACATTTACATTTTTCAAGTTTTATTAATACTTATAGAATCTTCACTTGTTAGGGTATGTATGATAAAAAAAAGTATTCTCTAAAATATAAAATATTTAAATTCAATTCTCAGTACAAAATAAATATATATTTTAAATTGAAGTGGGAGATCATAATTGTGATTGTGAAGGCCGTGTTAACTTTCTCCCAAGAAAAAAAATTAATTTAAAAGACTAGAATTGATTAAGTCAGATTAAAATCCAATAATTGGGTTGAGTTATCTAGCTATCAATTATAAACCATATTAGACAATGAAATATATACATATTAATTTAGTTATTTTCAATCATCTAAAATGAAAAAGGTGATATATTTTAGTTCCTTTTTTATAGGTTTAAATTGTCTATCAGAAACTGAGAAGAAAAAGTCATACAAACATTTAAAACTGTTGTTGACGGTCGGTCCGGTATGATCATCATATATTCTCTGTCTCTATGATCTTGCAACAAATTCTGGGTTTGATTGAAAAAAGAAATGAGGATTTTCTCACAGTTGAGCAAACTCATCAATGATCATCACTCTTCATATTCCAAGCTTCTCATTCTCCTCTCCGTAAGGTTCGGATCTCAATTAATTAATAATTTCTCTCTTTTGGAATGCATGCATGCACTTCTTCCATAATAATATGATCCCATATGATGTGTTAATAATGTTCTTTTCCTTATTTTGGTTTTCCCCTAGTTTAACATCATCGATCTGTCCTTAAAAAACATTCTAATTTGGTATAGTACTTTAAGTAAGATTATGTCTTCTTCTCATATCATAATTTCATCGTCAAACTGAAGGAAACAACAAACATCCAAATCCCACTAGTCGAATGCCCAGGGCCGGAGCCATGATTTGAAACCTACCCGAGCTAATTTTTTATTACAAAAATCATTCCGGGCTAGTTTTATAGTTTGCTTCACCAATGTCTTTTAGCGACGGAAAATAACCAATAACGACAGTAATTTACCGTCGTTATTGATAAAAATACATAAAGCTTATACTTGGTTCCGCCCCTGCGAATGCCACAATCGATTCGCCAATACTTGTTTTGAAATTCTCAATATAATACATGAAAAATCATGATAGGACAAAAAACAAACGAGGGAAAAACAGCATAATCAAAAGTTCAACAAAGATTAGATGAAGCATATCAAAACTACCGTCATAGTACAAATTCTGGCATTTTATGTGATGACTTAGTTTATATAATTTGTATGTGTTAGCTTATTATAGTACTTGTAATTTTCAAAGGCCAATAGTTTGATGAAAGAAAAGTCTTATTCTTTATTTCTTAAGTCTCAAGAGACTTTACTTTACATTCTAACAACTAAAATGAGCAAACATTAAAACACCCTCATGAGCATCTTATCTAAACCTTACATTTATTTACCCTTTACCTTTTTTCTTTTTCTTTTTGTTGCTAAAGAGCCTTTACCTTATTATTGATTTTGAACTAATTGCAGTGGCAGTGGGGGTCTTATTGCATACTCACAATCAAATAAAGATGGTGGAAATCCCAGAAATATTGGGCAGAATCAACGCGATCAAAAAAAGAAGAGAATTGTGGTTCTCGGAACAGGATGGGCGGGTATTAGTTTTCTAAAAGACATTGATACATCAGCCTACAACGTTCAAGTGGTATCGCCTCGTAACTATTTTGCATTCACACCTTTGTTGCCTAGCGTAACATGTGGGACCGTTGAGGCTAGAAGTATTGTCGAGCCTATAAGAAACATTATGAAGAAGGTAAAGAAAGCCGAGATTAGTGATGAATCTATAGTAACGATAATCTATGGGCTCATTATCCTCGCTATTAATCTTCAGCGACAATAATTTAAGCAATAGCGACACTATTTTTCTCATTTAATTTCAAATCAATAACGACGGATAATTCGACCGTCTCTGTTAGCCCCATTTACACTATTTTGGTGATGTATGATCATTTTGTATTTTATTGGCAGAGAAGTGGAGAATTTGCTTTTTGGGAGGCGGAATGTTTGGCGATCGATTCAAGGAACAAAAGAATCCATTGTCGATCTAATATAAAGGAGAATCTAGTAGGAAGTAACGATTTCTCTTTAGAATATGATTATTTGATTATTGCTCTTGGAGCTCAAGTAAACACCTATGACACTCCTGGTGTTCTTGAACACTGCCATTTTCTCAAGGTATTATATTAATGTTTTCTTCTTTTGTCTAGAATGTACTAGAATGATCTATGTTTTTTCGGATAGGAATTGGAGGATGCTCAAATGATACGTAGAAGTGTAATAGATTGTTTCGAAAAGGCTGTTCTTCCGGACCTAAGCGACGAAGAAAGAAGGACAAATCTTCATTTCGTCATTGTTGGTGGCGGTCCAACCGGAGTTGAATTTGCAGCTGAACTACATGATTTCTTCGTGGAAGATGTATATAAGTTATATCCTTCGGTAAGAGATTTGGTAAAGATAACAATTATTCAGTCAGGTGACCATATACTCAACACGTAAGAATCATCGAGAAAAAAACAAGCTAAGACAAATCAATTAATTCTTTCTTACAATATGGTCTAATGGAAACGCGTTTTTGTTGTTGTAGGTTTGATGCAAGAATAAGTTCATTTGCTGAACAAAAATTCCAAAGAGATGGGATTCACGTTATCACAGGATCGCGAGTTATGAGTGTTTCCAATGATCATCTTAATATGAAAACGAAAGCAGATGGGAAAGATTTCTATGTACCCCATGGAATGGTGGTTTGGTCTACTGGAATCGGTAGTCGTCCCGTTGTTAAAGACTTCATGAAAACAGTTGACCAGGTTTTCTTCGATGAATTTCACAAAAACATGTGTTTCAAAAATGATTTATCGTCGTTTTCTCGTTCAAATTTTCAGAACAATAGAAGAGTTTTAGCGACGGATGAGTGGTTACGAGTAACGGGTTGCAAAGATGTCTATGCTATAGGTGATTGTGCTACAGTAACTCAACGAAGAGTTAAGGTGAGTTTATTATCTCTTTAGTTTTTTAGTATTGAATGTTTGAAAATTGTGATAATTTTGTATTAATTACTATAATTTATTTAGGAAGACATCTTAAATATATTCGAGTCCGCAGACGAAGATAATTCGGGTACCCTAACAGTCGATGAATTTCGAGATGCTACAAAAGATATTCTTATAAGATACCCTCAAGTTCAACTTTATCTAAAGAACAATCATATAACCGACGCTACACATCTATTGAAAGATAAAGATGGAAACGAAATAAAGGAACTAACAATCGAACAATTTAAAACCGCGCTTTGTCAAGTCGATTCCCAAACAAAAAGTCTACCAGCAACCGCAGCGGTGTGTCAATTTATTAATATTATTATTTTGGCGCGTTATTTTAAATGAAGTTATATATTGTTGTAACTAAAATTTATTTGTATTAGGTCGCGGCTCAACAAGGTGAATATCTTTCAAGTTGTTTCAACCGTAGGAAAATTTGCGAACTTAATCCAGAAGGGCCTCGTCGGTTTAGGAGCTCGGGTCGTCATACTTTTCGTCCATTTTGGTAAATTTAATCAATTTCATGTTCTATTTCAAGTTAAAAGTTTTGAATCTTTTAAAATTATTTTATGATTTTTTTTTTAGTTACAAGCATCTAGGGCAGTTTGCTCCATTGGGTGGAGAACAAGCAGCAGCAGAACTTCCGGGAGATTGGGTATCTATGGGACATAGCACACAATGGCTTTGGTATTCTGTATATGCAAGGTAATATTTAAATTTTTTTGGCTTTTCTTTCGCGATTTCGAGGGTGAAAATAAATGAAACCTAACAAGAATTTTATTCGTTTTTGATGAACGCACAGCAAACAAGTCAGTTGGCGAACTAGGATCCTTGTTGTATCGGATTGGGTAAGAAGGTTCATTTTTGGGAGGGATTCGAGCGGTATTTGAGGTTGAAACTTGTATCGTTCTATAAATACACTCGATCAAAGGTTACATATACTTCAATTGTAATTGTTTTTGAACTACATTTATTTTTAATGTTAATATGATATATATATATATTTTGTATTGATTTAGATATACAAATATAAAAATAACTATAACTTCAAATTTTGATCATGAATATTAAGGACAATATTGGGCTTGTTTACTCATGCTAGTTGTTTTAGTTAGTTTAACATTCTCTATTTAAAACACACCAAAGACATAGAGTTGTATTGTAGTTAAAGTTGAATAAACAAGTGTTATTAAATTTGTTAATATATACATAATTAAAGTGTATCGACCATTATTTCATCTAAATTAACACATCAATAAGATATTGTAAGAATAATATAGTTTTTAAATAAATTTAAAAAAAATCGCATAAACCTAGCTCTAACTCCGGAGCTGGGCAAACCAAACAAGGCATGTAAACTATTTGTTTAGGTTAAATTTCATTATATAACATTTCATTTTGACAAATGTTTTAATGATTAGACTTTATTTCTATGGTAGATACAATTTATCAGATATCTCAAGCATAAATAAACGTGACTAAGAGACTTCCATTAATAACCCTTTAAGTTAATGAAGGTGTAATTGTGATGCATCGTAATAAATTTTTTATCTAAAAAAAACTGACTTAAAAGTATATTTATTCTTAGAAGTATATTTATTCTATAGAAGTCTTAATGCTTAATTTAGCAATATAATTAAAATTAATGATTTTGTATAGTGAACAACATTTATGTTACATATTTATATTTATAGTTTGATATATACATTATTTATATGATTTATAGTTTTTTTTTTTAACTTTTATGCCTTTTAGTTCTTCAAAAGGTGATATTTTTGTTTCTAAGAATTTTATGTACAAGGGAATGGCAGAATCCTCTACTGCTATATGGTCCCCTGATTATATTTATTACACATTTTTAGTTTCATTCTATATTAATAATCTGTTTAATTTTATAGAGAAACAATCAGAACTCAATATATCTTATAAAAAAGTTGTATTAGTAGAACTATGTTTTTTAACTAACAACAATAGCGACGACGAACACACGTCGTGATTAATAAATATTGTTAGTGTGGCGATTATTCCGCCGTGATTAATAATATTTATTAGTGTCGGCGATTTAACGTCGGCGTTAATAAAAAAAATATCAGCCGACGTCGTGGCTAATAATCTGGCTTCCTGCCATTATTATCAACCACGAATTTCGTCATGAACATCGTGACTAAAATTCAGGTTTTCCCGCTATTTCCCCGTCATTTTTAAAAATATTATTAGGCACAGTGTTAGCATAATGTCGTGGCTAATAATCGATAATATCAGCCACGGCGATAACATAATATTGTGGCTGATATTCCTAAACTATTAGAGACAACGATAGTATATTATTAGCCACGACATTATACTATCGTCGTCCCTAATGATCGTATCAACGTCCCACCGACAAATGTCGTCGCTGATACTCTTTTCTAAATAGTTTTTGAAGACCTATAAATAACACGCTCCTCTCTTCTTTCTTTTAAGGAATTTGAGATTGTCAAATAAGTGAAACTACTTATTTCTTTCTAACCAATATCAAATCAAGGTCCTTTCAATCTCTTCTGAGATATCTATATATTCAATTTGTTAAAAGGAAATTAAAGATTTCTCAAAAGACCTCAATTGGATATTGGTTAGAAGAACGTTGGTTGAAGATTACAAGAGAATATTAAAGTTATGATCAACGTCGGCACAGTGAAAACTGATTTCCATCTAACCATTATGCAATCGGAGTTCTTCTAAGATATCTCTATCTTCAATTTTTTAAAAGGAAATTGAAGATTACTCAAAAGACCCCGATTGGATATTGGTTAGAAACACATTAGTTGAAGATCACAAAAGAATATTAAAGTCATGATCAATGTCGGCACAATGAAAACTGATTTTCTTCTAACCAATATGCAATCGGGGTTCTTCTGAGATATCTCTATCTTTAATTTGTTAAAAGGAAGTTGAAGATTTTTCAGAAGACCCCGATTGTTTATTGATTAGAAGCACATTGGTTGAAGATCACAGGAGAATATTAAAACATTATTAATGTCGGCACAATGAAAATTGATTTCCTTTTAATCAATATGCAATCGGGATTCTTCTAAGATATCTCTATCTTGAATTTGTTAAAATAAAATTGACGATTTTAGAATACCTCGATTGTTTATTGGTTAGAAGCACATTGGTTGAAGATCACAAGGAGAAACCAATAGCCAATTAAGATCTTCTCAATTTCTTATGAGATATCTTCATCTTCAATTAAAATAGAAACATTCAATAATTTCAAATATAGAAATGAAGTAAAAAATATATATATATATATATAATGATTCATTAAGAAATTTTAAATCTAGAAATTAAGTTATGTGATAAGTTTGAATTATTTAATTTAATATTAGTGTTGGCGTCATGCTAAAGTCGTGGTTAATATAATTATTAGTGTTGGCGTTATTCTTAAGGCTGACGTCAATACAGGTGAGTTACTGTCGAAAATGAAGCATTTTTTGGAAAAAATATTAACGTCGGCCTTATCCTAAAATCGTGGTTAATAAATGATATTATTAAGGTCGACTTTAGGATAAGGCCGATATTGATACAAATGAGTTACTGCCGAAAACGAAGCGTTTTTTAGAAAATAATATTAACCAGGACTTTATCCTAAATTCGACCTTAATAATATCATTTATTAACCACGGCTTTAAGATAAGTTCGTGGTTAATATTCATTAAATTAATATTAACGTCGGCACACGACAACGTCGACGTTAATATTCTTTATACATAAAACACTGGACTTTTTCTTTTTCTCTTCTTCCTTCTTTTTCTCTGAATCTGCCGCCTCTCTCTCTTGCCGCGCTCTCCTTTCTCTCACCGAATCCGAAAGTCGCCTGTCGTTCATAGGTAATCTCACTCATATTTATCATGCTTTCATATGTTGTATGATATCGGATTATGTTTATGAATTAACAAAGATTTAATTGATTCCCAATATATTATTATCTTAGGTCGATTAATATCATTTTCAATAGATTTAATTGATTATCAGATATTCCCGGGATTATTTTGCTTTTCCTTTTGGTTTTGGTACCTGCTTTTTCATTTTTGTACTGGATGGATGGATAGATTCATTTCTTCATTTGAGATTATCGATTCTTATTTACTTGTTGGAGAGTTCAGAATCTGATTTTTTACGCTTAGGTATCATATCATTACATGTGTTGTTGTGGCTTGTGTGTTTCCATCATTTTATAAATCATTTTCTCTTAGGTATCATATCATTACAGGTGCGGTTGTTGTTTGGATAGTTTAGAATCAGGATTTTGGTTGTTTTGCCTTTTAACAAAACCATTTTAATTTGTTTTATGCTACTTTGATTTTGATATTGTGAATATTTTCTAGGAAATAAAACCTTTATTTTGCATCTGATTGTCGTTATTATTTATTTTCAGTCTAACGGTTGAATTAAATAAGTATTTGAGATTCACTCTTCTTCGGCATTCTCCATTTGGTAAGTTCTAAAACTTTTCTATGTTTTATATTATTAGGGTTGCATGTTTAGATAAATGACTTACTTGGATGACTAGGGTTGCATGTTTAGAGAAATGACTTGGATTATTAGATTGAATGTTTAGAGAAATGACAGTAATTATTAGAGTTGCATGTTTAGAGAAATAATTTATTTGTATTAGTATGTTGATTAATTGACTATAGGTAGATGTTAATTTGATTATTGGTTGTTAATTCCTAGTTAAAATGAAAGTCCCCGATAAAAGTTGGATGACTCTACGCCGATATGATCCAAATTATATTCAAAGGGATGAATGCTGACGTTAATAAGTGAACCGTAAAGGAGAGAAAAAATTAGCAATGTCTACTTTAGGGTAAAGACGACTTTGATAAAGAATGATATCAACGTCGGTTTTAGGGTAAATTCCGACATTAATATCATTCATTATAAATGTCGGCTCTCCTCCCTGAACACTTACATTAATATCATTCTTATCAATGTCGGCCTTATTCTAAAGTCGTGGTTAATAAATGATATTATTAAGGTTGGCGTTTTTTGGAACCGATTCTAGAACCTGAACAAGCAGAAGTCGACGAGCAAGGCAAGGGTAAGCCAGATAAATGTATCGCTCCTCCTCCTCCTGACTTGCCTCTTGATGTCACCCTAGAGGCACATACATCCATTCAACTTATTCTCGAACAGGTTGAAGTTGTTGCTATGTTGAAAATTGATGTTTTCAACTCTTAGGTGAACCTCAGATTGGAAACAAGTTTCAGTGAAGTATTCCTGAACATAGCAGAAAATGAGAAATGGTCAAGACTTCTAAAATTAGAGAAATTAGTCTTCTCCGTCACTAAAACAAGGAATGTCGCCGCAACCCTCAGATGAAGTGAATTCGTGGAAGTTTATGCAAGGGGCTGCACAATTTTCCCTACCAGATGAAATTTAATCCTATCTCTGACACGACAAAAACAGATGCGGAGGTGATCAATCACCTAAATGGACTTTTGGAGAAGTACATATCCAGTACTCTCAAATATGTGGATGGTGGTGAATATTCTAACTTGGAAGAACCGGGAATTCCTTCTCATCGAACCGACTTAATCCATGACAACGAGAATGAATCTTTGGATTTCATTGAAGAGACGCCTCCCTCCCAAGGAGAACTTCAACCTATCAGAACCGAGCAAATGTCGAATGAAGAGGATCAGACATCAAAGCGAATATGGACAGGTTCAGAAGAACGAAAACTGTTTGATGGCTATGAAGTACGGGGACCTTGTGTCAAGGAAAAGTACGACGGTATGTCAAGGCAGGAATTAGAGCATTTTCATAGGCGTACTGAACCTACCTTTATCGACGTAATAGATTCGGGTCTTCTAGGGCCTCCTGAAGAAATTAAGAACGAGGATGGGCAAGATGAAGCCCATTCGATTCCATCATCCGCGGCAGACAAAGGTCCTGCATCCTCTCCTCAAGTCGAGAATCCTGAACCGACCGGTGATGAAGTTTCTCCTCTAGAACAATCGGTCATTGTTGAAGAGATTGAAGTTCAAAATTCAAATTTTTTAACCCCTTCTCACTCCTCTTCGGATAAGTCTCCTAAATCCAAAAGAATCTCTAATCATACTCATGAGACAAGGGATAAACATAGTAAAAGACCGGGCGGTCAACACTATGTTCTAGCAGAACCTAAAATGTCAATGGAGGTTAGAACCCGTCGCGTTGTTCCTATCAATGTTGTTCCAATTGGAACCTATCAATCCACTTATGAGGAGGTGACACCAAGACAGGTGGATATTAGACGAATCGTCATGGAATATATGGCTCCATGGCAAGAGATCATTCAATCCTTTAAATATTGAATGGACCGAATGGATTCAATGCAGGCGTCGTCCTCTTCTGCGTACAATGAATGGTAGGAAAAGTTGAGACAAGAAGTGCGTCAGGATCTCAATATGTTTAAACCGATACTCACCGACACACTTGTTCTCCAAAAGGAAACCAAGTCCGTCGTTGAGGTCCTCACATCTCAAATTGTGGAAATGGCTAAGTCTAAAAATGTTGCCGACGCTGAAAAGTTAATAGAACAGGAGGCCCTTGCTCAACGTCTTCAGGATGAAGAAAATGCAGCTACTGAGGCTGAGGAATATCAGATGACTCTATCCCAAATGACAAACCAACTTGTGAACTCTCGGTTTCAACCTGACATTCCATGCAGTGCTCGGTCCAATTGAAGGCTACGTCGAGGTGATGGGATTATCATTTATGATATACTTGATCCACCAACGGGAAGGAGTCATGGGAGTAACACCGATGATCAACCCAGTGAACCTTTTATGGTCGGACTAAAGAAGGACATCATACAGAGAACAACAAGAGGGAGACGTTAAACCTTAACACCTATCCTTAATGCTTTTCTTTCTTTTGTCTTTGATCATGAACATATTTCAACATTTTTGTGGATCTATTGATTTTTGATTAATTGTGCTATTTGATTTCGAATATTAAACAGGGCGGTCAAATGATGAATATTAAAATGTTTTGATCAAGTTAACTGGTTTTGATAGTTTTAGGGTAAAACAATCAAAAAGGGAAAATTGTTAAAGAATAGTTCACTGGCTTTGATAATTTATTCTAAACAATCAAAGAGGGAGAAATTTGTTATATCAAATTAGCTAATTAAATTAGGATAATTATCCAACGATTATAAAATTACCAAATTTTGAATATTTATTCTAAATAATCAAAAAGGGAGAAATTGTTAAGTAAAAATAGATAATTAATTAGTAGTATCAATTATCTATTAAATAAGAATTTAACTGTGTTAAATCTTGTGCAGATTAAAGAAAATCAGAAGAAGTTGCCTGGTATTCTTAATCGGCTCGGTATTATTTGAAGGATCGACCTTTTGAACAAATCGATTTTTACCAAGATCGGTATTTTCAAAGGTGCAATCAGTTTTTATCAAGATCAGTATTTTCAAAGGAGCAATCAATTTTTATCAAGATCGGTATTTTAAAAGGCGCAATCGGTTTTTATCAAGATCGGTATTTTCACAGGCGCAATCGGTTTTTATCAAGATCGGTATTTTCAAAGTCGCAATCGGTTTTTATCAAGATTGGTATTTTTAAAGGCGCAATCGGGTTTTATCTAGATTGGAATTTTCAAAGGCGCAATCGGTTTTTAACAAGATCGGTATCTTTGCAAACGTAGAGCCGGTAGTTTGCTTTTCGGTTTTATTTTAAAACAAAGTCGACATTTTTCTTAGATCGATTTTATATCAAAATAAAGAGCATCCGGTAAGTTTCTTATTTGGTGATACATTGGAACGCTTCCGGCTTTATTAGACGTCAACTTTAGGCTTCTCTAGAAATTATTTCTATTTTGGTGCAAAGTCTGATGAAGATCTTTTGGCAGCAGCAGAACTCTACTAAAAGAATCAAAGACAAGTCAAGCCTCAGAGATTTACGCTCTCGTAAATCATAATCCAACTAATGACAATTTGGCTTATTATCATCTAAGTACAGACAAGATCAAAGAATATCTCATCTAAAGTACTATTCTGGACCTTAACCAATCAAGATCAAGACGGATATTTTATGAAGCAAAATATGTTCGTTGAGCAGCAAAAATATGGTCGTTGACATTTTCCTATTTAAGAAGACATAGGACAACTTGATTCACACGGGCTTTTATGAACAATCCTCTTATGAACTATCAAGTTAACAACTCTCTCAAGATCTAAAAGTCTCATAAGCCTTCAAGTGTGTTAGATTTCTAAAGTGTATTACAATCCTATTTATTCTGTGTGAATTTGTTAGCATTGTAAGTTGACAAAATCTATTTCTGTTCAACAGAGTGTGTGTGCTAGGAGTTCGAAAATAGGCAGTAACTAAGTCCTGGTTGTTCGACTGGGTTGTATACAAGTGTTGTATTCAATCAAATCTTCTAGTGAATATTCTTCTCAATGTTGAGAAAAAGGGGTGATGTAGGAGCTTTATCTCCGAATATCCATAAACATCCTTGTGTCGTGTATTCTTTTATATTGCTTTACTTTAATCTCGTTGTATTGCTTCAAGTCGAAATAAATACTTTCGCACTTGAACTCGGTTCAAGAGTTTGTGACGACTTATGAAGAATAGAAACCGATATTAACTTTTAACAAAGTAAATATCAAACGAAGTGTGTGTAAGCTTTCAACTTTGTGAGACCCCCGTATTCATTGTCGATCCTGATCCCAACAAAATTAACTTAACTTAGTTGGTTAGTTATCCTCCTTATTAACCTAGTGACTATTAGTTTAGTGTTCAAATCTTAGAAAAAATATATTTTAATTTTTTTTAAAAGGGCCCTCTAAGACATGGGGCATATGTAAATGCATATGTTTTTTTGAAATTAAAGTAGAACTAGCATGACACCCTATAGTCATGACCTCCTTCTTAAACTCAAAGAGCTTCTAGATGAAATTGAACTCGTGATATTTTTGTCTCTTAAGTCTACTCTTGCCACTTGGCTATCCTAGTGGGGTGTAAATGCATATGTTGCATTACCTTTGGGCGGCTCAGCATGCTTCATCGATAGTTCTTGCAAGATAAATCTGGAAAAAAAAACTAGATTATGGAGAATGGTGGATGCTACTATAGAACATGGATTATAAAAATGATCAACAAATGAAACAAGATACACTCTCCAAGTATTACTAATTCGCAAAACAATAGTATGAAATCAAGGCTTGTTAAGAAGGAAAAACGGACATACACAATATCAATTATGGTATGTTTGAATGGGTGGAATTGGAATTGACATTGACACTAGCATTAAAGTTTCAATTTCAATTTCACAAGAATTGACATTGAATTATAATTCAATTCTTATGTTTGGAAAATTATTCAATTGTAATTCCTATGTTTGAAAAAATATATAATAAAAACAATTTGAATATATATTGTCGATATTATTAATATATTTATTTATCACAATCAATTAGATTAACTCAAGTATCAAAAGTTTTTGTTTAGAGGTCGATTATCATGAAGAACAAAAATTTGTTCGACATGTTGATTACTAAATTAAAAATAAA
This sequence comes from Impatiens glandulifera, assembly GCF_907164915.1. NCBI lineage: Eukaryota > Viridiplantae > Streptophyta > Magnoliopsida > Ericales > Balsaminaceae > Impatiens > Impatiens glandulifera. The sequence goes on from NC_061870.1 coordinate 16,320,264, forward strand.
ATATCAGAATTCAAAAGAAAAAAATATTAGTTCAAAATGTTTTTTTAGAATTAAAAGAGAATTAGGATGACACCCCATAACCATGGTCCTCCGCTTAAACTCAAAATGCTTTCAGATGAAATCACTTTCTAAATTTTAAAAACTATATCAGTTCCACATTTTAATTTTCTAAACTAAAAAACAAAAATCATTATCGATTTAACTTGTTAACTGTGTTGTAAATGATAAAATAATAATATAATTTTGTCTAGAAAATATAAAAAATAAATTTGAAACTATAATTCCTAAAAAAAGTAGAATTAAAAATTATAGAAACACACTAGTTTGAAATTATAATTTTAATTTCAATTCTAATTTTTAATCTTAAATGTTCTATCATATCTAGGAATTAAAATCAATTTCAATTCCAATTTCATAGTTACAAAATACACCTTTAAAACATATATACACTTCAACGACATAACTTATATCTTGAAGAAAACTAATAAGATGAACTATTACATCTAGACATATATAGAAAGTGTGATTCTGATAATTGAAAAATAGTGAGTCTCGAACAGATTTTAAAAAAGAAAATGATTTCTAATAATATAAGTTCACTAATTCATTCATGTACTTACTTGTAATACATTTTAATTAAGTATGAGTTTGAACTATTAAGAAATTAAAAAAAAAAAATATGTGGATACTAGAATTAAGGGCTTGTTTGAATTTGAGTTAAACTTATAACTTAGTTATTTGAAAATAATGATTGAGGGTGATTTTAAGGAGATATAAAATATTTTTAGTAAAACAACTTAAAAAAATATTAATATACAAGAATAAAATAAAAAATAATAATTTATAAAATATTGAGTGATGTGATAAAGGAGAATAAGCAAATAATTTTTGGATTTGAACAATGCCTAAATGTTAACCTCTTTACTAATCTTAATTTTTTTTTTTATTTGTAAAACTACAATAGAGTAAAGTTTATATTTTAAAGATTTTGATAGGTTTATATTTTAAAGATTTTGATAGGATGTCACTTTAAAAATTAGTTGATATTAATTAGTTAAATAGAATGTCTTATATTAAAATTTTAAAATAAAATTATAATTTTAAAATATTTTATTATTTATTATTAGAAATAAAATCATTAAATTAAAATGTTTAATATATTTTTATAAAAAAGTAAATTTCATACATAATATTTAGTTGTTTAGTGATTCTTTGTTTAAGTTATAAACTCCTATCCCTTGGTTCCAAAATCACAATAAAAAAAAGAAACATTTTTGTTATGTTCCTACATAAAAAATATATATATTTAATTTATAAGTAAATTAGACCCCTTTCACCAAATTTATAGTTAAATATGCTATTATTATTATTATTATTATTATTATTATATTTCAACTTCTCTATTAAGTCAATAAATACAATGTAATTTTAACAAGTCATTGTTTGGGTATACATCAATAGTTTGGACTAATTTGGGAACACGGCCAATTTTGACAATACATACTCGAAATTTATGGCATATGAATTTCAGAAAGTAGAATTGGGATTAATTTGAAAAAATATTATAGTGAATTTTAAAATTAAAGGAAAAATTATGGAGAAAAACTATAATTAAGGTAAGTTTACTTCTTTTTTTTTATGAGAATTAGAGAAGTAAATAATGAATTAGATTTAAAATAAAAATATGAATAATATCATATTTGTACTGGAAGTGTTATTTTCTCTCTAAGTAGACTAAACACTAACCAGAGATCAAAAAATTCATGTTGGATCCTACCCTAACTTTAATATAGATTTTCCTAGAGGTGTAAGCGAGTCAAGCTGACAATGACTCAGTGAGTAATTTAGTCCATACTCGACTCGAATACAGTTTAACCGAGCTTGAGTCGAGTTCGAGTTCGAGTTCGAGTTCGAGTTCGAGTTCGAGTTCGAGTTCGAGTTCGAGTAGGTCGATTTTGTAATTGAACTTGAGTTTCAGTTCGAGTAGCTCACTTTATAAATATTAAAAATATTATATTTATAATATATATAATATAATATTTATATTATATTATATTATATTTTATATACATATATTAAATTATATAATATATATAATTTTATATTTTTATATTATATATACATATATTAAATTATATAATATATATAATTTTATATCTTTTATATTATATATACATATATTAAATTATATAATATATATAATTTTATATCTTTTATATTATATTATATAATTTAATAATATTATATCTTTTATATTATATACATATATAATAGTCTAATGAAACCATAAATATATTTGTACGTTTCCTCTTCAAACTCTTTTTCTTATCTACAGATCAAATTGATTTCCCAATGGATCTTACACCTGCTAGATCTTCTGCATTCTCAGCGGAGCAAATTAATCACCACATGCTCCATCTTCCACATCACAAGTAATATTATTTTTGTTCCTTATTAATTAGTTATTTGGATTGTTATTTGAATTATTATTTTATTAATAAAATTTAATTTTCGAATTTTTATAGTTCGAATGGTTTAAAAGCCGAATTTGAGTATAAATTTTAATCCTCAATTAAGTTTGAGTATATATAATACCAAAAAAATGAAATATTGTCTCATTAAGTTAGTATATCTTCCTATAGTAAAAAAAAAACATGATAATATCGTACTCACTATAATATTATTGAATTGAATACTTATTTTATGTATGAGAGTTGAAGAACTTGTGGATTTTTATTTACCATTCTCATATTGAGATCACATGGATGGTGATTGAAACGTACATACTTGATATGTGTGGATGAATACCCGTGGGTAGAAGTGCGGCAAAAACATTTTTTCAAATAACACTAGACAATATAGATGGAGAAATGTAAAAAAAAATGAAACTCAATTTAAATTTAAAAGAAAAAAAAATCAAATATTAACCCTTTTAATCACATTTGAATGTTATGTAATATCTCTAATTTGAACTCAAATATTTATTCAAACTTTATTCTGAATGAACATAAATAAACATACTCCAAATCCCACTTGAAACATCTTATTGAATTTCAAGTCCTTATTTATAATTTTGGAATTGTTAGTCACTGGATTCGGTATGAAGTTTTTTTGGGTGGAAATAGAAATGATAACAATGTCTATAAATTTTTTGGATTTATCTCTATTTTTTATTTGAAATATTTTTAGTTCAACAAAATTCAATTGTCAGATATGTGATTAAGTTCTCTTCTTTCATTATCATCTGTCTATTTTATTATTATTATTATTATTATTATTATTTTGTATAGTACATTATTAATTCTTGCTTTCGTATTCTCTCCGGCACTGCATAGTAATAGCTTTGTCAAACACTCAATCGTGGATTGCAACCCTAAAGTGATGGATATGTATTTGATCATCTTTTTGGATTCTTTTTACGTTAAAAAAAATTATTTCGCTATCATTAAAACTATATAATTACTTTATTCATCAATAAAGAAATATTTTTATTTTACGTGATATTTTAATAATTTTGTTAAGAATTTTAAATTATTTTCTTTTATAGAATAATTTTTTCAAAAAGAACTATAAAAGTTTAATTAAACCCAAAATCAATTAAATTATTAGTTATGTCCAGTGACGGATATACTTACCCAAAATGTGGTAACAGACCTAGGATCTCTTTTTCTCGTTTATGAACTTTTCCTCTTAGAGCGGATGTATAATTTAAAATGGGAAATTGGATGAAATGGCCTTCATAATAAGAGAAATTCCAAAAAAAGGCCTGTATCGGCTAACGTTGGCAAAAAGGGTCATTTTGCCCTGCAAAAAGTCAAAAACACCCCTCGGGTGCATGATTTTACGCTAATTTACGAGAAATGTCATTCACGCATTTTCATCTAAAATGCGTGAGTTGATTAACGCGTTTTAGATGAAAATGCGTGAATGACATTTCTCGATTTTCAATTTACGGGAAATGTCATTCACGCATTTCATCTAAAACGCGTTAATCAACTCACGCATTTTAGATAAAATGCGTGAATGACATTTTTCGTCTTTCATCGTATATATAACTTTTTTGCCCTAATTTAAAACAAAACCCCCGATTCACGAATATCCATTTCTCTTCTCTCACTTTCCGACTTCCAAAACTTTGTCTTTACAACTGTCTACTTTCCATTCCAACTTTGTTCAACATCATCGATCAACCTCGTTCAACATCATCGTTGTCGTCCGTCCGCCGTCCGTCTGTCTCTCCGATATATTCAGGTGAGTTTAGGGCTTAGCGTTTAGGTTTAGGGTTTGGTTTAATCTGCTTCGATGTATATTCTACTGTTTATATTGATGGATACTGATGTATTTAACTTTTAAGGTTCATCTTATATTCGTTTATGTGTGTTTATGCTTTTAGGGTATATGGCGAGTATTATATCAGTGTTCTTATTCTGCATGCATGCATTTCTCGTTTATTCTTTCACAAGAAATGCATTTTCGTGTATTCTTGAACCCTAAAACCAAAAACACAGGAATGAAACAAGTTTCGAGCTGATTGTTGTTGTGTCTTTTGTGAATGAAACATGTTCTCATTTGGATTAGTTCTGATTAGTTCTTTAAGTTGCCATAATCTGATTGTTATGTATTCTTGAACCCTAAAACCAAAACACAGGAATGAAACAAGTTTCCAGCTGATTGTTGTTGTGTCTTTGGTGAATGAAACATGTTCTAATTTGGATAGTTCTGATTAGTTCTATAAGTTTCCATAATTTATTAATTCTAATTAATTTGGATTAGTTCTATTAGTTCTGATTAGTTCAGTTGATTAGGGGAAAAAAGTTATATATACGATATTCAGTTAATTTGGATTAGTTCTATAAGTTGTCATAATCTATTAGTTCTGATTAATTTGGATTAGTTCTATTAGTTCTGATTAGTTCAGTTGATTAGAGCAAAAAAGTTATATATACGATATTCAGTTGATATAATACTCGTCATATACCCTAAAAGCATATACACACACATACACACATAAACGAATATAAGATGAACCCTAAAAGCTAAATACATCAGTATCCATCAATATAAACGGTAGAATATACATCGAAGTAGATTAAACCAAACCTTAAACCTAAACAGAAACGCTAAGCCCTAAATTCACCTGAATATATCGAAGAGACGGACGGACGACAACGATGATGTTGAACGAGGTTGATCGATGATGTTGAACAAAGTTGGAATGGAAAGTAGACAGTTGTAAAGACAAAGTTTTGGAAGTCGGAAAGTGAGAGAAGAGAAATGAATATTCGTGAATCGGGGGGTTTTGTTTTAAATTAGGGCAAAAAAGTTATATATACGATGAAAGACGAGAAATGTTATTCACGCATTTCATCTAAAATGCGTGAGTTGATTAACGCGTTTTAGATGAAATGCGTGAATGATATTTCTCGTAAATTGAAAATCGAAAAATGTCATTTACGCATTTTCATCTAAAACGTGTTAATCAACTGACGTATTTTAAATAAAAATGCGTGAATGACATTTCTTGTAAATTAGCGTAAAATCACGCGCGCGAGGGGTATTTCAGACTTTTTGCAGTGCAAAAAAGTCCTTTTTACCAATTTTATGTGGCGCGGGCCTTTTTTGAAATTTCCCCTTTTATGAGGGACATTTCATCAAATTTTCTTTGAAATTTATGGAAGTTACAAAATTTATCTCCATCAACCATCTTCATATAATTTATTTTGAATTAAATAATATTAGCATCTCTAAAACTAATAATTTATTTATAATGATTAAACATTTATTAACTAAATAATATACAAATAATTAGGGTACGCATACATTTACTATTTATATTTAAGATGAGGTTTACGAGTTTTTGAAATATATTATATTTGTCAATAATAAGATTGGAGTCTATTGAGTTGAAACCAATTCTCTCTTAATTTACATGATCATGAAATTTGTCATACTTTTTTATTTTATCACGAAAAACTTGTCTAACATGTTAGTGGAAAATGTCAATTTTATAGTTATCAATTAAACATGTAGAATTAAAATTAAATGGATTCACTTGTCAATCAAATAATATTGTTCTAATTTTTTTGTTTCAAATAAACATCGGTACAACTATGAGATAGTGGACATATTATGAAAATTTTCTTGACAAATTATATCAAGCTCATAATGTAGCTGACAACTCAAATGATAAATTTTATGTTCGATAAAATTCTCAAGAAAATAATTCTCGACAATAGTCAAAATTTTGTATTTTTTAAATTTATCATTTGAATCCAAAGTAGAACTAAGCAAAAGTAGTTCGATTATCTTGAATCTTGAGTTTAACTCTTCCAATTGAAAATTATTGTATTATTAAATATATCATTATAAAAGTGATGCTCAATTGTGATGATATCCTTGTTGACATTAAAAACTACATTTCTTATAATGAACAATTATCTCGAGTACATAATTTTTTGCAAAATGATATACATTTGAAATAAGATTGTCAAACTCAACATTTCTCAATTTGAGGAGAAAGTGATTTAGTCCTAAAGATCAAATTCATTGCAAATAGATTATTTGCATGTCAAAGATAAATAAATTTGTGATTCCTATAATTTTATGCATCAAATACAAAATAAAAATGAAAGTAAAAGACTTCATCACTAATAAAGATCCACCAACCAATTTTCCCACGCATTGGAGTTGAGTAACGTACAATCTGTGTGATAATGTTTTCAAAAATATTAATAGTTGCATAATATATATATATATATATATATATGCAAATAGAATCAAAATAGGAACTTCATCTAGTGTTAGATACACAGTACCAATCTGATTACTTCATAACTCAATCACACGTTCACAATCAACAATAGAACGAGTAATTTCATTAACTTGACTTTAGCTCGGTATTTTATTTCGAAGAAGATGTAATAAGATTAATAATGGTTGTTAAATTTGAAAAAAAAAATAATATAGAGATCTCCTTTTCAACAACAACTAATGTTAGTTAGAGTTGATGGCAAAACAATAACAATGTACATAATACACATAAGAAGGATCTTTAAAAAATAAAGTTTGCAAACCATTAAAACCACCACACATATTGCTAGCACTGTCATATCTTTGACATTATGTATTATGAATTTTTAGATAATATATCTAGTAAAGACATTATATATTTATTTTCTTGAGTGTTATAATTTTGGTATTATGAATATGCAACCTTTCTGTTTGAAATTACATATTCATCATTTCTGAAGTGTTACATTACATATTTCCATCATTGTAACACATCAGAAATAAATATGCAATGTACTTATTATATATAATTTAGAAATTCAAAGTATGCAAGGTTAGTGATATGATTGTGCTAACAATATGTGTGGTGACTTTAAAGCTTTATTTTTTAAAGATGGCCTTATATGTATTATGTGTATTGCTTTGATACATTGACTCCAACTAACATATTAGTTACAGCTGTTGAAAATAAAATTTCTATATATTTTTTTTTTTTGAATCTAACAACTATTATCGATCTTATTACATCTTTTTTGAAACGCAATACCGACTTACAGTCAACTCAAGTTAAAGAAATTGTTAGTTCTATTAATGATGGGGAACTTGAGATTAGGCGAGTAGTTAATCAGGTTGGTACTTTGCATCGAACGAGAACTACTCGTCGGAGTTCCCATTTTGATTCTATTTGCAGCTTAATAGATACATATGATGCAACTATTAATATATTCTTGAAAGCATTATCTTAGATGTTTCCTTTCGATGCATGGGGAAGCTGGCGGATTTTTAATAATGATAAAGTTTTTGATTTCATTTTATTTTACACTTGATGCATACAATTATGGGAACACAAATTTTCTTAGTCGTGACTTGCATAGAAAATATATTGATATATTAAATGTAGTGAATTTGGTTTATACGACTTATACATTTCTCCTCCCATTGAGAAATGATGAGTTTGACTTTTTTCGTATGTCATATATTTTGCACAATATTAGATAATTATGTACCAAAGATGAGTGCTCATTATAAAAAATATATATAATCTATTATGTCGACTAAAGAATATCATCATAGTTGAACATCATTTTCATTATGATAATTCAATGGTACAATATATTTTCAATTGGAAGAGTTAAAGTCAAGATTAAGTGATGAGATAGTCGAACTTCTTTTACTTAGTCTTACTTCGTCTACCATGGATGCAAATAATAAATTAAAAAGTTCAACATTGAAATTTTTTTGACTATCGCCGAAATTTATCCTAAAGATTTTATTGAACAAAATATTTATCATTTGAGATGTCAACTACAACATTATGAGTTTGAACAAAAATTGAAACAACATTATTTGATTGATTGACAAGTATATCCGTTTAATTTTTAACTCTACATGTTTTAACGACAATTACATAATTTACATTTTCCGCGCTATGGAATACGTTAAAAAAAATTATAATAAAATGGGAGAGGACTCTCTGACGATTTAATGATCAATTTCAATAGTAAAAATATGTTTACACTAATCATCTTTATATCTTTTAATTAAAAAATGATTAATTATTAGAACTGATATATTAATTTTAAAAATGCTAATTTTGTTTAACTTATATTAATTTTAAAAATGCTAATTTTGTTTAACTCAAATTATTTTTTTTTTACAGAATGATAGTTGGTGGAGATATAAATTTTTTAGTCCTGATCGTAATTCTGTTTATGAAAAATCCATATCATATATATAGGATAGTGAGAGTTTGATGTAATAAAAAAAAATTACACTTCACTGTAGAATGAGTTATTTGTAAAAAATGTCAGCTCATAAATGAAAAGCGCTGATGACACTTATAATTCTTTTCGGACAATTTTGTCAATGTCGCGAGACGTCCACAATCGTGAGACGCAACCGACATTCGCGAGACGCACCCGACATTCGCGAGAGTCGAGACGCAACCGGCATTCGCGAAAAAAAAATCGTCTCGCAATTGCCGGATGCGTCTCGCGAATGTTGGGTGCGTCTCGTGAATGTCGGGTGCGTCTCGTGAATACCGGTTGCGTCTCGCAACGGGGGCATTTTCGTCAAAAAAAAATAAAAGTGTCACCAACGTTTTTTTTATGCGCTGACACTTTTTGCAAATACACTAATCTTTAGTGTCATTTACTCTAATTTTTATAAAGACTTTAAAGAAAATTTTGATCACAAAAATAGGAAAAAGAAACTTAAAGGACTTTGTTTTTAAAAAGTGGTCCCATTACACTTTCAAATGTAGCGTCTCTAAAACAAACACACTTATTTCACTCCATTGCAAATTAACAATTTGAAGTTTGGAAGTTAAAGCCATATAGCTAGGCATTGATTACTTCACCGATGTCATCAAACAATATTTATTTTCGAAAATAAAAAGCAATGTATTAGTATATAAACAAGAGTCGTAGCGATATAAGTAATACAAAAACAGAGTACTCAAAATGTCACCAAACAACATAATTAATATATGAGGAGTGATAAGGGAAGAAAATTAAAAAAAAAAAGAAATATGTGTTTCTACTAGGGGTGGGAAAAATTATCGATATTAAAAGTATATCGAAAATATCGTACCGCAATATACCAAAAATATCGATTTTTAAGGTATACCGAAAAAAAGATAAAGTATGATACCGATACCGAAATTATTAGTACGACAAATATATGAGATTTTTATAATTTTAATATATCGAGATATACCAAAATAGTATTTATAAGTTAAAATATATAATATATATATATAATACTTATAAGGAAAGAATTAAATAGATTTTATATTAAGTTAATTAAAGAAATATATTTTTTGAAATATTATTCAATATATGAAATCTCTACTTTACTGATGAGATTCACTTTTTTAAGTTAATATGATTTTTAGGTATTAGAGGTATAATACCGATACCGTACCGAAATTAAGGTATACCGAAATTAAGGTAAGGTAATGTATGAATTTTTTGTATACCGAAATTAAGGTATATCGAAATAAGGTATACCGAAATCAAGATAAGGTAAATGTATGCATTTTTTGCATATCAAAATTTTAGGTAAAGTATAAGGTATGGATAAAACATTAAGGTATACCGTACCAACTCACCCCTAGTTTCTACATCACTTTACTAAAAAAAAAGTTAAAAAGTGAGTAGAGATAAAGAGAAAAAAAATATTATTTTTTCAACTAATTAAATTGCATTACATTATTTTTTCAACTAATTAAAGGATGTAAGTTGGGTTGGTGAAAACAAACACACATACTAAGTGTCATGTGAAGCTAAAAAACCACGACCACATAACCTAATTTGATATGTCGAGGTCAGCATTTCAGTCATCTCCACGTGTCAATTTACTGGTCGTTCTGCATTTTCACAAACCTGTGCCCTGGATATTATTGGATAAGCCTTTCTCTCTTTCTTTTCTTTCCATTTTTCCCTCCTTTCTTTCTCTCTTCCTCCCCCCGCCCATTTCCTCTTCTGCCATGGGACTGTGAATTCATCATCATCATTATCATCTCCTCTTCTGATAAACTGTTTACATCTCTCACTAATAATGGCAGCTGTTTCCTCAATTTCCTTCTCTGCATTAGGTCAATCCTCCAGTAAGAAGATCTCTCCGCCATCCGCTCGTTCCCTTTCCTTCAATTTCGACGGTTTCCTTCTTCGAGCAAACTTTTCCAATGACGCTTTATTAGCTGTTCGAGCTTCGAATTCCACTTCATCAATGGTGATTCGCTGCATCTCTGCTTCAGCTGGTACTTAATTATGCTTTTTTCATACACTCTCTCTTGTTCCTAATGTCAACTGTAACAACAACTTATATATTTCATTTCAGATATACCTACTGTTGCTGAAACGAAGTTGAATTTCTTGAATTCCTATAAACGACCAATCCCTAGCATCTATAACACAGTCCTGCAGGAACTCATTGTTCAACATCATCTGATGAAGTACAAGAAAACTTATCAATATGATGCTGTTTTTGGACTTGGATTTGTTACTGTCTATGATCAGCTCATGGACGGTTATCCAAGTGATGAAGATCGAGAAGCTATCTTTCAAGCATACATCAAAGCACTCAAGGAGGATCCTGATCAATACAGGTCTCTTAAAACCTAATTTAGATTTATTCTCAATCAGGATCAACTGAATTGTAAGTATTACATTTGATAGGTAAAACTCGTGGTTGATATGAATTTATGATCTACAAATTTACTATCCATGTTATTTATGTCCTCTTAAGGTTTAGATTTTCATATTGCTTTGAAGTCAGATTATAGAAGTAGTTATGGCTGACTGATTTGAGCACAAATTTGGCAATAACATTGTGACTTTATTTGAAAACGTGATGAAGAAACGATGCAAAAAGGCTAGAAGAATGGGCGAAAGGTCAGAATGCAAGTTCACTTATCGACTCTACATCAAGGGAAGGAGGTGTGGAAGGAATTCTAAAGGATATTGCAGAAAGAGCGGCTGGTAATGGAAGCTTCAGTTACAGTCGCTTCTTTGCTATCGGTTTGTTTCGCTTACTTGAGCTGGCCAATGCAACTGATCCAACTCTTCTAGAAAAGGTAATGAAAACACCCTTCTTCTCCTTTTATGTTTATTTTCGATTACATAATGGTTGTTCGTACCATTTTTTTTAGCTTTGTGCTGCGTTAAACATAAACAAGAAAAGCGTGGACCGAGATCTTGATGTGTATCGCAATTTGTTGTCCAAGCTTGTTCAAGCCAAAGAGCTTCTCAAGGAGTATGTTGACAGGTGAGTTAAATATAACACGTTCAAATGCAGATACATAAACGATTGGAAACTAAATTTAGTATTTTGGGGATTTTATTAGGGAGAAAAAGAAGCAAGTAGAGCGATCTGAATCTCAAAAAGCTAGCGAGGCTATAACAAAATGCTTGGGAGAATTCCAACATGCTTCTGGATGGTAAATGCGGTTGCTTTTATTTTATGTAATCTTTACGTTTACGCACTCAAGAAGCTAGCCTTTTAAGATTTGTTGCGAACTCCAATTTATTTATTTGTCAATATACTATACACGACAAAAATCTAGCTATCGTGCTTTATCCCATTTATGAGAAATAGAAGAAGAAAATATGAAGGAATTTTTAGTTGTCTAATTTTCGTATATTTGAAAAAATATAAGGATGGGAATGAGGTATTATACAATGAGGAATGATAGGGAGCACTACTTTGGGGAAGCGACTCGTACAGCGAATGTGACCTCGTTGTTATCTTTTGTATAACAACGAGGTCACTTTCGTATAACAGCGAGGTCACTCTCGCTGTACGAGTCGCTCCCCCAAAGTACGACTCCCCCAAAGTAGTGCTCCCAATTATTTTTCTTATACAATTTAGTCATAAAAAAGTAGTCAAACCAAAATAACTGAATTGTGAAAATTGAGATCTTAAGCAATAAGAATAGTCTACAATATAAATGATAACCACAACCAGATACAAGTATATATTCAAGTGAAATATCAACAAACATATAAATAGTTCATAAGCAGTCTGAGATGAACCTCTACACTATCTTCATTAATACAAAAATGCAATTACTCGTCTAGATCTTTAACATCACCACGATGAAATTCACTTTTGTTCATCATAGCCATTGATTCAATATCTTCCCTTACAATCTCCTTTTCCAATTTCAATCGTTCATCTCTTTCCCTTTGTCCAACCGCCAATAACTCAACAAATTTATCCTTTATTCGAAGAAACGGATCGTCCTTATCAACCAATTCATCGCCATTATACGCCTCCCTCAGCATTGCAGTCTCAATCCCACCTTTCAAAGACAAATAAAATATCCCAGAATGACGAGTAAAAACACTAGAAAACGCATTTGAAAACCTAAAATCTACGGAAAATTTTCCAAGAATAGGGACAGGAACTCTCTTGTAAAGAGACATTGAGAGCAACTCGTGGAAAACACCGACCATTCTCTTCTCCATTTCCGGAGATGATTGTTCTAAACTCGAAATATCCTCGTATGGCGATATATATGGAAGCTCCATCCAATCTCGTGTCCATTCTCTCATCTCTTTCTTGAGAAAGAATCCTTGCGGAAGCTTAACATCGAAAGAAGGTCTCACTTTGATGCCTATCGATCTCGATTCCTCATCAGCTCGTTTCTCTATTACAGATTTCGCGAATTCAGGTTCCCACGATACTAGTTCCAAAAACGATTTCCCTTCTCCTGGACTTCCAACTAGCCGGATGTAGTTTGGATACTTTGGAACTAGATTTACCATGAAATCATTTGGAAAACCGAATTCTCTCTTCACATGGACTAATTTATCAGCACTAATGACCTTATTCTTGGACATCAACAAGAGTTTGCAGAGTTTTTCAACTATTAGAGGTTCATTTTCGAGGTTAATTCTCTTCTCTTCCTCTAGAAAATGAAGGAGTTTCTCGCTCGGGCGTAGGAATGGAACAGGCTCTGATTTCGGTCTGATTCTGTTGAGGTAGGTATCGAAAAGACCAGGATAAGAATCTAGGAATGTTTGGATTCGAATGTTGAGACACATTCTCTCACGGCGTTTATCCAGGTAATGTAATGGTATGGTTTGACCTGGTTCGTTGAGGACTTCTTTGACAACTTTAGCGCAAAGGCGCCATTTCTTGTCATTCTGAATGGCTTGATCTAGCTTAACGTCCTTCCGCCATGTAACTTTGAGGCTTGAAACAGAGGAATTGAATCTGAACCACAACTTAACTCTGGAAATTTGAATTAAGTTGGAAGAGACGATGAAGTGAGAGCTGAAGAACATATCTGGTTAAAGAGAAACTAAATAGTAAGGATTAAAAACGCTTGAATACCTAATTCTAAGGAAGAACTAGTATTCTATGACATGTACAGCATCGATTTTTCTAGGACAGTTAATAACAGATCCTGATTAGTTATAACATAGAATGAGAGATGAAATAGGAACGCACCTAGCCGGTAATGGTGGAGAGCTGCTGGAAATCGAAGATTAGAGTTCGTGTGTGACCTTGGAGGTCGAACGACGACGGAGATGCACAGACGGATGGAAATCGGATGCAGACAGGAGGCAAACTATCCTTACTTACTTACCGGTGATGGTGGAGAGCTGCCGGAATTCGAAGGTGCCGGAGGAAAATCAGATGCAGAACGAAGGGTTTTGCCGGCGAAAAGAGAGTGAAGACTGAAGGTTTAAGGGCTTCGACAATAAGCTTTCAACTGCTGCCGATATTTAAAAATAAACCGGGTTTGTATACACACCATCCGAATCGAATTCAGTTGTACTAACCCGACCCGTCAATGTTTGAGATGAAAACTAAACACAAAACATATTCATTACGAAAATATAGATAATAATAATTTAACAAGGTTACTTTTTAAGTATTAATGTTACAACTAAAAGATAATTAGTTTTTTTAAATAAACTTTTATATATTATAATAGAAAACATATTTATTTTTGAAATAAAACACAAAATATTTAAAATATCTAAACTTACTCAATAAATTTACTCAATTTATTTGAATAAGGTTAATTTAATTTTAAGTATTTTTAAAGTTTATTATATAGTATAATTTGTTTTAGAGTGAATTATCTTTATTAAAATATAACAAAAAAAATTAAATTTAGTTACAAAATAAAATAGTTTATAATTATGATATATATATATATATGGATAGCTTAAATATTTATTTATATTAAAATTAGGTTATTCAGACATATAGCAAAGGTTTAAACTTATATAATAGTTATTTTAAATACAAATTATTAATATATTATTTTTTCTGATAAAATTTTGTCTGATAATTAAAAGAACTAAAAGAAGAAGAAAAAAAAGTAAGAGAGAATATATAATTATAAAGTAAAGTTAAATTATATATCTAAAATAAAATGAATTCAAAATTTACATTTGGATTATATAAATACTAGAATTCAAATTTAAATGAAGACATAAAAGTCGTATTTATCACTAATTATTTTAATTATTCTTTTGAAAATTTTATTAATTCAAATAAGGGTTAGATATAAAAAATTAAATTATAAAATAATATCAATAAAATCAAAATAATAAAACAAATTCTAACTTTTAATTAATATGACATAATTTTAATAATTAAAAATTTAATTAAAAAAGTTAAACAATTTTATAGTTTATTTAGAGAATCTCCTCGTAGTAATAACGATTAAAAGTAAAATAAAGTTGTACGCGTTCATTTTCGTTCCCTTCCATTTTCTGGCGAGTATGCCTCTTTTATAATTAATTAGCATACGCTCCATTTTTGATTGAATTGGCCCGTACAGATTTTAAATCTAAACACTTGCGAATGTGTCGATCTAATTGACTTTAGAGTCGCCATTTTAGTTTACTTCCCAAAGAAACTAAAAAAAAGAAAAATCAGAGATTCATTTTAAGAGTTCGGTGTTTGGTTACGTATTAGGAAAGAGCATACGGCTCTATGTCCTATACGCCTGTCTTTACAGACAGTCTCTACTTCTAAGTAAATGGCCATATGATGTTTGAAGGATTGTTACGTTTTCGTTTTTAGTTCAGAACTCTTTTGCTTGTGTGGGAAAATCTTAATCATTTTTGCAAGGGACTAGTCCTATTCATGGGGTGTTTGACAAGGATAAAGCATTGGAAAGCATTAAAAGACATTGAAAGACATTGCAAGACATAGAGCAACATTCTCAAAGAAAAGCGAGAATCAGGATTCCCGAGAATGATCAAATGAGGATAGATGAGGAGAATAACAATTCGATTGGAGGACTAGAATTTTATTCTTTTGAGCAAAGGTGAGAAAAGAATAAACTAACCTAAGGTCCCAAATGTTTCTCCTTTTAAAATTTTCAGAGTTAAAGAGAACTCCGAGTACAACACGTTAAAACGAGTGATTTTCAAAAATAATTCTCAAAATTCCCCTAAAATTTCATATGCGAGTCAAAAATATTATTAGAAGCTCACTGGAATCAAATTTGGAATTTTCGGAGTTATAGAACTCCCGACATGACACAACGAAGATAGACGTTTTTCCAAACGGGTTCTAAAAATTCCAAGAAATTTTATTTTTGAAGAAAATAACATTTTTGAATTTTTGGAAAAATTTGAGAAAATTTGAAAGTGGTTTGGATGTTCGAATCCTCATTTTAAGGTCGTTTGTGAAATCTGGGAAACAAACAGGACCTTAGGTTTATTTATTTTTTGGTTTTTTAAAGTTTTAAACTAAAATAAAAGAAAAATTAAACCTAGGGACTCAATTAAAAGAGAGGAAGAGTTTGGGGCTGTTTTAATTTCGAATTAAATATTTAATTCGAAATTAAAACATAAATACCCATTTAAAAATCAAAGAAGCACAGGGGCTTCTTTGCAACCCTCAACAAAGTTGGGGGAATGGGAATATAACGAAATATCCCCTGTCTCCGGCGACTTTTCCGGCAATGGCGATTTCCGGCAACAACAACTTCTGAAGCAACGCGTCACCCGAGCGCCCAATACGACGAATCTCCGTGGTGTTCTTAATCGTTGCTTGTTCGATTCCTCAACCTCAACAGAACCTCGACCAACGAAGATCAGAATCCAGATTATTCCCCTAAATCGCAAGATCTTCGAACAAGCGACGTCCTGCACCTCTTCTGCCTCTGGATAGCGAAGTCTCCAGTCGCGACGATTCGTCTCGCCACAAAGAACTATTCTACACTTTGAGACCACGCTTACAACCACACAATCGAAGAATACCTTGAAGATCGATCGAAGAAAGCGATCTGTTATTCCGTTCTTCTGTATTTTTTTATTTCAGTAGAAACAATTTCTTTGGATTCAAGAACAACGCGTCTATCCTAAACCAATTCCAGACTAACCTAACTCAACATCTATTAGCTAAGTATTCAATCAATAACCAATCCAAATCATAAAAAGAAACACAGTCGAATAGAAGAAGAACAATCAAACAGTTGAAATAACTTGCAATCTAACTTTCTAATGAACAAATGGCATCGGTATTCATAACCGATGCCCCAATCAATCAATTAAGGACTACATTGGATAAGGATGTTACCTGATTAGCAAAGGGAAATGGAACAGAATGAAGAAACGAAATGAATCAGCCGGATTCGAAGAAGCTTCAGCTAAAGTTTATGTCGTTCTTCGCGTTCGTCGGTCCAATCGTCCAAGGCAGTGAGCTCGGATTACTTCTTCTCTTTCTCTCTCCAGTAACCGCTCTTTTCTCTCTCAAAAACTCAATTACTGGTCTCCTTCCAGAACTGAAAAACTGATCTGAAAAACTTTACTCCCCTGAAAATCGCCCCTTTTTTAACCGATCTCTTTTTTTCTTTTCAGCTGAAAAACCACCCCTCTTAACTTCATGGGTTAAATTGGAAATACGCCATAAAATCAAGGGCACGCTTGAGAAAAAAAATATATATTTCTTCAGTTTTTTTTTTATTCCCGTTTTTCCTACCCTTTATTTGCACCATCATCCCAAATAAATCTCCCTGCCTTCGTTTTTGCTCATAAAATTGTGAAAATTTTATGGTCAATTTTTAACGTCACGAACATGAATCTCCTTTTTGAATTAACCCAAACGGACCTTCCTATCCAAAGTTATGATATTTTAAAGTCACCCCTCCATTTCAATCTTTTCAATTCCGCGGTTTTCACTTTCATAACTTTAATAGCCCATAACTTTGTGCACAGGGCTTTCCCCACAATTAGGTTGGTACCATTGGAAAGGCAAGACTCTTTCCTCCATCCTCATTTTCTCATTTTCTCACGAAATGGTCCGTGTTGGTCAGGAGACTAGCCTCACAGAAACGTGTCAGTTCACGCATCACCTTCGCTGCAGGAAACTTGGACTGAGCTTCGGGGAAAACTGGAAGAACATTTGGTATCGTTGGAAATAAAATTCAAAGGGCTTTCCAAAGGTAACTCATACACTGAATATGGATCATTGGTTAAAAAGATATGATATTTGGAAGTGCAGCATAGTTTCAACTGGCTCCAAGCATTTGAATCGGTAGTACTGCTTCTCTTGTACAGGTCGAATGAGAGCCTTAACCTTCGAATCGCGGTTCGGGGATTGTTCCATTGGAAATATATGCGAGTTATATTTCCAACCCAACTTGAATTCTTCAAAACCATCAAGCACAGATCAAGTTACGAATTTTTAAGTGAAAGAGTGTTCGATTTAAACCTTTTAGGAACACCTTCCACTCATGACCGTATTTCGTCTAGATATAGGGCACCAATGGAAGATTGGGCTACACCATATGAAAGAGGACTAATTTCTATTTTCAAAACAACCAAAAGATCATTGAATTTCATCTAGTATTGAAGACGGGATAAATTCATGAAGTTTAGGGTTCCAATGGAAGCTCAATGGGGACTTCAAACTTAAGGATTCTTGATTTTCTTTTCCAATAATCCCTTTTTCAAATAACCCACTTTTTAAATAATCCGATTTTCCCACTTTAGAATACCAGTCTACTCATTTCCACTTCTTTTTGACACGTGCTTGATCCATCTTTGAACCGGGTTAACTCGTCGGTTGGCAGGTTGACTCAGGTTGACCCGTTCTCTTGTTTTCCCTCTTTTCGAGCACTTCTGCACAAATTTGAAAATAGTAATATTACACTCAAAATTCAAGATTTTTCAAAACGTACAACATGAACGTGTCACGGGTTGGGAAAACAGAGTCGTTATGAAATTCGACCTTTGGATCGTTATCTTTTAAGCTTTTCTAGGCCGGTTTTCCACGAGGTGTTTCTATTTTTGTTTTCCCGGTTCAATAAACAAACATGAGTGTTATTTCGGGTCAGTTTTTTATTAGGTATCTAAGGTGTAAAAATACGGTGTCTACAAGAGCAAACCAAACAAATCAATAAAAAGTGTCAGAGAATTTTTACCAAATATTTTAAACAATAATCAAAATTGTAAAGCAATGCCAACAAATGTTAACGAATAATATATATATATATATACTCAAAATAATTAAAATACATTTAAACAATGTTTTAAAATACGTGGATCGACTGAACGAACGCGAAACGGGTGAATGAGCGTATCGGATCTTGACTTCAATACGGGATCTTAGGAACCGACCAAATTCTGGTTCGACCAGATGGTTCGTCTGAAAATCTGATCCATAAATTTTTGATTCAAAAGGTTAAAACTTCGTTTCTTGCTTTCGCCGCGGATGGAAGGAACTTGGTGGAAACGAGGAATATTGTCAAATCGTCTTAGCTTGAACTTTATAAACAACATGCGGCAACAAAAGAATAAGAAAGTGAGTGTTTCTAGAGAAATCCGCATGAAGAATATGATGTCCATGTTGCCTCCATCCGCATTCGATGGAAAAACTCAAGTTCTAGGAGAACTATACTTGGATGCCGAATGCTTTCATTCTATAGGTTTTCATTGATTAAGCTACGGATTATATCGCGGCTCTAGATGTGTAAGTACGAGCAATGAGCACGGTAGTAAAGTTCTAAATTACACTTAATCTTCCTTTTTTTAAGCTAATTCAAATAAATTATTCCCTAATAATTAGTCAAAGCTTGGCTTCCCCTTTCCTCTATTCTCACTAAAAAAACGTCAAATTAGCGACGCATAATTACCGATGTTTAATTAACGTCGAAGATATGCGACGAATATTTCGATGGTTTAATCAATGAAAAACATAAACCGTCGCAAATATTAATGAATGAAGAAAACTTCGTCGTAAAAAACAAAGATATTTATCTATGATCTTATATGAAAGATATTATGTATGAAGCTATAAAGCTTGGATCCAGACATCCCAAAAGCTTCCCTAAGGCTTAAGGAGTGTTCTTAAATCCTTGGTATGCTTTCAATCATCCTTTAATTCATACTTCTAGTTTGAATTTGAAATTTTTATATTTCAATATTAATAAGTTTCTATATTGTATGGTTGTTGAATTTTATGATTGGAAATCGATCCTAAGATCATTTCCAAGATTTCTGTTTAGTTTAGAATCAATCAATCAACCTTAAACAGATAAACCTAAATTTAAATTTTGAAAATCCAAAAATTGAGTTTGCTCTTCTTGGGCTAATCCTTAAGAACAACTGTCCAGAAAGATTCCAAACATGTTTCTAATGATGTTAGACATCTATTTGGATCATATTTGATCTATCCTGATCATATTTGATCAAAATCTTGAATTTTAAAATAATTGAAAATTTTGAGTTCTTGAATTAGTCCAAACGAACATTTAGTGTTCATGTTTTATTACCAATCATGTATATGAAGTATAAAGAAGCTATTGGAAAAGTCCTTACACTTCAACCTTAAAACCAAAAACCCAATTTTTGGCCATAAATTGTTTTGAACAAATTGATGATCACTTAGGTCGATTGATACTTTGTGATGATGTTCTAAATGTTTCTAGGAGCTTTGTGAAGTTACCTAGGCCCTTGGATCAAAGAATCTAGCCTCCATCAAAATTGCAAAATCTGCAATTTTGATGTTCTTTAGGACCAAAAGGTCCAACCGATAAAACTTAGTTAGGACCGACAGGTCCGATCGAGGATTTTCAGCCATGACCGAGAGGTCCGATCGTTGTTTTTCATCGTGGACCGAGAAGTCCGACCGTTGTTCTTCGTCTAGGAGGTCCGACCGAGGATTTTTACATCCGATCGAGAAGTTAGACCTATGATCGATGACTCTCGCACCCCGACCGAGAACTCTTGAACCCAAAACCAACGACTTCCACCAAGGACTGAGAAGTCAAACCTAGGACCGAGAAGTCTCTCACCCGATCGAGAACTCTTGAACCTAGGACCGATGACTCTCACCTAAGACCAAGGCGTCCGACCGATAATTCTAGCACCCGACCGAGTATTCTAGCCAAGGACTGAGAGGCCTTAACACCCCGACTGAGGGACTCCCGCACCCCGACCAAGAATCCCGAACCTATACTGAGGGGTGTCCGGCCTAGGACCGAGGGCTCTTAGCCTTAGATCGATAAAATGAACTTAGGACACCGGTCCTAAGGCCTGTTTAGTTCCTATTTTCAAACTCCAAAATTATTTTTGTAATTTTGGAACCTAAAACAATTTTCTCAAAATCCCAAAAATTAGAAAATGATTTCAAAATATTTTGGGATATTTTCATAAAAATATTTTGACAAAGGGTTGTATAAGATTTATTTTTAAACCTTAATGCATTCTAAACTGATGTTCTTCAGGTATTTTCTTCCCTAGTCGTCATCAATAATATGTTCCAACATTTAAATAATTGTTGTTACAATTCTTTAAATAACCCTAAAATATACGCATGCATAGGATCCGAAGAATAATCGATTAAAATAAAAGGTTATACAATTGATTTTCAAAAAGTTAATTTATAAGTAGAGATCGTTTTCAAAACGGGTACAAAGGATGAAGCGCAAAAACATTTCCCGTGTATCACCAAACTACAAACTAAAAAGAAATTCTAGCTAATACATTTGTACATGTATGCCATTTTATTGATTTTTAAAAATCAATTGGGCACTCTGTTTCAAATAAATAATATTTTAAATTAATTATTTAAAATAAATTTAAACAAACGGATTTCTAAACAATCAAGTTGTAATTTAATTACCGCGAATTCCCAAATTATTTAAATTAAAATTCTTTTAATCCAGTTCATCATTTCAATCCTTGGTTACTTTTGAGATTTGAGAAAAGGTAAATTATGATTTATTTTTTTAGTTAAACTAATATTAAAATTAATTATTTCTTAAAAACAAAATAAAATAAACCAAAAACCACCGACCTATGGTTACACATTCGGGCACTTACAACACATGCAATCACAAACCACACTCCATTTTTATTTAGATTAATATAGTGAATTTAATATTTTTTCTTACTAAATTTTTGTTTAAACCACATGCAATCACAAACCAGAGTTCATCTTTTATTCAGAGATACTAGTGAATTAAAAAGATAGATGTCTCTAAACATTTGTACACTTGGACAAATGATACTAAAATCCCCACAAGCCATTGAGGCCACCAGAATCAGCACCATCACTGGACTTGGAATAAGCATAGTCGCATCCAAAGAGCAATGTACAAGAGTGCAATACATCTGACCAAATCAATTCTTCCTCAAAAGAATCCAAAAATGGTGTCTCATGATATGCATAAATGCCGGAGTCAAAGGAAAATAGTTCAGAAGTGGATGGTACATTCTCCGATGAAGACACAATGCTTTTAACATGTTGAGAACTCTCGAAGATGGATAAATGATAGATAGGTTTTTCAGTTCCAAATGTTTCAGTAGGTTTCTCAAATCCAAATGATGTTTTAATAGGTGGGAGTTTTGCCTAGACTATTATGATTTTGTTTTGGTAACTTTAATTTTTTCTTAATGTGTGTATGCCAGTAATTCTTTATCTCGTTATCGGTTCTTCCAGGGAGTTCTTTAGCTATGACCGCCCATCTACATCGTATTCAAATGAATAATTTCATAAGTTTTTTTTCCTATTATAGGTTTCAAATGAAAAACATTCTTATGTATCTATGTTTAGGAAATTACAAAGAATTTAACAAAAAAAAAAACAATGATGCAAATTACAACAACTAACAAATTAAATCATCAACAAAATCACCAACAATAATGAACATATTTAACAGTTATGACTACTTAGTTCATTTTGAAAAAAATAATTACTTAGGTTATAACTTGCAATAATTTTTTTCTTGAGCTTCATGAATAAATAATTTAAAAGAAAATTATCTTACTGATTTCCAAGTTTTTGATGCAATTTGACGATGGTTTCCTCTTCTTTTTTAGTGTAATTCCCTCGCTTCACACTCGGACATAAATAATTAACCCATCGCAATCTACAACTTTTTCCGCATCTAGCTAGATCTAGAAATTATATTAAAGTGAACTCATAATTCATAAGCTATAAGATATAAGATATAAGATCAAATTAATCAGAATATGTACTTACCAGCATATTTGGGAATCTGGCGCCAATTCTCAATGCCATATTTATGGATGTAAGCTTTCAACTTATTATCTTCTTCCAAACTCCATGATCCTTTCTTCTTCCCATCTTTGTCAAAGCAAGGAGTTCTCACCATAATTATATTTCTCTGTCTCTCTAAGGAAGCATGAGATCTATGTCTAAAAACTTAATAGTATATATATGTGTAAATTAAGTGTAAACTATATGAACTTCCTAGAAATTAAGGTCCATCAGGGACTTTTACTAGCTTTTGTCATCTTCTAAATATGAACACTCTGTAATCAGTAGTCAATAGTCAGCTCAAGTTGAAGGAGAGGGGAAATTCACTCACTCACCACTCAACTAATATTAATAATTTTTCCCAAACATATTTTAATTATTAGAAACCTGGCTAAACTTTGACATTATTAAAATAATTGTATTACCTAGCTAATTATAATAATGGACTTAATTAAATCATTGTTATAGACACATGTAACTCATACATGCATGGAATTGAGATCATAACATTAACAACGGAAAGATGATGGTTAGGTTTGACCTAGATTTTTTTTTTTTGTCATCTAATGGAAAATGGTTGAAGGCATCTCTAAATGGTTGAATAAAACATCTCCAAAGTTTTTGCACTAACAAGGTTGTAGAAATGACGATATTGCCCCTGTTATTAATAATGGATCATTATTATATAGTATTTATATTTTAGTGTACTTAGTATGGGTTAAGTATATATTAAGACACATATACATTAAGGCTCACATTAGAGTTTAGGTTATTTATTTATATATATAGTTGTTTCCAACTATTGGAGAGACAGAATATCTAAAATCAGTTTATTTATAACTTGGTATCAAAGCTATGGATATAGGGTTAGGGTTTCTTTTATGTTTTTCCTTCCTCTCTGATTGCGACCGAAGTCGTGACTCTGGAGCACATTTTCAGTATAGTGCTCACCTATTAGTGGAGACACAAATTTCTGGCATGGATATTCCTTCACCTATAGTAGAGGCTCCTTTGACGGTTTATGAGACGATTGCTCTTCGCAGCTTGCTAGCCAACTAGAAACTCCTTCCACATCCTCTCATTTTGCCCATTCTGGTATGGCTTCCGCCTTAATATTCACACAGTCTTCTTCTAACTCTTGGATCATCGATTCAGGATCCTCTAACCATATGACAAATTCTTTTAGCTTGTTTATCTCTTATTTGTCTCAACATAATACTATTCGGGTTGCAGATGGATCCATTGTGCATATTCTAGGAAAAGGGTCTTTTTAGCTTTCTTCCAAATTACTTTTGAACTCTATCTTACATGTTCCATCATTCACTTCAAATGTGTTATATGCTAAACATATTACATAGTCTCTCAACTATTCATAAACATTCTTCCATTCTCACTATGTTTTTCAGGGCGTAATAAATGGTTAGACGACTGGTGGGGGTAAAGTCAGCAATGACTTATATGTCTTGGAGAATGTGTTTACTTCTTCACAGATGGTCCTCCAAGTATCAACTAGCTCCCCGTTAGAGACTTTGCATTCATGGCATAGACGTTGTAGTCATCCCTCATTTTGTGTATTAGAACATATTTTTCCTACTTTAACTAGGCAATGTAGTATGTCAGACTTTATGTGTGAGTCATGTGAACTTTCGAAACACAAACGTTCCAGTTATCCTATTAGTAATCAGAGAAACATGACTCTATTTTCTATTATTCATTCTGATGTTTGGGACCCATCTCGGGTTACTGATCGTTCTGATTATAGATGATTTGTTACTTTTATTGATTGTCATACTCGCCTCACTTGGATTTACTTACTTCGTCACACAAATAAAGTGTTTGAATGCTTTAAATTATTTAATGCTATAATTCACACACGATTCTAAGTCGTTATATAGATCTTATAGAACGACAATGGTATAGAGTACACTGAAAGGGGTTTTGAGTCTTACTTATCCTCTCATGGAATTATGCATCGCACTACATGTGTCAAAACTTCTGAGCAAAATGGGATAGTAGAGAGAAAGAATGGTCAATTTTTAAAGGTTTATAGATCTCTTTTATTTACTATGCATGCTCCTAGTTTTCTATGGGGAGATGTAGTTTTGACTACATCATACTTAATTAACTATCTTCCCTCTACTATTCTCAAGTTCAAGACTCCAACATTATTTCTCCCACATACTTCAAACATGATGTGTCTACTTTGTTCATAACTCTACTCCATCGCATAAAAAGTTAGATCCACGAGCTCTAAAGTGTGTCTTTATCGGTTATTCTCCAACTTAGAAAGGGTACAAATGTTATCAACCTCCCACTAAACGGGTGTTTGTTAGTCATGATGTCACTCCTTATTACACCTCCAACTCATGTTTATCCCTTTAGAGGAAGAGTTTAGAAAAATAAAAATAAATTATTTTGAATATAAAAATCCAAAATATTCCCATCTTTGTCACTCAGGGGAACATAAGAGTCAGATCCTATGGAGCCTTCTTCGATGCCCATCTTTGTCACTTAGAGGGGACATAAAGAGTCAGTCCTTCTTCCCTTTTCAAGACATGAGGAAAGAGAGCACCTTGTAGTGGAGAATCAGGTTTCACAATTGGTAGACTTGATGGACTGAATTTGTTGACATACTCACGTAGATAACATGAAGATGTTATATTGTCCCCTCCTTTGATCCAGAAGATAGTCCCACAATTGCTCCTTCCTCCTATACAAACAGTAATTCTTCTCTTTCTGACCTTGATCTTAGAAAGGTTCTAAAAAATGTACTCAAAATCTTATTTTTAACTTCGTTTTTTATGATTCTTTATCTCTTTCCTATTGTGCATTTGTTTCCACTTTGTCTTCTCTTCCTATTCCTTAGTGTTGGCTGGATGCTAGACTTGAATTAAAGTGGTTAAGTGTTATGGGTGAAGAGATGAATGCTTTTGAGAAGAGTGGAACATGGGATCATATGACTCTTCCTATTGACAAAAAAGTAGTTGGATAAAAATGGGTATTCATAGTAAAATATAAGCCAGATGGAATAGTTGAAAGGTACAAGGCAAGACTAGTTGTGAAGGGGTACACACATACACTTAGGATTGACTATTAGGAGACGTTGGCTCGCGTCGCCAAGATGAACTCCATTTGAATCCTAATTTCTTGTGCTCCCAATCTATGATGAAATCTTCAGTTGCTTGATGTGAAGAATGCCTTTTTCATTACAACTTAGAGGAAAAAGTTTATATGGATGTCTTTCATGGCTTCTCATCTCACATTACATAAGGGAAAGTGTGTGATCTTAAAAAAACTTTGTATAGGCTAAAACAATCTCCTAGAGAATGATTTGGGAGATTTCATAGTGTTATGATAAAGCTTGGATTCAAGCAGATCAACTCAGACCATATAATGTTTGTTAAGAGACAATGATGCAAGATTACAGTATTGATTGTGTATGTCGATGACATCATTGTGACAAGTGATGATAAAGATGAGATTAACTCAATCAAACAACGGTTGGAGACTATGTTTGAGGTCAAAGATTTGGGTTCGTTACAGTACTTTCTTGGGATTCAGGTAGCCAGATCATCTTGTAAGATCTTTCTCTCCTAATGGAAATATGTCTTTGATCTCCTATCTGATGATGGGATGTTGGGATGCAAACCTGCAGACTCGCCTTTTGAAGTTATCATAAGTTTTATAAAGGTGTTGGGTCCCGAGGTGGATAAAAAGAGATATCAGCGGTTAGTTGGGAGACATATATACCTTGCTCTTATTAGACTTGACATTGCATATGTTGTTGGTGTTATGAGCCAATACATGCATGATCCTCGTGAGACTCATATGAATGTGATCCATCGCATTTTGAGATACTTGAAGGCAACATCGGGTAAAGGCTTGTTGCTTAAACCTCACGATTACCTAGATGTTCAAGGATATACCGACTCGGGTTGGGCTGGCTCCTTTGATGATATGTGTTCCACTCCAGGATACTGTGCCTTTGTTGGAGGTAACCTGATAACTTGGTGTAGCAAGAAACAAACGGTGGTAGCAAGGTCTAGTGCCGAGGAGAAGTATAGAGTTATGGCTCTTGGCGTTAGTGAGCTCTTGTGGATTCAGTCTCTTCTTGTAGAACTTGGTTTTACCCCCAACTGGTCCTATGAAGCTATTTTGTGATAACACAACTACTATCTATATTGTTCATGATCTGGTTCAACATGATCGAACCAAGCATATTGATATTGACTGATACTTCATTAAGGAGAAGATTTCTAGCGGTCTCCTCTATAACCCTTATGTAAAGACTGGTGATCAACTAGATAATGTCTTAACTAAGGATCTTAGTATTAGTGATTTTGTTCCCATTATAAGTAAGTTAGAATGATAAATATATTCGCTCAAACTTGAGGGGGAGTGTAAGAATAATGGGTCAATATTGTATAGTATTTATATTTTATGGTGCTTAGTATGTGTTAAGTACAAATATTAAGGTTCATATACATTAAGACTCACATTATATAGTTGAGAGTTTCTTATCTATATATAGTTGTCTTCACCTATAGGAGAGGCGGAACTTCTAAAATTCTTTTATTTGTAACTCCCTCCTTCTAGGGAAGTGGAGAAAAATCTTACGCATGTTTGTTTTTCAATTTACATAAATTCAAATTTGGATGTTGCATTTGATAAAAAAAAATGAATTCTTCAATTGGGACAACGTTAGGGGTTAGGGTAGGGGACTTGAGGAACACACCATTGTGAAACCGACAAATGAGACACCTGCCTAGTTAGATTTTGAAGAAATGAAAACTCTTTGTGGCTTACCACCTTGTAGCGTTTTATTCTCCATCTAAGAAGCTATTATATTTTTCTTCTTTCAAGAGAATGAAACACATTTATGTTACTATATAGGTATCCATGACGAAAACAAATCCAAATCAGTAAAGAAAAAATACATCTCATAATGTCATATCTAACATCAAAGTTTACAAAATTAACAAATAAGAAATCCCCCACTTCATTTAGCTCAAATCCCTACTTTTCTTTCCTTTAATTTTTATTAAACTTATAGAATTGTTCATATAAAAACAACCATTGACAAAACTCAAGATTTCTCATGTTACATGAAAGACAAACAACTTATTATGTAACTTTTTCTTGTTTATTATTTGTAATGTTATGTAATTTTTTCCAATTTTTATCTTGTAGATATTTAAATAGTGTTTCACAATACATTTAATACAAATTTGTTTGATTCGGTCATTTATACAAGTTATTTTTTTTCTTTCAACGAAACAATATATGATTATCAAAATATATTAATGAATACATAATGACTGTCTTACAATTTTGTTTTCAAATATGTTCAATATGTAATAACATACCTATGATATTGTACAATGATTTATTGACCCTATTGAATGGATACTTTTTTTTTCTTTTATTATTTTTAAAAGTTGGCATGAACACATTAATTATGGTGAACATTTCATTCCAAGTCATTATATGAGTTATATTAAGTTGATAAATAAGACAAAAATAATACAACTCAAATTACATGATAGACATAAGTGTCTCTTTATTTCTCACGCTTAATTCAAGATATAGGTTTTTCAAACACATCCAATTGCCATTTTTTTACTATTTATTTGCTAAGAATCTATAATCTATTCTATGTAGTATATATATGGTATATATTCTCATTTATATTAGATATATCCAAGCCAACATTTATTTTGGAAGTTTTAGTGAAAAGTTCGATAAATAATTTATGGAAAATTTATCAAACTAAAATCCCCACAAGCCATTGATGATACCATCATCAGCAGAGTAACTGAACTTGGAGTAATCGTTGTGACATGCGACGACGGGCAAGGTATCAAAGTTCAAGAGTTCTGACCAAATAGACTCCTCCGAAAAATCCAAAAATAGTGTCTCCGAAAATGCACATATTTCAGGGTTAGGGTAAATCAATTCCGAACTGGAGGGCGAAATCACTGAGAAAGTTGGCTCGTTGATTGTAGGTTGATCAGAAGTATCTAAGATGGGTAGATGATCAAAAGAATTTTCATATCCGAAGGAAGGTTTAACATGTTGAACATCTTTCAATCGAGATGTTCTCGCCCGACTTTTGTAAACATGGTTTTGTTTTGTTAAACGTTTCTTCTTGATGTGTGAATGCCAGTAATTCTTTACCTCATTATCTGTTCTTCCAGGCAACTCTTTAGCTATGATAGACCATCTGAAACATATCCACAAGAATATTTGAATTAGGGTTTTTTTAGGGTTTCTATTAAGCAAAACATTCTTAAGTTATATACAGGGGTGGAGCCAGGATTTGAAATCTTCACGGGCTAATTCTTTATCAAAAAAAATCTATCCGAGCTAAACAAACGAAATAAACCAAGTATACAGTCATTAATACTTTTTAGCGACGGGAAATATCAATAACGACGGTGATTTACCGTCGTTATTTCCAGACACATACAAACTATTTTGGTCTACCCTGGCTACAGCCCGGACAAGCTTACACTTGGATCCGCCCCTGGTTATATAACTTACTTATTTCCATGTTTTTGGTGCAGTTCGATGATTATGTCCTCCTCTTGTTTGGTATAGTTCCCTCGCTTAACACTTGGACATAGATAGTTAAGCCATCGCAATCTACAACTCTTTCCGCATCTAGCTAAACCTAATAGATATATTAAAGTCAACTCATATTTCATAAAGAATCCGAAATGAAATTGAATTAATCAGAAATGAATATATGGGAATCTTGTACCAGCATATTTGGGAATCTCGCGCCAATTCCAGATGCCATATTTTTGGATGTAAGCTTTCAACATATTGTCTTCTTCCTCACTCCATGAGCCTTTCTTCTTTCCATTTTGATCAAAGCATGGAGTTCTCACCATTATAATTATATTTCTCCTTTTTCTCTCTCACTCAGAAGCATTACATCTGTGTCTAAAAACTAAATAGTATATATATGTCTAAACTATATGAACTTCCTAGAAAGGTCCATCAATGGCCGGGTGGCAGACTTTTACTAGCTTTTGTCTTCTTCTTTATATATATATATATAAAAGAAACCCCCCACACACACACATCTTATCATATTAATTAAAAAAACCTGGTTAGGAATATTTATATCTATAAATAAGAGACCCCATTCAAATCTTATTTTATTGACTAAAATATCTGGTTATGAAACCTTTTCTCAGTACTATAGTGGGATTTCAAACAAATGGATTTCATTTTATTTATATATATTTTGTCATCATTAAAATTTTACTTAAAAATTTAGTTGATTATGGTTTTGGATTTTTAAATAATTTAATTTATTTAAAGAAACAATAATAGTGGATAATTGTGAGGAAGTTTTTTTAATAAAATAAAAAATAATAATTTAAAATAAAAAATATTTTAATATTTTATTTAATAAATTAATTAATATAATGAATGAGATAGAGTAAAATGTTTATACAAATAGATTGAGTTAAAATACCCATCCTTGAAACCTCTAATCTCTCTTTTAAGTATCCAGTTTTAGAATAATCAAACTGTCAAATTTTATTCATGCTTAAATTCGAGTCAAACTATAAAATAATTTGAATAAATTGATCATCACCCAGGTCAAATGATACATAGGGATGATAATTTTAATATTCTTTGGCGCTTTGTGAGGCTACCCAAGCTCTTGGATCAAAGGATCCAAGCATCCATCAAAATTGTAAAACCTACAATTTTGGTGTTCTTGAGGATCGAGAGGTCCGACCGAGGCTTTTCAGCCAAGACCAAGAGGTCAGACCAATATTCTTCATCTAGGACCGAGAGGTCCGATCGATGATTTTTACATCTGACCAAGAAGTTAGACCTAGGACCGAGAAGTTTCAAACCCGACCGAGAACTCCCGAACCTAAGATTAAGGCATCCGACAAAGATGTCAGACCTAGGACCGAGGAGTCTTGCACCCAACCAAGAACTCCCGAACCCAGGAACGATGACTTTTACCCAAGACCGATGTATCCGAACAATATTTTAGCCAAGGACCGAGAGGCCTTAGCACCCCGACCGAGGATCCTGAACCTGGACTAAGGGGTCTCCGATTAGGACTGAGGGCTTTTTATCCCCTATCGATAAAATGAACCCAGGACCTAGGACACCGGTCCTAAGACCTATTTGGTTCCAATTTTCAAATTTTCAAATTATTTTTGTAATTTTGGAACCTCAAACCATTTTATAAAAATATTGAAAAATAGAAAATAATTTCAAAATATTTGGGATATTTCCAAAAAAAAATATGTTGATAAATGCTCGTTTAAGATTTAGTTTTAAACCCTAATACTTTTTAAACTAATGCTCTTCAGGAATTTTCCTCATAGTCATCATCAACAACAAGTACCAGCATTTAAATAATTGTTATTACTTTTTTTGAAATACAAAAATAAAACATATTCATGTCTAGGACCAAAAGAATAATCAGTTAAAATAAAATAGTATACAACCGATTTCCAAAAGCCAAGACTTTATAAAGTAGAGTTAAACGGGTATAGAGGATGAAACACGAAAGCCCTTTCTTGAGTATCACCAAACTTCGAACTAATCAAATGGACCTCTCTCTACAAACCGAAGGACGAGGGAGGCATCAGCTTGAAGAATTGTATCGAGTGGAACAAGGCTTTCACCTTCAAGCATCTGTGGGCTTTGGAGCGCAATCAGGAGTCATTATGGATCAAATGGGTGCATATGAGGTTTATGAAATACGAAACCAGCATCTGAACTTGCAAAATTCATGAAGGTATGAGTGGTCTCTAAAAAAGATTCTTAAACTAAGAAGCGATATTGCAGATCTTTATGACATCCGGCTGAGGGACGGGAAAGACACTCTATTCTGGCACGACCCTTGGTTCGAAAACCAGCCTATCATCCACAAGGAGGAGTTTCAAAATACCCGCATCAAAAGGGACTGCATAAAAGCGAAAATCAGAGACATTAAAGACGGAAATTAGGACTCACTCTTGAGAAAAAATTTATAAGGACAGAGGATACTTGATCATATAAGTAACATACAACTACACGACAGACCGGATATTCATGAATTGAAAGTTGAGGACAATGGGAAGTTGGTATCGAAGAAAATATGGGAGGTAACCCGGGAAAAAGTGCAGAAAGTAGAATGGGCTCCTCTTGTATGGTCAACGAAGATTATCCTAAGACACCAGTTTATCCTATGGCTCGCCTTCTGGGAAAGACTTAGCATTCGTGATCGTATCAGTAAGTATATGAGCATCCTGAACACGAGTTGTCTTCTATGTAGAGGAAATGAAGAAACCATAGATCACTTATTCCGGAGCTACTGTATTGCTTCAGAGCTTTGGGACAGATTATATAAAAACCTGGAGCTGATTATTTTCTCGAGCGAATGGAATGAAATCAAAGATGCAGCACTACTCAAAGCCAATGGAAATAGATTTGCAACAAGCGTGTTCAAGTGCGGCTTGGGAGCAGTGGTGTATAACATTTGGCAAGAACAGAATGCAATGGTATATGGTAGAACCCGTAGGAGCGTTGAAGAGTTATGGAAAAATATTGTATCGGATTGTAGCGCCCTCGCGGGAACGTTGACAAGAATTCCAAGCACGGAGCAGAACTGAAATATCTGTAGGAACTAGAATTTACCGTTTTTTAAACTCACTAGAATTGAAAGCATTGTAATTAGATAATTCATTTACGTTTTTAGCTTTTTAGCTTTTATTCAGAATATTACGACTTAAAAATCATTCTAGGCCTGTCTAGAATGATCTCTTAAACTCGTGATTTTTTTCTTATTTTTGGGAATTTTTAATGAAATGACGCTAAGTCGTTTTTCCCCCAAAAAAAACTTTGGACTAAAACGAATTTATGGTGAAAATACGTTAGTACACATACACTTTTTTATTGATTTTTCAAAAATCAATTGGCGACATTATTTAAAATAAATCATCTTTTAAATTAATTATTTTTAATTAATTTAAACCGAAATTTTTAAAAATCAAATTTTAGTTTGATAATAATAAATTTAAGATGGTTTAAACTTGAAACCAAATTAATTATTTTTTATAATTAATTTTAAAAGTTGTCATGAATCATTTAAAATATTTTAAAATAATGTTTTATTTTGAAAAATATTTCTGACACGCAAACTGAGGTTAAAATTCTCGAATCTCGAGCTTCTTCGGAACCAATGGGTTTTCCGGGGTTATAGAATTCAAATCAAGAAAATGGATAATTAAGTGGTATTGAAGATTTACCGAACTGAAATATAAAAAACTCAATTTAATTCATAACTTGAATTACAACATGAATTGAAGCTTACATGGATTTGAAAAACACTCATAAACTCTTTATGAAGTTTCTTGATGATTTAAAAACTGAACTTTAAAGCTTTATACAATATTTCAAAAAAACAATTAAAGCTTAAGAAAAATGTAATGGTGGATCTTATAGGAGTTTAATTGGAGACTCAAGATTGGTTTATTGGCATTCAACTTGGTCGGAAAGCTATTCATAGCCTTTCTAAGTCGGTTGAATGATCAAGTGGATTGAATTTGAGACAAAAAGTCACTAATGACTTTTGTGTTCTTTCGGTCGTTCTTATCCTGTTAGGTTATAATTAGGTTTATGCTCATAGGTGAAATGATCTCCAAGGTAGAGTGATCATTTCACCTTTTGAGTCAACTTGTTTGATGGAGTATCGATCGAGTTCTACTTTTGAAAAAAAATAAAAGTTTCAGTTGTTGATCATTTGTTCGTCGCGAGAAAGAAGACAGTTTGAGGATGTGGACGCGCGTTTGTGCTCGACTTTAGGCTTTCCGTCCACATTCTTTTAGCGTTCAATGTCTAGTTTGCATTTGCGCTAACAACGTTGTTTCGGGTGTTGGTTTATCCGGTGCTACGCAAAAATGACTAGCTTCTGTTGTACGGGTGATGCAGCAAACTGATGTCCATTGGATGATGAATGAGCACTCATATGATGGTTGAATAGTCTACTATAGTTGTTTCTTCTAATTTCGTTTGCACTTAATTATGATCTTTTTTCCAGTCTCGGAGCTTGTTTGAAATCAATTTTATTCACTTTTTTGACTTTTATTTTATCCTACAAAATATATAAAACTATTTTGATAGACATAAATATTTATTTTGTTTATATTTTATTTTTTTATTAATTTTTTTATATATTTTAGATATTATAAATAATTAATTTTAAGTTTAAATGGATGAACATTTATTCCATATTATTTCTTTAATTTATTTGAGCCACCTAAAAATAATTTGAGATTAATTAATATGATAATTATCACAATTAACTATTTAATTCTGTTTTGACTTGATTTTAATTATTTTGAATTTATTTATAAATAATTATTTAAAATTTATGAATTAAGATATTAAAATTTTAATTTTTACCAAAATATATATATATATATATATATTTAGACGTATGTACTTGTTAGGATCTAGGTAGCCGCTGGAGAACCGGGGGTTGGACCGGTTAGCGGTTCTCACTCGGAGGGTGGTGGTTAATCCGGTTAGAGATTAACACCGGGGCTTCAATACTACACAACCTGTCACAAACCCTTGAACTAAGTTCAAGTGCGAAAGAGGTTTGCTTTCAGGTTGAAGCAGCACACTTGTATAATAGGCAGAACCGGTTTCGGATGATGAAGGTTAAAGAGAATGGTGGGTCGGTTTCGGTAACCTGGTGATTCGGCTTAGATAAAGTTAAATAGGTTATAGTGGTACGGATCGGTTAGATAATGGAACCGGCAGAAAGTAAATGACAAAACAGATTTTATGGATGTTCGGAGATAAAACTCCTACGTCACCCCTTCCTCTCGAAACCGCGAGAAGGATATTCACTAAGGAATACAAGTACAATCCGATTGAGACTTATTTCCTGCTCGATGACACCCTTACAATTTATACCGGAATTGTAAGCTACACACACTAGCACTCAGGCTTTCTCTAGAACAGCACAGTCTTATCACTTGTAGAATAAATGCTCTTAGAATTTCTCACTTGTCTCATTGTATGTTGCTTGTCTCTTGTATCACTTGTATATATTTTACTCTTCTTCAACTGCCCCTTTTATAGGTGAAATATGCCAACGGTCATATTTCACTACCTTGAATCTGATTGGCTGAGCAGGGGTGCAGAGGTTTAGTGATTCAGTGATTCAGAGCCTGCGGTCATCTTTTCAGACCTGACGGTCAACCTCAGACCTGGCAGTCTGTTCTTCCGGTGTGTAAGACAAACCTGCTAGGTTTGTCTTTTACTCAATGTAGGCACTGTCTGTACTTGGAAGATCTTCTTTCTGACTTATCCTGAAGTGGAAAGATCCTGTAGGACTGTTTTCTGCAGCCATTCCTCAGACTTGTATGAATATGGAAGTGTTCAGTCTGTTTCTTTGGTATCATTCTCAACAGATACCCGAATTGTCTTCTTGTACTGGTCGGTCATTTGACTTAACCGGATGGCTTCCGGTACGAGTGATGTAACCGGACTTCTTCCGGTTATTCCTCTGTCTTGTGGCTGATCGGCTGTTTGATGATTCCGGTTTTAAGCTTTGGCCGATCCTTTCTTTGTGCGGTCATGTTCCAAGTATTCTTGGTCGGTTTAGTAGCTTGACTGGCTAGTTTTCTTAGCCGGTTCTTTTGTTTGTCCGGTCTGGTTCCTTGTTCCTGCATGGAAGATTTATTTAAGTTATATTTATTTGAACCGGTCTAACTTTATCTAACAATTTCTCCCTTTTTGATTATTTTATTTAAAATTATCAAAACAATGTAAGTTTGCAAACGTATGCCAGTTCTTTCTTTGACCGGATTTTTGAAAATGACTTGGGAGAATTTTTCGAAAAGTTTGGAAAAGTTTTGAGAAAAATTTTGAGAAAAATTTTGAGAAAAGTTTTGAAAAAGTCTTATCTTTTATCTTATCAATTTCTCCCTTTTTGATTATTTTATTTAAAATTATCAAAACAATGTAAGTTTGCAAACGTAGGCCGGTTTCTAAAAATAACTTTATATATATAGATAACCGAAAATAGACAATAATATATATGAACATTAAGATAGGCATAGTTAAGAGAAGGAGAGCCCCTATTCCGAGTCCGAGAAGTCATAGCAGGCTATCAGATTCTTGTTCCGCTTTTTCTTCGCTGGTTGCGGTTGACTAGCCGGTTCGGAGACTCGTTGTTTTGTGGGCCGCCGATGTAGGTGCACTTCAGCTTCTTCTTCGATGTAAGTGGCCTGATCCGGTATACTCTCGATAACCGTGTCAGTTACCACATTTAGCAGGTCGGCCACTTGAGCTTTCTTCGAGGATTCTCTTTTCCGTTTCGCCGGTATCGAAGAAGCAGCGGTTTCCTTCTTATTTTTGTTAGCGGTTGCATAGCCTTCTAGCCTCTGACTTTCCCTTTCCAACCGAGCAGCATCCTTCGCAGCTTGAGCGGCCGCCTTCTTTGCAAGTCCCGGGAACTTAGCTTCTGCCCTTCGAATTCGCTCGGCCGCTTCTTCCTCGGTAATTTGCGATGGTCGTGGTGCCTCCTTTTCTTTTCTTGCTTCATCGTCCAGCGCATCCTGGACCTTCTTAGCCGCTCGAGCATCAGCCTCTACAGTCGCGGCATCCGCATTCATCTTGGCTTGGAGCAGTTCGGCAACTTGTGCGGAAAGCGCCTTGAGTTCGTCCTCGAGACCGACATTCTTCTTCTCAAGTTCGGAGACCCGTCCGAGTGTTGTGCCGACCAGGTCGTCAGCAACCTCCGTCAATCGTTGATCGGTCTCTCTTTCAAGCCGGGCAAAGTTCTCTTTTATCTCGTAGGTCGTATCCTCCAAAATTACGGTTCGCTTAAGATGTTTGCTGCGCAGAACCGCTTCTTCCCGTTGATCTTCATCGATTTCTGAGAACCGGTCTTCTGTTCTCTCCAAAAGTTGCCTTGTGGTGTTGGCGAACTTGAGTGCCGAGCAAACGGTTCTTTGGAATTTCTCCTTCAAAGGGAAAACCTCGGAGTCTTCAAACTCTTGAAGCGGCTCTCAACCCATTCTTTTGTGAAGTCCGATTCAGAGACTTCCGGTTGTGTAAGTGGAGATTGCCCGGTGAGAGGAGGGTCCGCCCTTTCATCGGATTCATCTGATGCCGAATTTGCCCTTGGAGGTGTCGGATAGTGAGCTGGACTTGTATCGATCCGGGGGGCTGTATATTTTGGTATTTCCCTTTGACCGTACATTGCCTCCAGCCGGTCAATTTCCTGGATGAGTTCTCCTTTTGCTTTTTCAAGCCTTTCCAAGACCAACGGTGTTAAGGTGTCCTCCGATGCTACCTCTTCGAACTTCGCCGTAATCTTCCGGATGCGTATAGTTAGCTTCTGTAGCTGTGCTCGCGGTTTTAAGAGATAGGTTCGGTGTAAGACCTCTTCAATGGTATCGGATTTTGTGAGATCCATGACCACGTCCTCCACTTCCTTCAGTCTTTGGAGGCATTTTTCGTCTGTGTAGCCCGGTAGGATGTGCCTATACCGTTTACCGAACCGGTGCTCGTGCCATTCTTGGTAAATTTCCTCAACCTTACCGGCTCGCTATTTAGTGACTTTTAGGAGTTTGAGCGCTATCCTATCGGCCTCTGCCTCTTCGTCCTCCTCCTCCTCTTCGTCACCGTTTCCTTCACCGGCTTCTTCACCGCCTTCGGTGGTCTCAGGGTTTGCGTCAGGACCGGCATTATCGGGACTTTGGCCCGAATGCTCTTCTTCGTTGCCCGATCTTTCGTCATCGGTCTTTTCTGATTCGGATCTTTCAGAGCCGGAGGCCGACTCTTCCTCCTCCGTTGGCGGTGGCAGTTCCGAGAAGACTATTTTCTCTTTTCCTTTGCTCTCGGCCTTTTCTTTCGCCGGGGTTGCTTTCTTGTCGGCTTTCTTCTTTCGGCCACCTTTGGAACCGGGGGTCGGCTGCTTCCTTTCCAGGAATTGTTTGGACCGTATCAGGCTTCTTGAGGAGATGGTGACACCGGGACCGATGTTGAGATTATGATGAAGGAAGATCTTACCTAGAGGAACGGCGTATCCCCATGACCGGTTTGAGTCCAGTTTCACCATTTCCATTAAATTGTGGAACACTGCCTTTGCCCAGTTAACCTTTGTTCCCTCTATCAGGCCGACCAGCATCCTGATTTTGTCCTTGGTTAGGCTGCTGTAGTTTCCTCCCCTTGCTAGAATCGCCCTTGCGAAGATATCACAAATTGGAATATACTCCGGTTTCAACGTTGATTTGCTACCGGATACTTTTATCGGCTCCTTAGTCGCCGAGAGTATCTGGCAAGCTGCCTCAAAAGTTTTAATCTCTATGTCTGTCGTTGCATCCTGGCCGGCTGTTGGAAGGCGCAGGCTCTTTGTCACCGATGCCTCAGTGAGCTTTATTTCAGTACCGCATACAGTTGCGGTGATCTTATTGTCATGGATGGTTGCGGTATTGAAAAATTCTGTAACCGCATCCTTATATAGAACATGAGGACCGCCAAGAAAATATTCCAGACCGGCTTCGGCTACCCGGTCAATAACCTCCTTTGCCGCAGACGTGCCTTTCTGTCGGATTTCCTCGAAATCCACCTAAGTGAAGTGCTTAAACAAGGCCGAATCGCGCCCCATCTTAGAGAGTTTGAGAAAGTTTGAGGAATAACCGTTTTAGAGAGTTTGAGAGCTTAGAGAGAGAAAGTAGTTTCGCGTGAGAATGAAATAGAATGGCCGAGAGTCCCTTTTATAGGTGCGGTTTGGAAGCCCAACCGTCCCATCAACATTGGGCGGGAAATTTCCCTCCAACCCAAATGAGTGGCAAACCATGGGCGGGAATGGAATAGGCTCCAATCCATGGGCGAGGGTTTTGGGCGGGAAATTTCCCTCCAAAACTTTTGCTTTCGCCATTGATGACGCAATCCTCTTTTGAGACCGATTGATGCTGCGGTTTCTAAATTCAACCGGTTAGTTAGAGTGAGCAGAGTTTTGCAATCTTTTGAGTTTAAGCGATTTTTCTTTGAAGCCGGATAGGAACGCGGTTGGTTTGATAATGTTAATCGGTTACTTAGATGTATATTCAAGATGTTAAGATAACTCGGTCATTTAAACTGAAATGAGATTGTATTCAAGAAGCCTTACAGAAGGAAAACCGACAGATAAATTGAAATAGGCATACATAAAAATGGAAAAATACAGCTTATGGAAGAAACATTCTGGAAATTCTTTCCTCCACCGAATCCTTGTCAAGAATGTTCGAGGATGAAGCCGGTGTACCCGGTCCAAACTCTGGCCGGTATGAGAGAATTAGTTTGCTGATGTGAGGTGCATAACCAAGACCTTTCTTGGTTATCACCATGGATTTCAGACGTTGGAAGATGACCGTGGACCAGTTGATGGCCTTTTTACTAAAGATGTTGGTCATCATGTTGTAGGTGTTCTTTGAGTACCGCTGATTAGGAGACTGACAAAGAATGGACCGAGTGACAATCTCAAGAAGAAGTTGAGCGTGTCTCCCCAGAAGGTTTTTGGGCCCATGGTCTTCCACCGGTTCCATAGTTCCAGAAAAGAGGAGTGCGTAATAGAATTCGTCAAGCCCCTCCAGAGGTGGAAAATTAGAGAACCCTTCTGTGGGCAGGTTGAATAGGGAGGCAAAGTCGGCTTCATCCAGCCAGAAGGTGTGGTCTCTTACGGTAGAGACGATGTAATTTCCCCTGATGCAAGCGCTTCGAAAGAAGGTCTTGACATCCTCTATGAGAATGGACCGTCTTCTTTGAGAAAGGGTCGAAGACCGGTTGCAGTGAGTGAGTGAAACATGACCTCCTTTCCATGATTTCCGTCCCACTCTTTCAAACATGAGTTGAAATCAACGCTCAAGAAGTTACCCAAAGTTCGGCTTGGCATGATTACAGTTTTGCAGAGAGAGATAGAGTTCAAGGAGTTTCAAGAGTGTTTTGTGAGATGAGTTCAGTACATGATGGCCCTTTATATAGGATCGATCTTGGAGGGAAGATGTGAGCTTTGATTATCAGTTTTGTTTTATTAGAGAAGGGAATCTTTATGTTTCCAAGGTTTATTGGGAAGAGGTTGATTGCGGAGCCCGAGGTAGGTATTAGTTGGGAAGTAACCAAGTTAGTTGTATAGTAATTATTCAGGTGGTTGGGGGTTACTCCATTAATTAAATATTACTTTTCAATTAATGCACCAACAAAAGAGATTAATCAAAGGAGACCGAGAATAACATAAATAAGGCCGAAGAAGGCACATATAAAGCCGAATAGGGAACAAAGATAACACCGAAGGGAAACATGATAAAAGCCGAAGTGATCATGATGATGTTGGATAAAGATACACCCGGTACGTGCAGCAAAATGACCGGGTGCAGGAAGGAGTGACTCAATGTGCGTGGGAATTGACGACACCGGTAGGGTTGTTACGGCGGTTTCTTCTCCTCCAGGCCCTCTCAAACCGCTCAAGAAAGAGTCGGTTGTTGAAGGTCGAGTTACAGTAGGTATTTGTGACATCTCTCCCGAAGATGCTCCTACCGATCACATCATTGAGGAGCTGATATTCAGCTCTCAAGTGTGATTTTGTACCGTGATCTTCAACCGGTTCGTCAGACCGTGCGAGGGTGAGGGAGATCTCGGCCTTTATGTTGGCCGGAACATCGAGATCTGTCAACCCTTACTTTGGCAGGCTAAAGCACCGTGCAAAGTCTCTTTCGGTGAAATCAAAGACGATACCTCCCACTTTAGATTGGATGTGAGTTTCAGAGTGGGGGGTCCCCCTGAATACCCTGGCGTGATAGAAAAACTCTAGTATTAATTCAGGATAAATGGTGTGTTTGTCGTCCAGGAAGTTCCGAAAACCGGTATCTTCCAGGGATTTGATCATCTTATACACCTCATAGTGCTCTATGCTTGAACAGGATTGAAAATCAACCTGAAGGATGTTGGGGAACTGAGACATTTTTGCCTTAGTGAGAGAATGATCTTTTGTCTTGTGAGTGTTTTGGTGAATGTTCGCTTCACTTAAATACTAGTTTGGGGAATATCCTATTGTCCAGGTATTTCATGAGATGATATTTATTAACTGCAGGATAAGAGGTATTGCATGAAATAGGTATGTTTGCAGTATAGGGTGTTGGTCATAGACCTGGACTGTGAAAGATATCAACAGATCTTCACGTCTTTTTAGGTGCGACCAGTTTACTTTGAAAGGGCAATGTTTCAGAACAGATATCTTTAAACACTGATAATTATTCCACTTCTGTTTGGAATTCAAATAATCTAGGATAACCTGCTTCCAAACCGATCAGACATCAGTTGTTCATCCCGATGCGGTTATTTGGTGCATGCACCAAGTAGCCGGTCGGTTTACTCTATCTGATGAGTTGGGCGGTTCTTCCATAGGTATCTTGAAAATTTGAAGTCCAACAGTTTAGGAGGAACTACCGGTTTTATCTGTCCGAACCGGTTTCCCTTTAAGCATCCTTAGGAAGGATCTGACTAATGTCGGTTAAACCGAGAGTAAGTCTGAATTGAGAGAACTTAGCTTCCTGTAGAGGCTTCGTGAAGATATCGGCTACTTATTGATCAGTCGATACGTATTCCAGCCGGATATGCTTCAGCGTGACATGTTCCCGGATGAAGTGGTGCCGTATGTCGATATACTTGGTCCTAGAGTGGAGAACCGGATTATAAGTTATTGCTATGGCACTCGTGTTGTCACAGAAGATCGGGGACTCTTCGGCCGTGACACCGAAGTCCTTCAACTGTTGTTGGATCCAAAGTAATTGTGAACAGCAGCTTCCGGCCGCCAGGTATTCAGCTTCTGCAGTGGATGTGGCCACCGATGTCTGTTTCTTGCTATGCCATGAAACACTCCAGTCACCTAGGAACTGACATGTTCCGCTGGTGCTTTTTCTGTCAATCTTACAACCTGCATAGTCTGCATCTGAGTAACTCGTTAGATTAAAGAACGAGTCCTTTGGATACCACAGACCGACATCAGGTGTGCCCTTTAGATACTTCAGTATCCTCTTTGCGGCTGTGTAGTGGGATTGTTTTGGATTTGCTTGGAATCTCCCACACACACCGACTGCAAACAGAATGTCCGGTCTACTTGCTGTCAAGTATAGGAGAGAACCGATGATGCCCCGGTATGCGATCTGGTCTACCGATTGGCCCTCATCATCCCTGTCCAATTTAATCGATGAGCTCATTGGAGTAGCCGCTGAGGAGCATGTGTCCATTCCAAACTTCTTTAGAAGTTCCTTGGTGTACATAGGTTGGCTTATGAAGGTTCCTTCTTTGAGTTGTTTAACCTGAAGTCCTAGGAAGAAACTTAATTCTCCCATCATACTCATTTCAAACTTGTCAGTCATCATTTTTGAGAATTTATCACATAGCTTAGGATCGGTGGAACCGAAAATGATATCATCTACATAGATTTGAACAAGTAAGATATGTTCCTTCTTTTCAAATTTAAACAACGTTTTATCCACCGAACCGATGGTGAAATCATGTTTTAATAGAAATGCGGTTAGTGTATCATACCAGGCTCTAGGTGCTTGCTTTAGACCGTATAAAGCCTTATTTAACCGGTATACATGGTTTGGAAATGCAGCGCTTTTGAAACCGGGTGGTTGTTCAACATACACCTCTTCACGTAATTCACCATTTAAAAATGCGCTCTTAACATCCATTTGAAAAACCTTGAAGTTTTTGAAAGCAGCAAAGGCTAGAAAAATTCTAATGGCTTCAATCCTAGCTACAAGTGCAAATGATTCTTCAAAATCAATGCCTTCTTCCTGTTTGTAACCTTGTGCCACTAATCTGGCTTTGTTCCTCGTGACCAAACCGTCCTCAATGAGTTTGTTTCTAAATACCCATCTTGTTCCTATGACCGATTGATCTTTCGGTCTAGGGACTAAGTACCAGACTTTACTACTCTCGAACTGGTTTAGCTCTTCTTGCATTCCCAAGATCCAATCCGGATCTGACAATGCTTCATCTATTCTTTTCGGTTCAATCTGGGATATAAAAGCGGAATTAAAGTATCCTTCCAGAAGTTGACCCCTAGTTCGAACAGGTTCTGAAGGGTCACCTATAATTTGCTCAGGAGGATGTTTACTGTTTCTTCTGAGGTTCAGTTCAGGGATGTCTACCAAATTACCGTTTACTTGATCAAGGCTAGACATGTCAGTAGGCTGAACATGATTGTCAGACCGACCGACTTCCTCGGATTGGACCGAAGTGTCAGCTTCCTGTTGTGGAACAGCTTGATCCGGCTGGGTTTCAATGTTACCCATTTGGTCATGGACAAACCGTCTGAAGACCGGAGTCTCATCTTCACTATCAGAATGGATATTATTATTTTCCAATCTGTTGTGTAGATCAAAGCATGAAGCAGTATTACTTTCAACCGATTCATCGAAAACAACGTGAATTGTTTCCTCTATGGTTGAGGTTCTATTATTATACACTCTATATGCCTTACTCACTGCTGAATAACCTAGCATTATCCCGGTATCGGTTTTTGCATCAAAGACAGTGAGTTGGGTTTTTACCATTTATGTGTATATAACACTTACAACCGAAAATCTTGAGGTACTTAAGTTTGGGAACCCTGTTAAAATAAACCTCATATGGTGTTTTGTTGTGAAACTTGTTAATTAAAGACCGATTTTGTGTATAACATGCAGTGTTGATAGCCTCAGCCCAAAATTTCTGAGCAATGCCCGAATCGGATATCATGGACCGTGCGGCTTCCTTGAGAGTCCGGTTTCTTCTCTCAGCCAGGCCATTTTGTTGAGGAGTCCTAGCACTGGACAACTCGTGTCTAATGCCGGATTCATCAAGATATGCGGTTAATGTACTATTGGTAAATTCGGTACCTCGATCACTTCGAATGCTATTAATGCGAGTTGATTTTTCATTTTGCAGACGCTTAAGGAGTGTAATCAGGTTTGATACGGTTTCACGTTTAGATGGTAGAAATATTACCCATGTAAATCTAGAATAATCATCAATAACTACCATGGTGTAAAGCATACCTCCTAGGCTAACAACCTGAATCGGTCCAAATAAGTCCATATGAAGAAGATTTAAGCATCGGCTAGATTGGATATTTCCTTTACTCTTAAAAGTTGACCTAGTTTGTTTACCCATTTGACATGCTGAGCAGACCTTATCCTGATTAAACACTATATCAGGAATACCTTCAACTAGCTTTTTACCGCGAATGTAGTTTAAAGTTTTCATGTTCAGATGGTTTAGTCTCTTATGCCATAACCAGGTTTGATCAGTCTTAGCTATCATGCATATAGGTTGTTCTACTTTAGTTTTCCAGTCTACCTTGTAAATATTACCTATCCTATTTCCGGTTAGCAGTATAGTACCTTGAGAGTTCTTAACTAAGCATGCATGTTTAAGAAATTCTACCGTGTATCCAGCATCACACATCTGACTAATGCTAAGCAGGTTAAAACGTATGTTTTCAACTAGAAGTACATTATCAATAGTTAGGTTACCATGGACAATCTTACCCTTGCCCACAGTTCTACCTTTTGAGTTATCCCCGAAGGTGATTAGA
Organism: Impatiens glandulifera; assembly: GCF_907164915.1. Lineage (NCBI taxonomy): Eukaryota > Viridiplantae > Streptophyta > Magnoliopsida > Ericales > Balsaminaceae > Impatiens > Impatiens glandulifera. The sequence continues at coordinate 16,364,872 of NC_061870.1, forward strand.
GCACCGGTTTCTATTCTGATGTCGGTTAGCAAGTTGTTGTTTCCGGTCATGTGCCTGGAGCAGTCGCTATCCAAGAACCATTCAGAGTTTCCTAGCCGTTTATTTGGATCCTGCAAAATGTACGTATTTACAACTATTTGGTACCCACATTTACTTGGGTCCACATGCGATTAGTCCATTCGGTATCCAAACCTTGACAATCCGGACAGCCTTCTTTGCTAAGGTTTTAACTGTCCTTTTGGCACTCGGTCTTGTGTATCTCGGTTTTTCTACATAGGTCTTAAATGGTGGTGATCTTCGGTTTGGTGATCTTTGGTTTGACTTATGCGGTCCAAGATAGGTTTTCATATATTTGAGGATTTCGGCTTTTCTTTTCACAGGGTCAAGCCATTTCTCAGAGTCAGTTGGACCAACATAGTCGTATTTTAGCTTTTCTTCCCTATAGTATGCGGTCAACTCTTCTTCAGCGGTCCAGGAGCTTTTAAGGAATCTTATAAGGGGAAGGTTACTTCTTGTAAACCTTACTTTCTCTACGGGTTTTTGGTCTTTTGAGTTATCCTCTGTGTATCCTAGGCCGAACTTGCAACGGGGATGTCTGTAATGACTACACATCTTATATTGGAGTCAGGCATTTTCTTCCTTAGTTAGTTCTCTAGCCGGTTCACTGGATTGTTCGGTCTTAGGATCTAACTCGGTTTCTAAAATATGGGTATCATCAGATTTTACGACCTCCGGTTCGGTTATGATGGGTGCCTTTGGTTCTGTCGGAATGGGTATTATAGGATCAGTTCTAATGTTGAGGTGCTTAGGCAGCATGGCTAATAAGTTCCTATATTCTTCTACCATGTCATTCAATGCATTGTATAGTTCATCTTTAGTAAATTCATCACAAGGAGAGTCAAATACCTGTTCCTCATTTGCCATGAGGCATGTGAGTTCATCATCACTGTCACTGTGAGCCCATAAGCTTCCTCCATCATCGGCTATCAGTGCTTTCGGTACCTCACTTCCTTCACCGGTTTGTTGATAATTGTTTCGGTTATTTTGGTAATCCGGTTTCTGGGTATCCCTCCTTGGTTTCCTGCATTCCCACTTAAAATGTCCCAAACAGTTACAGTTATAACACCTTACATTGGATTTATCACCATAGTAGTTGTTTGTCGGTTGGCTTCTTTTCATGAACCTCCCAAACTTCTGTGCAAGCATTGCCATGGCATCCTCGGTGAACTGTTCGGCGGTTCTGATCGGTACAGGTGCAGGGGCCGGTGCAGGTGCAAGTGCAAGTGCAACCGATTCTGTAGATGTGATTAGTGCTCTGGTTGATGTTGAGGCCGAGACTTCTTCTTCAGTCCTAGATCTCATTTCGAACTCATATGACTTAAGATCTTCGAATACATCGTGTAGTTTCATCTTACGTAGGCTCTTTGATTCCCTCATTACCATTGTTTTTATGTCCCAAGTACTTGGAAGAGATCTCAAAGCTTTCATAATGACCTATTTGTTGTCATACCTCTTTCCAAGTGTTGCTAGCTCATCTAACACACCAGTGAACCGGTCACTGTATTCCTTCATAGTTTCTCCCGGTTTCATTTTGATGCTTTCAAACTTCTGTGTAGCCACCATTATCTTGTTTTCCTTTGTTTTTTCATTTCCCTCAAAGATCTGGATAACCGTGTTCCATGTCTCCTTCGCGGTTGTGCAGTCTCTGATCTTCAGTATGTGTTTCTGTCCACACTGTTGGAGATCCGGTTTCTAGCATGATTATCCAGGTTGTTTCTTCTCCTATCTTCAGCCGTACATTCCTTTCTATCTTTATCAATGAATATCGGTCCTTCTATCAGAATGGACTCCATTTCATCATCCAGGGTGATTAAATGCAGGTGCATGCGTGCCTTCCAGTTGGCAAAGTCATCACCTTCTAGCATTGGAGGCCTATCCTGAAACATGCTTGCTTGAGTATTGAAACTAACTGCTCTGATATCAATTGTTAGGATCTAGATAGCCGCTGGAGGACCGGGGGTTGGACCGGTTAGCGGTTCTCACTCGGAGGGTGGTGGTTAATCCGGTTAGAGATTAATATCGGGGCTTCAATACTACACAACCTATCACAAACCCTTGAACTAGGTTCAAGTGCGGAAGAGGTTTGCTTTCAGGTTGAAGCAACACACTTGTATAATAGGCAGAACCGGTTTCGGATGATGAAGGTTAAAGAGAATGGTGGGTCGGTTTCGGTAACCTGGTGATTCGGCTTAGATAAAGTTAAATAGGTTATAATGGTACGGATCGGTTAGATAATGGAACCGGCAGAAAGTAAATGACAAAACAGATTTTATGGATGTTCGGAGATAAAACTCCTACGTCGCCCCTTCCTCTCGAAACCGCGAGAAGGATATTCACTAAGGAATACAAGTACAATCCGATCGAGACTTATTTCCTGCTCGATGACACCCTTACAATTTATACCGGAATTGTAAGCTACACACACTAGCACTCAGGCTTTCTCTAGAACAGCACAGTCTTATCACTTGTAGAATAAATGCTCTTAGAATTTCTCACTTGTCTCACTGTATGTTGCTTGTCTCTTGTATCACTTGTATATCTTTTACTCTTCTTCAACTGCCCCTTTTATAGGTGAAATATGCCAACGGTCATATTTCACTACCTTGAATCTGATTGGCTGAGCAGGGGTGCAGAGGTTTAGTGATTCAGTGATTCAGAGCCTGCGGTCATCTTTTCAGACCTGACGGTCAACCTCAGACCTGGCAGTCTGTTCTTCCGGTGTGTAAAACAAACCTGCTAGGTTTGTCTTTTACTCAATGTAGGCACTGTCTGTTTAGACAGTTGTCTGTACTTGGAAGATCTCCTTTCTGACTTATCCTGAAGTGGAAAGATCCTGTAGGACTGTTTTCTGCAGCCTTTCCTCAGACTTGTATGAATATGGAAGTGTTCAGTCTGTTCCTTTGGTATCATTCTCAACAGATACCCGAATTGTCTTCTTGTACTGGTCGGTCATTTGACTTAACCGGATGGCTTCCGGTACGAGTGATGTAACCGGACTTCTTCCGGTTATTACTCTGTCTTGTGGCTGATCGGTTGTTTGATGATTCCGATTTTAAGCTTTGGCTGATCCTTTCTTTGTGCGGTCATGTTCCAAGTATTCTTGGTCGGTTTAGTAGCTTGACCGGCTAGTTTTCTTAGCCGGTTCTTTTGTTTGTCCGGTCCGGTTCCTTGTTCCTGCATGGAAGATTTATTTAAGTTACGTTTATTTGAACCGGTCTGATTTTATCTAACAGTACTTTATACAAGTAGCTCATTTAGAAGTATAAAACTAATAAATGTTCATTTAAACGCACACAAGATTAAAAATTGACTCATTTAGTATTTGTTAGTAAACAGAGTTAAATTTTTAAATTAATATTTATTAATTGAATATTTATTTGTTCTCTCTCCTTTTTTATTAATTAAATACTTATGTTATCTCATTTTTCTTCTTCCTTTATCGATTACATTTCTCTTCCCTCTTTTTATTTTATTTTTCTTGAATTTTGTTTTAATAGTTTGTTTGTGAATTTTGTTCTACTATAATATTTTTATGGAGTGATTTTTTAATATAAAAAAAATAAAATTAATCGTAGTTCTAATTAATCTTTAATTCTGTATTTATAATTTTTAATAGAAGTAAATATTACTATAAACATTGAACTACTTCATACATTACAATATTAAAATATTATATCATTTTTAACCCAAAACTCATTCTCAAACTCAACCTCAAAATGCTAAACGTCACAACAAACAGTAATTCATCTTCAATCCAAAAACTCATTTTCAAACTAAAAAAAATATTCTTAGAATACTTCTTTCTTACACTAACTTTTTAACCTTATTAATATTATCTATATATTTATCAACTTTACATATTTAACTCCAATCTTTTTTTATTCATTTAATAAAATAAAGATAAAATTAATTATATATTAATTCACGCATACAAAAATAAATTACTAAAAATAAATTATATAAACAAAATTAATATATAAATAAATTCAACCTAACTTTAAACTCAGTTTGTAAATATTAAAATACATTAAGGACGGAAACATATATAAAATTGTCTTTTGGTGAATAAGTTTCCAAGAGAGATAAATGGATCAAAAACCCATTATTCGTATGAGTTTGATGGTGGGTTGGAGCTTCCAAACCCAAAATGGGTTTGTGTATGTCGTTGGTTTGGACGAATCTATGTAGGGGCTCGAGTGGGCTGAAGCCCACCCAAAAAAAAAAATTTTTTTTTACGGTAGAAATATGACATTACCCTTAATTTTTTTAAAAAAATCAATATAATTCATTTTTTTATTTTATTATTAAAAAAATGGTAAAACTTTACTTTTATATATACTCTTAGTCCCTAAAATAACCAAACAATTTTAAATTAATATATGTTGATATAAAAAGAAGACAAAATAGTAGAAAGAAATAAAATTGAAATAATAATCAAATACTCATATAAGACATAATAATAATAATAGAAAAAAATGAGATAAATTCATTAATTAAGAAGAAGAAAGAAAGAAAATATTAGATTTAAAAAAAAAATGACCTTACTATCAGAAGCTTCCCAATTTTTAAATATGTACATTAAAATTAACTTTTATTAATTTATACGTCAAAATGAACTAGTTGTCGAGTAGATGAGTTTAAAAAAGCTCTTTTTCTTTTATAAATATATTTTATTTCTCTTCTCTCAATTATATATTTTGTTTTAGAATAATAATATGGAAGAATGAATAAATTAAATGATAAAATATATAAATATATACCATATTGTATTTTTTAGAATAATAATTTGTATAATGAGTAAATAAAATAAGAAAGTATATATGTTTTAAAATATATATTATATTTGATAAATATATATATATATAAGAGAATAAAAAATATAAATATAAAATTATTAATTATTTTTTTAATATAATTAATTATTTCTTTCATCTATTAATTTTTATAAATATAGATACCAAAAGGTAATGGTTCAATTCCATTTGGAAACGTTTTGAGTTTAAGAGGAAAACTGTGACCGTGAGGTGTCATGCTAGTTTTTCTTTAATTCTAAAAAAATAAAAATATTTTTTAAGTTAATAATTATTTTATTTATTTATATATTTTTAAAATAAATAATAATAGAAAGATCAATAAATTAAATTAAAAAATATATAAATGTATATTTTTAAAATATACTACCAACAACATGTTAACTCTTATGTCCTACCTTGTAAAAAAGAAAATTAAGTATGATGAATATTTAGTTGGTGATTTGAGTTGTATTTTGAATATTAATAGTTTGTGAATGTTTATCTCACCAACTTGAAATTAAGGCTTTGTTAGGTTTGAGTATTTTAAAAAATATTTTTTCATTCCATTCTTTTCTTTTGTCAGATTAATTATAATATTTAAATATTTTATATTTTAAATTAATATTATTTATTTTATTATAATATTATATATTAATACATTTTAATTTTTTTTATTCAAAAATATCCTCACTCCACTCATCATTAATTTTTAAATAATCTTCCTATTTTCAAAAACACTTATCCTAACTATACCAATCATTAAATGTTTTTAATTTTAATTAAGTATGATACAATTAAAAATTATTTATTTTAATTTGAATTTAAAATCATTTTTTAACTTTGTAGTAAATATGATAGAACAATTATGAAGATAAAAATAAATAATAATTAAAATAATTATATATTATAAGCACTAATATTTTTTATACTTAATTTATAAATTAAAAAAAATAATTATTTTAAAAAAAGAAATCAAAATACTTAAATCAAGGCCAAAATATTATTAAATAATTAATTATTATAATAATCAAATCATAATTAAGGATAATCGTAAAAATAAATAATAAATTAATTTGAAATAAATGATTTACTCATTTTATCTCAAATTAATTTTAAAAAATTAAAAAGAATTAAAATAAATAATTTAAAAAATATTATATTCATTCTATTCCAAATAAATTATTTATTAAACCCAAAAATATTAAAAAAGAAATGGCAAACTATATGTCATATTCATTGAAAATATCTTGTATATTTTAAAAATTGAAAACAAAGCCAAAAGGTAAAACAAAATCAATTTTACACAAATCCTTAAGCTATATAAATGGTGTGATCTTGTGTGGCCGAAATCTGAAAGAACCACTACAATATAAACCATAACCATTAGATGAGCACTGGATTTTCATCCAACGCCCAACAGCTATTCGGGTCGCCTGCTGCAATAAATGAGGTGCGCGCTCGCGAAGCAGCGGATCAGTAGACGAACGCTTTAGTGTCGTTAGTCGGAACGCGACGGAACGCCAACACAACATCCCACGTTCGAATTTGCACCTAAAATGACGTCGTTTATCACATGGTTTGTCTTCTTCCTCGTGACGACAAAATGATAAGAATAAATCCAATCCTTGATTTGTCAAAGATGAAACTCCGTCGATAGTCCACCAAAACGGCTAATTCGAAAGCTGAAATGATCACCCCTACCATGGTGATCATTTCCCCTACGATCATATGCCTCATCATGGCTCGATCGGACAAGTAGGATGAATAACAGACCAAATACCATTGAGGAATTTTGATTTAATCTGATCCATTTGCTTCCAAAACCGACTTCGGAGGCTGAAATAATCTCCATTGAGCAAACCAAAGGCAATAGATTCACTCTCAAGCCCTCAATCGAGCTCTGAAAAAATTTGCAATTAAAGCTTCAAGTTTTTCTGGAATTTCAAATTTTTTGTGTAAGGCCTAAAGGCTTTGATTCAAGTATTAAGAAAGCTTCCCTAAGAGTGAAGGAGTGTTATTCAACTCCAATTAAGTTTTCAATCACACTCTACTTCGAATTACCAGTTTAGATTGAAATTATTATATTTCAGTTTTGTTAGTTTCACATATTGCTTGGTTGTTCGATTTCTTGATTGGAAAATGATCTTAGAATCGTTTATAAGCTTTCTTCTAAAGCAAAACTCAAACCCCTAAATTTGAATTTTAAAAATTCCAAAATTGAGTTATCTGTTCTTGAGTTATAGATCAGAAATAACAACTTAGAAAGCCTCTCAACATGTTTCTAATTATGTTAGGAACCTATTTGGACCAGTTTCAATCCATCCCGATCATATTTGATCAAAAACAAATTTTTTAATAAAAAATAAAAAATTCAGTTCTTAAATTGGTCAAAATGAACAAACAATGTTCATTTTTTGATTTCTTTCAACCATATAGAGCATAAGAAAGTTGTTGACAAGCTCCTTACGCTTCATTCTCCAAAACCAAAAACTTGTTTTTTTGCCATGAAACTATTTGGTTTAAATGTGACATCTTCCCGATTGAATGACACATCAGGATGATGTTCAAAAATATCATGGGAACTTTGTAAAGATTTCCATGCCCTTCTATCGAACAAATCGGGCCCCAAATAAAATCACCAAACCTATAGTTTGGTGTTCTTGAGGACCAAGAGACCTAGCCTAGGTTTAGCCTCGAACGAGAGAGTCCGTCTAAGGACTCTAGTACCCCGACTGAGAATCTGCGAACCTCGATCGAGGAGATCTCACCGAGGACTATATCACCCTAACCGAGAATTCCCGAACCTCGACCGAAGACTTCAACACCTTGGCCAAGATTTCTCGAACCTTGACCGAGGACTTTGGTACCCCAACCGAGAATTCCCGAACCTCGATCGAGGAGTTTAGCACTCCGACCAAGGAGCATCCACACCTGACCGAAGGACTTCAGCACCCCGACCGATAATCCTCAAATCTCGATCGAGGGGGTTCCGACCTAGGACCGATGACACTGGTCCTAAGATCTGTTTGGTTCTATTTTTAATATTTCAAAATTATTTTTATAATTTTGTAATCATAAACCATTTTCTATAAATCTAAAAAAATAGAAAATAATTTTAAAATAATTTCAAAATATTTTCATAAAATATATTTCGATAAAGGTTTGTTTAGAACTGATATACATTTCTCTCAAAATATTTTAAACCTTAATGTTTTTAAAACTGATATACATTTCTCTCAAATCAACGTTATGAGCTATATGTACCAGCATTTAAATACTGTTGTTACAATTTTAAAATACACAAAAACATGTGAATGTTTAGGATTAGATAAATAATTTGTTAAAATAAAATGTTATACAACCGATTTTTAAAGGACAAAATTTTATAAAATAGAGACTGATATTTAACGGTTGCGAAGGATATAGCGTAAAACTTTTTCTCAAATATCACCCAACTACGAATAAAAACGAGTTAAAATATGTTTGTATATATTAAAACAAAAAATGTTAGTAACTCTTTATCAAATAAATAATCTCTTAAATTGATATTTTTGATTAATTTAAATAAAGATTTTGTTAATTAAATTTTAATTTATTATTTAAAACAAATATATTTGAAATTAGATTAAAAAGTTTATCATAATTATAATTAATTTTAAAAGTCATGGAATATTTTTAAAACAATTTTTTATTTAACCAATTTTTTTAACACGCAAATCGAAGTTAAAATTTCTCAAATTTTATATTTTTTTCGAAAAGTGATTTTCCTAGGTTACATATATATTTTTATTTTTTTATATATTTATTAAATTAATTAAAAAGTATATATTTTCTTTTAAAATTATAAAATAGTTATATATATATATATATAACAAAATATATATATATATATAATTTATAAATATATGAATAATTATAAAAAGTTATTTAAAATAATTTAATAATTAAAAATTAAAAATACAGAAATTATTAAATATATTTTTAATTAATAAAAAAATAAAAAAATGTTATTAAATGTGTTTAAGGTAACCTGTAAAATGAGAGAAAATGTTAAGACGCATCATTTCTAAGGTTATATATATATATATATATATATATATATATATATATATATATATATATATATATATATATATATATATATATATATATATATATATATATATATATATATATATATATATATATATATATATATAATCAATCATATAATTAATAATTTCTTGAATAATATAGATATATAAATTTAAATTTATCATGTGACTGTTTTCTGTATAAAAGATGAATAATTTCTTCTTCATCTTTTATACACAAAACAGTCACATGATAAATTTAAATTTATATATCTATATTATTCAATAAATTATTATCTATATGATTATATATATATATATATATATATATATATATATATATATATATATATATATATATATATATATATATATAACCTTAAAAATGATACGTCTTAACATTTTCTCTCATTTTACAGGTTACCTTAAACACATTTAATAACATTTCTTTAATTTTTTATATATTTGTTTTATTTAATAATATATTTAAATTATATATATTTGTTTTATTATTATTATAATTTTAAATAATTAATTTTTTTAATAAATTCATAATTATTTAATTATTAAATAATATTATATAATAAAGAATGAAAAGAGGAGAGATAATGAATAAAATTATATTAAAAAAAATGATCAAAAAAGAATCAATAAAATTATAAACATAAAATATTGGATCCAAATTGTATTTGATAATATTTTTGGTATTAAATTATTAGACCAAATTTAATAAACTCGATTTATAAGCTAAATCAAACCTTAACTTATAAAACACAACTATTTATGGTGTAATTAGATTTGAATATTAACATGTTTTGTTTAAAGGAAATAGGTGATGAACCTTCTTAAGTAGGATTTCATACTCCAAGAATCCGTCTTCAGTTTAAATATAGTACTAGTGTGTATCAGTGTTGAACAGATAGACATAAGACCGAGTCAACACACGCATGGAAAATATGTTGGTGACTAGAAAATAAAGAGTCAATATTCACATGGTTGTGACTAATTTTGGTCTAAATTCTTTGTAACGCGTCATTGAACTTTTAAGTCTTTTATTGCCTTCCTTACACTTTCCTCCAACTTAAGTATACCACAAAACAGTAATTCCACAGTCTTCCAGACAGTGACATTTTACTGATAATCAGTTGTTTCAGTAATAGATAATATTTGTGACAACTATACTATTTAAACATCCTTAAATTAAGTTAAAATTAAATTAATTCTTGTGTTTAACAAAATGTTATTTTTAATAATTAATGATACAATGAGAATTCTTCAGAAGAATGAAAAACAAAATCCATAAGAGATTGGAAAGCATTAAAGAATATATAGGGACTTCAATTATTCTAGAAACATTGGGACCAATCTAACAGGGACACTTATCCTAGTTCCCAAGATCAAACTACCTTAATTTAATGAATAGTTATAGTCAATGTATTATATATATATTTCACATAAATCAATGAATTTTAAGTCCTTCATCTTTGAACTTATATAAATTATCCAATATATTGTTTCAAACATGTTTGTCAAAATGTCACCGAAAATTTAAATATTAAGTGAGATTAGGTTAGAATATATTTTGAAAGTTAATATTAAAAAAATAAATAAATAAAATCTTAAACCCTAAACTCTAAACCCTAAAAAAAAAAAATCTTAACTAAGGTTATTTGACTGGACACTCAATTTTACACATGAATTTATAATTTTAAAATTTCTAGGGTTAATAAAAATGCATAGAAGGGCTCATCACAGGGATGAATGAAAAATAATTAATTAATTTTAAAACTATGTAATATGCTTCGTATTTCAAATTAATTAAATTACGGATATTTTAAATAAATAAAAATGGATAAATAATGAATATATAAATAGCCTAAATGTTATTAAATAAATTGTATTGATTTTTGTATTTGTGTATTTTGCAGGAAATAATTAAGTGGACGGAATTAATCTCATTGGAAACCGCCGTGCGTGGCAGCGGTCAAGAGGGGTCAACGTGTGGCCTGCAACAACTAGTGGAGCGGTCAAGAGGGGTCAACGTGTGGGTGGGTTGATCAACGGGTCACGGATCAACCCATTTGTCCAATCGCCCAAGCCCATCAAGGCCAAAATCGGATATAATGGAAACCCAACGTGAGAGGAGTTGAGGTGTTCATTGCCATTGCGGGCGGGTTTTAAATTCCGAGTAAACGGGTTAAAGTATAAATATTTTTTTTGGTATTTTTCTCATAACACAGTAAGGTTGAGAGAGAGTGAACAGATATAGGGTTTTTCTACTTCTTATTATTTGGCTGATCCAGAGTGAGAGGTTGGGTGAGCTTTTGATTGTGGAGGATTCCAATTATTCCTAGTGTAATCACTTCTTTCATTTGAGAGCAGGGCATGTAAGTTTCTACTATTGACATTTACTTGATTTAGTGAAACTTATCACTCACGTGGATGTAGGTCGATTTTGACCGAACCACATATATTGTGTTGTCGTTTATTGCTTTGTGCTATTTCAGTTCTTGGTAAATCTGTTGTTCGTCATAGACGATTTGGAAACTGATTTGTTACAGGTTTGATTTCTAAGAAGATTCGTAGTTTTTCTGTTGCAAAACCCAACAGTAGTATCAGAGCAGTATTGATTAGTTATCTGTTTTAACATTTGAGCAGAGTGCTCTACTGGTTAATTGACGAAATTCAAAGAGGAGATCAACTCGTTTCTTTGTTGTGGTTTTTGTCAGTTGTTAAGGCAGTAATAATGGGGAAATCTATACCTGATATGGTGAGTCTGAATGGTACAAACTACAGGCAATGGAAACTGATGTTTAGTGATCTGTTAGTTTCAGATAATTTGAATGAAGCAATTGAAAATAAGAGTGTTAGACCTGAGACAATAAAAGAGGCTGATTGGAAAAAGACACATAGAAAGGCCTGCAGCTTTATTCGTTCCTGGGTTGTTCTAAATGTTGTGCACCATGTTGAGAACGAGACTACGGCATATGGTGTGTGGAGCAAACTTGAAGCTCTCTATGCTGGGAGGTGAGCAGGGAATAAAGCAGCACTGGTACGAAGGCTGGTGAATCTGAAGTATATTGATAATAAATCAATTGCTGAGCACTTGAATGAATTTCAAAATATTTTGAATCAACTGAGTAGTATGAAGATAAACTTTGATGATGAGGTGCAGACACTTTTAGTCCTTGGATCTTTTTGCCTACAAGTTGGGAGACACTTATTATCACTCTTAGTAACTCAACACCAAATGGTAAAGTCAACATGGTATTTGTCACCAGTTCCTTACTTGATGAGGAGAATCGAAAGGGGGATAAACCCTCTAAATTTGATATGTTGGTGACTGATAGAGGAAAATCAAAGGATAATAGAAGTGGTTCGATCAGGGGCAAGTCTAGAAGCAAGTCTAGAGCTCCAAAGAAGGATGGTGCTTGTCATTACTGTGGGAAAATGGGTCACTAGAAAAACGAGTGCTGAAAATTTAAAAATGATAAAGCGAAGGGTACCGTGAAGCCAGAGAAAAGAAAGAACAGAGTGCAGATACATCTGCTTATGTTTCAGATGATGAACTGACATATGCTTCTAACTGTAAAGACTCATATCTTAGCATATCTTCAAATGAAACAGTATGGATTGTTGACACAAGTGCCTCATTCCATATTACTCCACACAAAGGTTACTTCTAGTCCTACAAAGTTGGTGATTATATTGAGGTTCGCATATGTAACAGTGGTGTGTCCAAGATAGTTGGTCTTGGTGATGTTAGAATCGAGACAAACATAGGTTGTTTCCTGACATTGAGAGATGTAAGACATGTTCCTAATTTGAGAATGAATTTGATTTCAGCAGGTAAGCTCGATGATGGAGGCTACCATAATGTTTTCAGTGATGGAGCATGGAAGTTAAGCAAGGGTTCATTGGTTGTTGCACGAGGTAAGAAATGTTGTTCCTTATACAAGACAAATTTGAAAATTGTCTATGATGCAACATATTCTGTTTTGATGGAGTCATCCTCTGAGTTGTGGCACAAGAGACTAGGTCACATTAGTGAAAAGGGGCTGAATGTTTTGATCAAGAGGAATGAGTTGTTGAATCTCAAGGATGCTCATCTTGAAAATTGTGAGCATTGCTTGAAGGGTAAGCAGAACAGAGTCTCCTTCAATAAGTCGAAAGTGGAATTGAAAAAGAATGTTCTTGAACTGGTCCATACAGATGTTTGTGGTCCTATGAAGATTAAATTCATAGGTGGTGCTTCCTATTTTGTAACATTCATAAATTCCAAGGATGAAGTTGCAGCAAAGTTTGAGGTCTTTCACAAGCTGGTTGAAAGAGAGACATGAAGAAAACTGATGAGGGTGCGGTCAGATAACGAGAGAGAGTACATAGGCTCATTTGATGATTATTGCAAAGAGCGGGGTATTCGACATGAATAGACTGTGCCCAAGACTACACAACAAAATGGTGTGGCAGAGATGATGAACAGAACAATGTTGGAACGGATGAGGAGTATGCTCTCCCATGTCAAGTTGGCTAAGCATTTCTGGGCTGAAGCCATGAGCACTGCAGTGTATGTGATCAATCGTTCTCCCTCCAAGCCATTGAATAATAAGTGTGCAAAAAGCGTCTGGTCAGGTAAAGATGTTAATTATGACTATTTACATGTTTTTGGTTGCAAAGCTTTTGTGCATGTTTCAAAAGATGAGAGGTCTAAATTAGATGCAAAACTAGGCAATGCATATTTTTGGGTTTAGTGATGAAAAGTGGGGATACAGGTGTTATGACCCAGTTGACAAGAAGGTTTTGAGAAGTCGAGATGTGGTATTCCTTGAAGATCAGACTATTGAGAATTTTGAAGATGGTGAAAAGCTTGATGCATATATACGTGACCTTTCTAGTCTTGAACTATCTCATGATGTTGAGAAGACAAGGTCACATGTAGCTTCAGACTCAGATAGTGATGATGATGTTCCTCAGGGTCAAGCTGTAGGCCATGGAAATGATACTAATACTGAAACTCATCTTGGTGATAATGTTAAGGTTGATTTTGAAGTTCAACAAGAAGATGGAAATCAACATAATCAACAAACAGAGTTACTTAGGAGGTCTACTAGGGAGAAAAGATCAAGTTCTAAGTACCCTGCTACAGAGTATGTCCTTCTAACTGATTGTGGGGAGCATATATGCTATAAGGAGGCTCTTGAGGATTCTCATAAGAAAGAATGGCTAGCTTCCATGAATGAAGAGATGAAGTCATTGCTGAAAAATGGCACATATGATCTAGTTGAAAGACCAAAGAACAGAAAAGTATTACAAAATAAATTGGTGTACAAGATTAAGCAAGAAGGTGATAATAGCAAGACAAAATACAAGGCTAGGCTGCTTGTCAAAGGTTTTGGACAGAGGCATGGAATCAATTATGATGAGATTTTCTCACCAGTAGTGAAGATGACTTCTATCCGGGTGGTGTTAAGTCTAACTGCTTGTATGGATCTTGAGATTGAACAGCTTGATGTCAAGACTGCATTTCTCCATGGTGATTTGGATGAAGATGTTTATATGGAGCAACCTGAAGGTTATAATAAGAAAGGTGAGGAAAACAAGGTGTGCAAACTTGTCAAAAGTCTATACGGTTTGAAGCAAGCACCAAGGCAGTGGTATCTTAAGTTTGAGTCGTTCATGACCATCCATGGGTACATGAAGACGTCTACAAATCACTGTGTCTTTGTGCAAAAGTTTGCTTCTAATGATTTTATTATACTTCTCCTATATGTGGATGACATGCTAATTATTGGGAGAGACAAGCTCAAGATTGCCAAGTTGAAAAAGGATTTGGCTAAGTCTTTTGAGATGAAAGACTTGGGTCAAGCAAGACAAATTCTTGGAATGCATGTCATTCGTGATCGGGTGAAGAAAAGGCTATGGTTGTCTCAAGAGAGATATATTGAGAAGATTCTAAATCGATTCTGTATGGACAAGGCAAAGCCAGTTTCTTGTCCATTGGCTACACACTTGAAAATAAAAAAGACAGTGTCTCCCAAGGATGAAGAGGAAAGACAAGAAATGTGCAGTGTTCAATATGCTTCAGCAATAGGCAGTCTGATGTATGCAATGGTTTGTACAAGACTGGATATAGTTCATGTGGTTGGAGTACTTAGTCGTTTCCTTTCAAATCCCAGTAAGACACACTAGGAAGCGGTTAAGTGGCTAATGAGATATCTTAGAGGGACCTCCAAATACGTTTTGTGTTATGGTACTGGAAAGCCACATGTTGAAGGGATTTCAGATTCAGATATGAGTGGTGATATTGACACAATGAGATCAACTTTAAGGTATTTGTTTACTTTTGGAGGAGGAGCTGTATCATGGCAGTCTCGTCTACATAAATGTATTGCTTTGTGTACTACAGAAGCTGAATATATTGTCATTACTGAATGTTGTAAGGAAATGAGATGGATGAAAGAATTGTTGAAAAAATAGGCATTACACAAGACAGGTTTGTGGTGTTTAGTGATTCAAAAAGTGTTATACATGTGAGCAAGAATCCAAGTTTCCATTCACGTTCAAAACACATCCAAAGAAGGTGCCATTGGATATGTGAAGTTCTCGAGAAGAAGAAGTTATACTTGGAGAAAGTGCATACAGATTAGAACGGGTCAGATATGATGACAAAGGGCTTGCCAAGAGGCAAGCATGAGATATGTTGTGCCAAAGCCAGAATGGTTCTGGCAGGAGAGTCACGATGATGAATGTTTATAACAACATTTTCCCATGGCTTGGAAGGGGGAGAATTGTTGAGGTGTTCCTTACCATTGCGGGCGGGTTTTAAATTCTGGGTAAACGGGTCAGGGTTTTCTGTTATGAAAACGGGTTAGAGTATAAATACTTTTTTGGGTATTTTTCTCATAACACAGTAAGGTTGAGAGAGAGTGAACAGATATAGGGTTTTTCTACTTCTTCTTCTTATTTGGCTGATCTAGAGTGAGAGGTTGGGTGAGCTTTTGATTGTGGAGGATTTCAATTATTCCTAGTGTAATCACTTCTTTCATTTGAGAGTAGGACATGTAAGTTTCTATTATTGACATTTATTTGATTTAGTGAAACTTATCACTCACGTGGATGTAGGTCGATTTTGACCGAACCACATATATTGTGTTGTCGTTTATTGCTTTGTGCTATTTCAGTTCTTAGTAAATCTGTTGTTCGTCATAGACGATTTGGAAACTGATTTGTTATAGGTTTGATTTCTAAGAAGATCAATACCTTTGCTGTTGCAAAACCCAACAAGAGGCTAATGGATTGTTAACCTCCAACGGAAGTCAACTACCGACAGAATCGAGCAACCGTTGCACCCCAAACACCATGTAGAGATCCACTTTCATCATCTTTGTCTTCCCTTAGACCCGTGTAGCTGAAGAATAAGGTCGAAGAACACCGATAAAGAGTAAAATATAATTTTCTAACTTTCAAAATATGACCATTTTACCTCCCGGAAGAATTTACTTGCTCGGAAGTGATGCGGTGCGAGTCGAAGAGACGTTTATGCGAAAGTTGCAGCATCCGAAAATATCTCGCAAGTGTCAGATTTCGACGATTGCCTAGTGTTTTTCGGGCGGAAACGTTTAGGGGCTCAAAATCGCATTTTTTATTAGTTTCGGGTGTTTTTTGCAATTTATTAAAAGTTGTTTATTTCTTTTGCAAGCTAGGGTTTGAGTATTTAAAGGATCTTAAAACACTTTGTTAGGGGAAGATTATTAATCAGAAAACGAGGTTTCCTCAATATCTATCAACGTTCGGTATTCGTAAGAATCAACGAATCTTGATAAAGGTTCATCCTAGCCACGCACGCTGCATCAGTTGGTATCAGTTTCCAGTCGACCCTGAGGTATGCCGCCCCGAAGACAGCCGCGCAACCCTACCCCTGGTGCTGATGATGGTGACCTTGCTGAGTTGCGACGTGAAAACGCTGAGTTTCGCCGTGATAACGACGATTTGAGGCGGCAGGTTGAATGGTTGACGCAACGGATGGATGCATCTATGCACATGCACCACCCTGAAGATGATGTTACGATGACAGATGAAAACCCTCTCGGTGGTCTTCGGAATCGATCCCCTGAACGCCCCAATCATCGCTGGGAGCAGGCTTTCAGGGTGGACATCCCTAAGTTCGATGGTAGTCTATCACCGGAAGAGTTTATTGATTGGCTTTCTCAGGTTGAAGAGATTCTGGATTTCAAGGAAGTTCCTGTAGATCGTCGTGTACCCCTTGTTACGATCCGCTTACATGGTCGTGCACAAGCATGGTGGCAGCAGTTGAAACAGACACGTGTTCGTCATGGTAAGGCAAAGCTCACGAATTGGGACAAATTCAGGAAGCATATTAGGGCTGCGTTTCTACCATATAATTACGAACGTAACCTGTACCAGCGGTTCCAGAATCTTCGTCAGGGTTCTCGTTCCGTGGATGACTATTCCACTGAGTTTTACACCTTTGTGGCTCGTGTTGACCTGTCTGAGTCCCCTCTCCAGTTGGTTTCTCGCTATATTGGTGGCCTTCGCCTCCAGTTGCAGGATATTTTGAATATGTTTGATCCCTTGACTGTTTCTGAGGCACATCAGCGTGCTTCACAGGCTGAGAAACAGCTAGCCAGGCGCGGTTCGGGTAGCTTTGGAAAACAGGTTGTCCCCACTAGTGGCATTGGTTCTTCTTCCCAGTCGGCCCATCCCACCCCAGCCCCCCCTCGCGGCACTACAGCCCCCCCGCAGGGACGTCCCGGTGGCTTGCGTTGTTTCAATTGTGGTGAAGTTGGCCATCGCCAAGCAGAGTGTCGCAACCCAAAGTCCACCAATCGTGGTCTTTTTACTGAGGTGGATGATCCTGACTCTGCTCTTCCTTCAGATTCAGCCCCAGTGTATGATGTTTATGATGATGAGGCAGCGGAGGAGTATGTTTCTGGTGATGTTGGCCCCCTTTTGGTGATTCGTCGATCATGTTTAACCCCTCGTGCTCCTGACAACGAGTGGTTACGCAATAATCTGTTCCATTCCACTTGTACCATCGGTGGCAAAGTTTGCACCTTCATCATTGATGCTGGGAGTTGTGAGAATGTGATTTCTGAGGTTGCAGTTTCGAAGCTGGGTCTGTCCACTGAACCTCATCCCAAGCCTTATCGCTTGTCCTGGCTGAGTCAAGGTACGGATGTTACAGTTTCGAAGCGCGTACTTGTTAATTTTTCCATTGGTTCCCATTATCGTGATGCTGTATATTGTGATGTGGTTCCTATGGATGCTTGTCACCTTTTACTTGGTCGCCCTTGGCAGTTTGATCATTCTGTTATACATGATGGGCGTGCTAATACCTACACGTTCTTATTTCATGGTACCAAGATTGTGTTGATGCCAAATCAGCCCAAGAAGGGTGCTGCCCCCACTCATCATGTGTCCCCCCCTGCCACCTTGTTGTCTCGGGGTCCTTTTCAAACCGCCATGGTCGAATCAGGCGTGGTGTTTGCTCTATTTTGTTCGCTGATTACCTGTGGTGCTAGTTCTGAGGTGCCTATTCCAGTGCAGCCGCTGTTACAGGAGTTTGCAGATGTTTTTCCTGAGAATCTGTCTTGTGCCTTGCCTCCTTTGCGTGATATCCAGCATCACATTGACTTGGTTCCAGGTGCTGCCCTACCCAACCGTCCTCATTACCGCATGAGTCCCAAAGAACATGAAGAGTTGCGTAGACAGGTGGAGGACTTGCTGGCTAAGGGACACATTCGAGAGAGCCTTAGTCCCTGTGTTGTCCCGGCCCTTCTTACCCCAAAAAAGGATGGGTCTTGGCGTATGTGCATTGATAGTCGTGCTATCAACAAGATTACAGTGCGTTATCGGTTTCCTATTCCCCGGTTGGATGACTTGTTGGATCAGTTGGGTGGTGCTTCTGTGTTTAGCAAACTGGATCTCAAGAGTGGATACCATCAGATTCGTATTCGCATGGGTGATGAGTGGAAGACTGCCTTTAAGACTCGTGAGGGCTTATATGAGTGGCTGGTTATGCCGTTTGGTCTGTCGAATGCTCCTAGCACCTTTATGCGTGTGATGAACCAGGCTCTTCGCCCTTTCATTGGGAAGTTTGTAGTCGTTTACTTCGACGACATCTTGATTTACAGTGACAGCGAGGTAGCACACCTCTCCCATCTTCGTGAGGTGTTATCTGTTCTCCGGCGTGACAAGTTCTATGCTGCTTCCTCGAAGTGCACATTTCTTACTGATTCTACCCAGTTCCTCGGTTATGTGGTGTCTCGGGAGGGCCTGAAAGTGGACCCGAGTAAGGTATTGGCTGTCAATCAGTGGCCCCGCCCCTCTTCGATCACTGAAGTTCGCAGTTTTCATGGCTTGGCTTCCTTCTATCGGCGTTTTATTCCTCACTTCAGTAGTGTTACGGCTCCTATCACTGATTGTATGAAGGGGGTTAAGTTCTTCTGGACGGATGATGCCGAGGCTGCCTTTGTTGAGATCAAGCACCGACTCACTTCAGCCCCTATTTTGGTTCTTCCTGATTTTTCCCAGCCATTTGAACTACATTGTGATGCTTCGAAATTGGGTATTGGGGCTGTACTTAGCCAATCTGGGCGTCCTGTTGCTTATTTTAGTGAGAAACTGTCTAGCGCTAAACTTCGTTTCAGTACCTATGATATTGAGTTCTATGCTATTGTCCAGGCAGTCAAACACTGGCGTCATTATTTATTTCAGCGGGAGTTTGTCTTATATACGGATCATGATTCCCTCAAGCATCTTGGTGGTCAGGACAAGATTTCTCATCGTCATGCTTCGTGGGTCTCTTATTTACAGCAGTTTACTTTTGTGATTAAACACAAGGCTGGTGTGTCTAATCGCGTGGCTGATGCTTTGAGTCGTCGTCATGGGCTGTTGGCGGAGATGCGTGTCCATGTACCCGGCTTTGATTCGTTTGTGGACCTCTATCGTGATGATCCTTTCTTTTCTCAGGTCCTCATTCGCATCCAACAGGGGGATTCGAGGGACTTTGTCTTGGAGGATGGGTTCCTTTTCCGCGGTGTGCAGCTGTGCATTCCAGATTGCAGCCTGCGTTTGAGGATGATTCAGGAACTCCACAAAGAAGGCCATGTTGGGCGTGATCGTACCTTCCAGCTTCTTGCAGCTTCTTATTTCTGGCCTTCGATGCGCAAAGAGGTGGGGCGTTTTGTTGCTCGTTGTCGTGTTTGTCAGTTGGCTAAGGGCGCTTCGACTAATGCCGGGTTATACTTGCCTCTGCCTATTCCCACTCAACCATGGTCTGATGTCAGTATGGATTTTGTCCTTGGGCTGCCACGTACCCAGCGTGGTTCTGATTCGATTTTTGTGGTGGTTGACCGATTCTCGAAGATGGTTCATTTCATTCCCTGCAAGAAAACCTCTGATGCTGTGGCTGTTGCACAGCTTTATTTCAGGGATGTGTATCGCCTTCATGGACTTCCTGCCTCCATAGTTTCTGATCGGGACACTCGCTTTGTGAGTCACTTTTGGAGGAGTCTTTGGCGTTTGGTTAATACTCAGCTGAATTTTAGCAGTGCCTATCACCCGCAAACTGATGGCCAAACTGAAGTTGTTAATAGGTCTTTGGGGAACCTTCTGCGCAGTTTAATTGGGGATCATCCTAAGGCTTGGGATCTGAAGCTGCCTCAGGCCGAGTTTGCTCACAATCATGCTGTTAATCGCTCCACTGGTTTCAGTCCTTTCCATGTGATTTACGGGCTGTCTCCGCGTGCTCCTCTTGATTTGTTAGCGCTGCCCAGCAAGGTGCGTCCTCATTCCACTGCTGCGGATTTTGTTGGTCAGTTGGCTCAGGTTCATCAGACCACTCATGACCGCTTGGTTGCTGCTACTGCCAAGTACAAGGAGAAGGCTGATTCGAGAAGGCGTGCTGTTGATTTTGAAGTTGGTGACTTTGTGTGGGCTATTCTGACTAAGGATCGTTTTCCAGCTCATGAATATAGCAAGCTTGCTGCTAAGAAGATTGGTCCTGTTGAGATTGTGGAGAAGATCAACCCCAATGCTTATCGTTTACGCCTTCCCAGCCATGTGCGTACCTCTGATGTGTTCAATGTGAAGCATCTTGTTCCTTTTGTGGGTGAGTCTTCTTCTGATGAGGATAATGCGGTTCCAGATTCGAGGACGAATCTTTTCTACCCTGGGGGGAATGATGCGGTGCGAGTCGAAGAGACGTTTATGCGAAAGTTGCAGCATCCGAAAATATCTCGCAAGTGTCAGATTTCGACGATTGCCTAGTGTTTTTCGGGCGGAAACGTTTAGGGGCTCAAAATCGCATTTTTTATTAGTTTCGGGTGTTTTTTGCAATTTATTAAAAGTTGTTTATTTCTTTTGCAAGCTAGGGTTTGAGTATTTAAAGGATCTTAAAACACTTTGTTAGGGGAAGATTATTAATCAGAAAACGAGGTTTCCTCAATATCTATCAACGTTCGGTATTCGTAAGAATCAACGAATCTTGATAAAGGTTCATCCTAGCCACGCACGCTGCATCAGGAAGTTAATAGGGAGCATGTCCCAATCAATGAGAAGCTCTCTTAAGAACAAGAAAGTAGAATTTGACCGCGAAAAAATAATGCAAAATGAGGGAGTTCAAAATTATAGGATTTTAAGTTGCATTGGTGTATGGATTAATTCATTAGGCAAATCTATAGTGATTCCGAAGAAGATAGAGAAACAAGAAGAGAGAAAAATCACTTGTAAAACAATCCGCCGTTGAAAGCATTTGTAACTTTTTGAATTTTAGGCAAATTTTGAAGGAGCAACTTAGATGGGAAGGAGTGACTTAGACGGATTGAAGTTCACATAAAAGCGGCCAAAGGTCTTAAGGAAGCTTCTTTAGTCTGTAAGTCACAATTCTCCAAATGATACAAGATTTTAATTCGATTTGATTTTGGAGCTTATGCTTATGCGTTATTGCTTGTTTCAATCCATTTAATTACTTATATTAATTGCATTAACAAGTTCTAAATGTGATTTGGAAATTATCTATCGAACCAAAATTAATTGATTCTTCTTAAATTGAATTCACATAATTTAAAAAAATTGGATCATCATTTTTGGGGTTCTGCCCGAAGGTCATGATCTAGAAATGTTCTAAATATTATATAAACTAGACTATGATTGATTTTAATGAACTATAAATACGTTTAGGTTGATTCATATAAATTTTGTAAAAAATGGGAAGTAGTTGGGTTTTTATAAACAAAAAGATTTAAATTTTCATTTTTGTGTTCTAATTGTTGGTTCAAGATTTAACTTGTCTAGGGAAGATTTTGATACAATTTGAATTTCGACTAAGATTCACTAATTCACAATTTTCCGATCGAATTCTGTAAATTCCGGTGAGCCTCCAATGTTAGCCCTCTAGGTTAATTGAAAACTCTAGATAAAGAATGGGAAGAGTATAAATGACCTAAGGAAGCTACATGTGAAAACAATTTTTAATTAGTTGAAGAAAATTGCATTTCATTTTTCTAGTTGTTCACGTTTCCTGAAGGAATGAGAAGTCATTTGGTTTTCTGCTATGCCTGAAGAAGAAAATATATGGCTCATTTATTTCTCGATTAGGACTCATTTAGGTTATTTTTTCTATTTTGTCAAATTTAATGTGAGCGTAACTTGAGTTTTATAACTCCAAAAAACATGATAAAATATTCGAGATGATTTTATATTAAATCTGAATTGTTTTTTCACTAACACTGGTGATTGGAATAATTTTAAGTTTATGTTATAATCTTCCTCTAGTAAACAAGTATTGCTTTGATCATGACCTTTCTAACTTTTGTTACCATGCTCAATGAATAACATAGAGCATAACTAGGAACAAACTGGGTATGATCTCACAGAAATAGGCTATAAATAAGCTTTAAATATAGAAGCATGCCTAGGATAAAAAGTTAATAAATAAAATGTAAAATTGTCATTTAAAAAAAAAACAGTTGTTTTGGAGTATAGGCTGTCCATTCGGACGGGCGCGTGGGGCACAACATCGATGCTCATTCATACACGTAACCAAGTACCAAACTCAAAAAAGTTTCTGAAAGTATTTATTTCCTAATTTCTCAAGGAAGCAAATTAGGTGGTGATTCTCAAAAAGAGCTAATTTGGTATAGGTCGACTATCATAGATCGGCTAGTTGACTTATTCAATATTTTTAGAGATAAACCTGAGTACTAGCCTACTATTTAAAAATCTCTCATCCCTTACGAGATTTGAAAGGAAATGTAAGGCATGGGAGAAAACGTGCTAATTCGAGTCAATTTATTGACATGCACGAAACCAAAAACGAATTTGAGTATAATTTTCATCATAATGTATTTAGAGCCGTGATAATAATAATATTAGCCTTATACGATTTTAAGATATCAGGACACTAATATATAAGTTCGAGAAAAATTGTAAAGTTTGCCTACATTATTATAAAAGTCATTCTAGAGCTTGTTTGAGGAAAGGGTTATTAGGGTAATATCTGGGTTTGTTCCAAAAAAACCCATGTTTGACCAAATTAGGAAAAAACCCAAGTTTTTAAAAAAAAATCCATTTTTACCCTTCTCATTTTTCACTTACTTCTATCTTATCCTCTCATCTCCTTATCCAAAATCAGATATCATTCATCTCCTGATTCATCATTTCACCTCCTTCCTCCTCCGTTCTTTCAACTCAACCTTTATCAATTCTTTCAACTCAACCTTTATCAGTTCTTTCAACTCAACCTTTATCAAGATTCTGATCAGATCAGTGTATATTTTCATCAAATATGAATATCAATGTCTAACTTAAAACATGTAATATTTGTTCTGATCCTTTATGATTAGTTTTCATCCTTCATCAACTCTATATAAACTTGCTCATTGAAATACTTTATAATACATGAAAATAGCTTATTTTTAGAAAATTTAAGATCTTCGTCGCATCCTAACTCCAGGTGAACGGCTGCAACTTCAGGTTAATCTTCTGTTCTGTTCTCATATGCTTTTAATTTTATATACTCATTAGTACTGCTTTTCATTTCATATGTTAATTAGTACTTGTTATTTTAATAAAGAGATTTTTAGTTTGAACATATACTAATTAGTTTCAGTTAAAGAGATTTTTAGTTTGAATATATACTTATTAGTACTACTTTGCTTTTCATTTTATATGCTGATTAATACTACTGTTTTAATGAACATATATATTGATTAGTTTTCGTTAAAAGAATTTATTTTAGTTTAAAAATATATTAATTACTACTACTTGTGAATGAGTTAATTAAAAAAGAATAATAATAATAATAATAATAATTAAATTTATAATTATCATTATTACATGTATGTGTGTATTGTATCTATTTATTTGTTTAGTAGGATATTTAAGTTATAAAAAAAATTATTATAATAATTAAAATTATAATTATCATTATTACATTAGTATTGTTTCCTGTGAATGAACTAGTTATAAAAGAATAATAATAATAATAATTAAATTTATAATTATCATTATTACATGAATTTGTGTATTGTTTTGGTACAATATTTAAGTTATAGAAATGATCAATTCAAAAACCACTTCAAGAATAAAAAAAATTATAGAACTTGATATACCGAGTTAGAAAATCAACTAGAATCGGATTTAACAACGACACAAAAGAGATTACGGCCTCAGACAAATGGTGGGCAGAACATAAGGTAATTATATTTCAATTGAAATTAGAAAGTCAATCCATAATAAATTTTTATTGGATTCTAATTTTATTGGATTTTAATTTTATTGGAATGCTTTTTTATAATTGGAAAGGGCTATTTTAATTAAAAAAACGAGCAAATAGCAGATTATGACTAGTTGGAAAAAAATTTGGAGTTCATCGTGCTGCTACTTGTGAAAAATATGGAACACGTATTAAATATAGACGAGGGGTCTGGCGATTTTGATAAAACCATTGATGAAGGTTTTCATGACCCGCTTGTTGGTAACTAGAGCCAAGGTACGGAGTCTAATTATGAAAGTTCAAGGAGTAAAAGAAAAGAAAGTTCATCCAATGCACCCAAAAAAAGAACGCATGGTTATCTCCTTGCAAAAAAGTAATTTATATGTTCTTTCAAGAGAAAGATAAGCACAAAGAGAAATTTGACTACATGAATATATCAGAACCGTATGAACACACGAATGATAGTATGCAGTTTGCACACGGTTCTACAAATCCATCGGTGGGGTCTCAACCTACTATAAAGAAGTGTATAGACACAATACTTAAAGTACACAAAATTAGTAGCAGATCAAAGCTCTACGGGGTTCTACAGGGTTGGAGTGAATGTTTTCAGTGTCCTTCCAGATCTTATGGTTAGTTTCTTGGCAATTGATGATCAAGAAGAACAATTAGACTATCTTTGGTTCATAGTTACTGAAAATAAGCATATTCGTCCATGAACAATGAGTAAAGATCTCCCAAGTCATCAACCCAAGTCATCAACCCTGTGACCTTAATTTTCCACCATACTATCCTTACCCACCACCATCGGATTATTGATCTGTTGTATTTTTTATTTAACCACTATCGTATTAATTATGTATGAGTTTTTTTAAGGTATTTAAGTACTTTGTTTAATTATTTGTCACCTTTATAATTGATATATTATTATTATATGTTAATCTATTAATGTATTTTGTAATTATATAGTTTAATTTTTATATTTCCATTATATTGCAGGAAAAAAATGGATCCTTCCAATTTACCACCAGAGTTAGACGAATATGATATATCTTTCTTAACATTATTGATGGAGATATTGGGAGACACGTTCAATTATTCATTAACACGCCCAATGAAAGATCCTTCTACTCGAGGTATGGAACTTGTACAAGTGTTAATGTCTGACAATAAGAAATGTCTAAACATTGTTAGAATGGAGACTCGTTGTCTTAGACTACTTATAGAACAACTTGTATAAGTGCATAGGCTGCCTATTTTACGATCTTCAATTCGAGTTGAGGAACAAGTGGTGATGACCTTACGATATTTAGCACATGGTCATAGTATGTCTTATGTGGGAATAACATTTGGTCACTCTAAACAAACAGTATCTCGATACGTTTCAATGATACTAAAGTCTTTTCATCGACTAAGTATTATTAAGATACAACCGATTAATCAAAATATTATACATCCGAAGTTTACAACAACACCATTACGTCAAATATTTGAGGTTTTAATTTATTTTTATAACTTTATATGTGTTATCTTATGCAAGAAATTATATAATTTATGTTATCATGTGTGCATAATTGCATTGGTGCTATAAATGGTACTCACGTGGAAGTGTATCCTAAAGTAGAAAATTCGTATTGTTGGTGTGGACGATCGGGGCACACAACCACTGACGTAATAGAAATATGTAACCATGATCTCATGTTCACTTATTTTGTGTCTTGTGTAGAAGATTCAATGCACGACTCAATTGTGCTTGATATAGTACGACATACTCCTCAATATCATTTTCCACATCCACTCCTAGGTATGTTAATTAAACACATACAAGTTTATCTTAAATAATATTATAAATAATTATTAATTTGTTACAGGAAAATATTATCTGGTTTATTCTGGGTATTCGAATAAAATAGGGTATTTAGTCCCATATCCTCGAGCAAATTACCATCCTCATTATTTTGGAGGAGTACTTCCTTCTACGAGAAAAAGAATGTTCAATATGCAACACTCTTCGCACAGATCAACCATAGAGAGGACATTCGGAATTTGGAAAAATAAGTGGCGAATTATCTCAAAAGGAGGATCATTACGTGAATTAATCTTAAGAAACAACTTCAAATAATTCAAGCAACTGCAGGGTTACATAATTTTGTTTAGAAGAATAATATAGAAGTCATAGTGGATGATAACCCAATGATGACAATGTAGTACTAGTAGACAATGATATTTTATTGTTGCCTAATGGTTTACCTCGTAATGAAATGGATCAATTTCAAGATGAACTTTCTAAAAAAGTGTATGATTGTATTAGACATGAATGAATGATAATTTAATATGGGTTGTCTATAATTTTATTGTCATTCCTTTCTTCATTTGAATGTCATGTATTATATAATACAAATATAATTTTGATAATAGATGTGTTTATATAAGATTGTTAGAGTTGTAACATTTTTTTAAAAATTATATTATTATATTTTTTATTTTATTAATTGAAAAAATATGAACTTAAATTAATTAATATATTTATTTAGAATCATGATTTATAGTTAGTTTATATAAAAAAAAGTTAAAATAAATTTTTTATAAATATTTAATTTAGATGAGGTATATTTATAAATTAATTAATATTTGTTAGATAAATATATAAATTTTATTTTTTAGTATAATTATTTATTTATTTAAAATTTAAATGTTATGATAAATAGTATGATATCTTATAGTTAGATTTATATTGAGTTTTAATTTTTATATAAGGTAATTAATAAAAATAATATTAAATTTAATTAGAGTGTAATTTTGAAATTTAAATGATAAATTTATTTGATTTATTAGTTGATAAGATATTTAGATTTTATGATAAAAACTAAGTTTTATCCCAAAAATCTAAATATCTTATCAACTAAACTAAGTTTTATCCCAAAAATCATTTCATAAAGTAAGACCCTAAATTGACCAAATCAAATTATTGTACTATTACTTCCTCTCCTATAGATTTCATATATTATTATTAGTAGTGGTATGTGAGAACTATAGTGAAATGATTTTAATTTTTATTAAAAGTATTTAATTTTTTCTTAATAAATACTTTTTAAAATTAATTTGATAATCGAATAATTTCATAATTAGTTAATATAGGAGTTTTGAAGTAACTCCCGGAAGAATGAGAATTTAAAATTGTTATGCTCTGGGCTTGAAAGTGGGCTGCTAACCCCAAACAATAGGGCCCAAACCATAATAAAATGTAAATTAAATTGTTCATTGAGCATATATTTCCTTTTATATACTTCCTTATAATGTTTATACCGTATCATAAAAAATACAGTAAATTCTTTTCATTTGCTATTATAACAATCTCTTCCTATCAATTGATTATGTCGGATCTAACTATGCCGTTACCGGTACATATTAATTTTTCTTTATCTAATTTAACATATATGATAAATAGGTAAATTGTTTTCATTTAGGTTGTTCTGTCGTAACTAGCGGTGAACAACCAGGTAAACTCAACCCATATTATTTAACCCATATTCAACCCAAATTAAATTCATAACTCAACCCATATTATTTATTAATAATATGGGTTAAGTATGAGTTGGGTAACCCAAATTATTATTTTTTTATTTTTCATTTAATATGTATTTGATTTATTTAACAATTTTTTATCTATTTAACACATTTTTATTCATTTAATACGTTTAACACGTTTTCCACATTTTTCACGTTTTTGGCATGTTTTGATATTTTAACACGCTTGACACGTTTGACACGTTTAACACATTTTTGACACGTTAAACAAGTTTTTCATGTTTTTGGCATGTTTAACACGTGTTTAACACGTTTAACACATTTTGACATGTTTTTCACGATTATGACACATTTAACACATTTTTCACGTTTTTAGCACGTTTAACATTTTTTTAGCACGTTTAACATAGTTTTCACGTTTTTCACATTCTTGACAACACATTTTCACACGTTTTTCATATTTTTGGCATGTTTAACACGTTTTGACACGTTTAACACGTTTTCCACGTTTTTGGCACGTTTAACACACGTTTTTGACACGTTTAACATGTTTCTCACATTTTTGACACGTTTAATACGTTTTTCACACGATTAATGTGCCAAATGTGAAAAACGTGTTAAACGTGCCAAAAACGTGAAAATGTGTTAAACATTCCAAAAATATGTTAAACGTGACAAAAACATGTTAAAACTTATCAAAACGTGTTAACGTGCAAAAAAATGTTAAACATGTCAAAAATATGTTAAATGTGCAAAAACGTGTTAAACGCGTGAAAATGTCAAAAATGTGTTAAATGTGCCATAAACGTGTTAAATGTATCAAAACGTGTTAAATGTGCTAAAAATATGTTAAATAAGTCAAAAACGTGTTCAACATGTCAAAAACGTGTTAAACATGCCAAAAATGTAAAAAATGTGTTAACTTGTGAAAACGTGTCAAATATGTCAAAAATGTGTTAAAATGCCAAAAACGTGAAAAACATGTTAAACGTGTGAAAAACGTGTTAAACGTGTTAAACATATCAAAAACGTGTTAAACATATCAAAAACGTGAAAAACGTGTTAAACGTGCCAAAAACGTGAAAATCATATTAAACTTATCAAAAATATGTTAACGTATTAAATATGTCAAAACGTGTTAAATGTGCCAAAAACGTGAAAAACGTGTTAAACTTATCAAAATGTGAAAAATATGTTATTAGTGTAAAATTGTGTTTAAAATGTCAAAAACGTGTTAAACGTGTTAAAAACGTAAAAATATATTAAACGTGCCAAAAACGTGAAAACGTGTGAAAATGTGTTATAAATGTGAAAACGTGTTTAAAATGTTAAAAACGTGTTAAACGTGTAAAAAATGTATTCGACTTAAAGTTGGAAGTAGGGATGGCAATGTGGCGGTTCGGGGCGGGGAATGCATTTACCGTCCCTGCACCGTTTTAATTTCGGGGAATTTTTTAATACCATCCCCGCCCCGTTCGGTTTTTTTCGGTTTCGGGGAATCCCGCGGGGCACCGTTAATAATTATTTTTATTTAAAATAAAATAAAAATTATACAATAAAATTATATAAACAAGTTTTTTAATATAATATATATTATAATATATTAAAATTTATATTATTATAAAGAAATAACATTACTACTCTTATAAAATATAATGAATAAATAAATATATTGATAATTTAATATATTTAATTATGTTTATGGTGTTCGGGGCAGATTCGGGTAGATTCGGGGTGAAATCGGGGCGGGGGACACAAATACCATCCCCGCCCCATTCCCATTCGGTTTCGGGGAAAAACCATCCCAAACGGGGCAATTCGGTTCGGTTTTCGCGGGGCGGTTTCAAATTGCCATCCCTAGTTGGAAGATGATTAGTTTATATTGGATTAATAATAGAGAGTTAAATTAAATTTATATAATTTGGGTAATTTGGATAACCCTAACCCAACCCAAAATAAATTCAACCCATACTCAACCCAAATTAATATTTTGGGTTTGGGTTAGGGTTAGGGTTGGGTAAACTCAAATTATGCTCACCCCTAGTCATAACTCATGGCTTACGATGTTGGAATTATTTCCAATATTTGAATATATATATATATATATATTATTTAGTATTTATGTATTAGTTGTTATCATATAAAGATTAAAATACAATTAAAGCGATCTATTAAAATATAAAGAATATGAGTTTATTTAGACATCTCTAATAAATATGGGAATATATTTTTGTAGAAGCAAAAATAAAATTTATTATTTCGTTGATGGGCCTAATAATAAATTGGTATGTTAGACTATGTCCACAACCCATATATATATATAGTCAACCTATTATGTTTCTCTCATTAGAAAAAAAAATGTTTATGTTCATCTCTTGAACACTCAAAAAGGGCTATCGGATAGAGAGTTGAAAGACTTAACACTACCTACATCAGACATTCCGATTCATGTTCAAATTCAGAACTGTGAGATCTAAGATTGAGAGAAGATCATAAGAACAACGAAGAACGACTTAATGAACCGTTCTTCATTTAAAAATTCAGGTATGTTTCCACAATTATAATTTATCTCAATTTATCGACATAGAACGTTAAAATCAACCACAGCGGGATGTAGCCCAGGATAAACTTTTAAAATAATAAATATATACATATACTTTAAACGTACAAGGTTTGTCCAAATGGATTTGGTGTTAAATATGGGTGGTCATGGGGAAATTTGATCAAATGACACTCAAAAGATGGTCATTTTTATATTTAACCTTACAAAATCCCATTTTTATTTTTAACCTTTTTTATAAAAAATTTTCAATTTTACCCTTACTAACCCTTTCCCCTTTTTTTCTTTTTTTTCTTTTCTTTTTTCTTTTCTTCCTTCCTTTCCCTCTCATTTACGGGTTGGTCCCCACATTTCCCAATTTCCCAAACCCAATCACCTTTCTCTTCTTCTCCTTTTCCTTTCCACCGCAACCCCACCACCCTCCCTTCCCCCAACTGCTAGCCACCGAACTCCGAGGGAGACCCAACTGCCACCGCCGCCATCGCCGACGACACAGCTCCGCCGAGACCCAGCGACGATACCTGAGACCCAACTAAGACCCCGCGACGAGACCAACCGACCAGCATCTAAATGGGTACGTTTATTTCTTTCATTCTCATTTCATTCACGTTGAAATGCTGTCAAAATGTTACGGTTGAAATATTGGGAAATGCTACGTTTGAAATGCTGTCAAAATGGGTATGTTACTATACGTCCCACGCCCCACGTCCCACGCCCCACGCCCCACGCCCCCCACGCCCCACGCTCAAGCCCCACTCCCCACGCCCAAGCCCCACGCCCCACGATCCATTTATGGTAGGTTTTGTTTACTGCACTAACATTTAAATTTCTATCAATTGCAGATTCCAATTTATATGTTAGATGTTTTGTCCTATATTATGGTGAGTGGCTGAAAGATGATGACGTTGTTAGTTCTTTTGAGTCAAGTTCTTTAGTAGGTGTGCATCTATCCCGAAATACTACATATGAAGAATTAACTGAAATTGTCTGTGATGTTATTCGTGTGGACAAAGTGAGATATGATTTAGTGTTGAAAGTGAAGTATAATTGTCTTTTTAAAAGAGCTCCTCTTGTTGTTATCCGATGTGATAAAGATGTGATATTTTATGTACAACATATTTCGACTTCACCCCAAGAGCAAAGCACTCCTCTTTGTGTATCTTTAGTAGAGAAGTCACTACATTCACACCCAACTGATAAAATCCAAAGAGAGGAGGTTCCTGAATTCCCTATATTTGAGCATGATGATCCACGCCCCCAAAATGACATACACCATGTAGAAGATGAAGAACAACAAGTCCCATGTTTGCGTCCGAGTGAATTGGTTGCTAGTACCCCTCCTTTTGAACCCCGGTCAGCCATCACTTCCCCTACGAGGAAAACATCCATCCATGTTGAGGAACCAATCCAGGTTGAAACACATGCTCAATTAACCCTTGAAAACGGATTGGAAGTGGGTACATTTTATGAGAACAAAAAAGAACTTCAATTGAGGGTGCATAGATATGCGATAGCTAATCATTTTGAATTCAAAATCGAAAAGTCAACTAAAGTTCTTTGGTTTGTGAAATGTGTGAATGAGAATTACAAGTGGAGATTGCGTGCCGTGAAAGAGAAATTTCAAGAGATGTTTGAGATTCGAAAATTAGTAAATGAACACGCATGCTCAATTTTGACGAGGCAAGAGAATGTGAGGCAATCACCATCATGGGTAATTGCGGAGTGCATCAAACGTAAGTACATGGACCATCACCATGACCACATACCTAAGAAAATAATGGAAAATATGCAGACAAATTATGAGTTTAAGCTGACAAATAATAAGGCTTGGAGGTCTAGGGAACAAGCCTTAATGGCGGTGTGAGGAACAGTGGAGGAATTATATGGAAAATTGTCATCATACCTGTTCATGTTGGCGAAGAATAACCCAGGTACCATAACTGACATTCAGACGGATGAGGATGGACATTTCAGGTATATGTTCATGTCCCTAGGCTGCTCAATCAGAGGTTTCAGGTATTGTCGTCCAGTATTGTGCGTCGATTCTAGTTTTCTTAAACACAAGATTGGAGGTCAACTATTGGTTGCGATTGCATTGGATGCGAATGAACAACTATTTCCCATTGCTTTTGGCATCGTTGATTCGAATAATAATAACTCTTGGACATATTTCATGCAACAATTAAGAGTGGCAATTGGATTAGTCTCGGATCTCATTTTCGTATCTGATAGACACCCAAGTATTGTCAATGTCTTGTCCGCTGTTAATCTAGAAGCACATCACGCGACATGCACATACCACATCAAAATGAATATTGTGTCCAAATTTAAAATCGATAACTGCCACGATGAGTTTGATATGGCTTCACGTGAATACACAGTGCCACAGTTCCATCACCATTTTGACAAGATCAAGACTAAGAACCCTCGGATTGCTGCCTATCTGGAACAGATATGAGTGGAGAGATGGAGTCGTGAATTTTTTCCTATCAAATGACAAGCAATTACGCTGAAAGCTTTAATAGTCAGTGCAGAAATGCTAGGAAATATCTCATATCAACATTGGCTGAGTATTTACGAATGACACTACAAGAATGGTTTCATGATAAAAGAGAAAAAACTTCCAACCATACAAAACATTTATCTCAATATTATGAAAAGTTCTTACGAGAACAAGCCGAGAAGGCCAGATTCTACAACGTTAATCCGCTTAACAGATTCGAGTTTCATGTGAATGACGGTGAACATGATTTTCAAGTTGATCTCTAAAGTCGAACTTGTACTTGTAGAGTATTTGATATATCTGGTTTTCCTTGAAAACATGCCCTTACTGCTGCCCGTTCTCAGAAAACTATTCCATATGAGTACTGTTCAAGGTTAGAGAATGATTGCATTGTTTAATTCTAAGATTGAATTTATATAACTTAAATATTATTTTTTTTTCAGGTTTTTCACAACTGAAGCGTGGTGCATGGAATATGTAGATACATGTTATCCAGTTTACAATGAAGGTTCTTGGGATATTCTAGAAAATATCAAGGAGCGAGTTTATCTAAAACCCCCATCAAGGTTAAGAAGGGTCGGACAACAACAAAGCGTAGGCCATCACAAGGTGAGCCTCATAAGGAACAGAGACGATGCAACTCATGTGGCGGTCAAAGCCATAACAGGGCAACATGCAAAGTAGTGATGCATGCACCATCTACTTCAAGACAACAAGTGTCACAACCTTCACAACCGTCATAGTTGGCCCAACCTTCATCATCTTCATCTTTGCCACATTCTCTAGACAATATTTCTTTTGGTTAAATTGTATGTTTTTGCACCAACTGAAGTAGTGATTATTCCACATGATGTTTTATATATATATATATATAGGTGGTGGTTTTGTGCAGGTGTTGGTTTATATATGTGCAGGTCTTGTCTTCATGTGTGCATGTATTGGCATGGGCTTGGTCGTGGAGTTGGCGTGGGGCTTGGGCGTGGGCCATGGGGATGCGGCGTGGGGCGTGAGGCGTGGGCGTGGGGGTTCAGCGTGGGGCGTGGT
The DNA here is from genome assembly GCF_907164915.1 of Impatiens glandulifera. Taxonomy (NCBI): domain Eukaryota; kingdom Viridiplantae; phylum Streptophyta; class Magnoliopsida; order Ericales; family Balsaminaceae; genus Impatiens; species Impatiens glandulifera. The sequence continues at coordinate 16,399,172 of NC_061870.1, forward strand.
CTTGGGCGTGGGGCGTGGTGCGTGGTCTTGGGCTTGGGCGTGGGGCGTGGGGCTTGGGCGTGGTGCGTGGGGCGTGGTCTTGGGCTTGGGCGTGGGACGTGGGGTGTGGAGCTTGGGCGTGGGGCTTGGACGTGGGGCTTGGGCGTGGGGCGTTTACATATTATTCTTTGAATTAATTTAAAGTTTTGTTATACATATTATTCTTGGAAAATCTCAGTCATTTGAATCCAACTAATTTAAGAATGAAACTTGAAGCCAACAAATTAACTAATTAATTATTTATATTCAATTTAGATTAGGGGTCTACAATTTAGTGGAATAACCTTACTGCCCATTTGTTTCTCCAAAAATTCATATTTTTAATGACCACATTTGTTATATTAAATGAGGTAGTAAGCATTCCAAATGCATAATAGTAAAAACCTCACAGTCCCCATTTTTGGTTGTCTTTGGGACTGTTAGGTGTGGTATTATGGAATATGACATCCTATCCAATTTGATCTGTGGAAACCTTTCCTTATCGCCTATGGTTAACCCCTGATCAAGCAAGTACGGCATCATAACACACATCGGTTTCATGAAGTCGTCATATTCATCCTTTGGGAACATATTCTGTTCGCAGTCATATACGTATATGCACCAATCTTGTAGATGAATCTTGCACAGGACCCAGTGTTTCTGCTTCAGGTTCAAAGGTACATATATCATATCAACAATATTCTAAGGATTACTTCCTTCACCAACTACGTATTCCATGAAATCTTCGAATTGGTAGCCTGCAGGATTTAGGGTAAACATATCATAGCGATTCATCATCTTATGAGAGAATTTAGAGTTAGCAATTGAGAAATTTCTTGGATATGTCTTAGGGAACTCTGCAACCTTCGTCTCATTAGATGACAGATTGCATTTATCTCCTGCGAAAAAAATGTTGATTAAGCAAAATTATTGGGCGTGGGGCTTGGGCTTGGGCATGGGGCGTGGGGCTTGGGCGTGGGGACACAATGAACAAAAACAATGAACAAAAATAAAGAACAAAAATACTTACCTTATCGTGTAACCATTCTTGAGGCTTGAGCAATCTGTTGAATAAATAACGATCTCAATCGCAAACCGTCAAATCCTTGAAATCCTTTCTATCACTCTTTAACCATTTCTTCAAATTCTTCATCTTTTCCTCGTCAATTCGTAACAACGGATTAACCTTAACCGGATCATTTAGTTTAAACCCTTTCCCACCAGGGTCGGTATAGTCCCCCAATTGTTTCGACTTCATCTTCTTTCTCCGAAAACGTTTACCAAGAAATTGTGATGGAGTCAATTCTTTCACATCATTCACCTCCTTCTCCTTATTCTTCTCCTTCTTCTTCTTCTCCTCCTCTGTCTCCACAATCACCTCCTCCTTATCATTCTTAGTCTCCTCTTCCTCCTTATTTTTCTCCTCCTCCACCTCCTCTTTTTTCTCCTTTGGAACATGGGGCAAATCTTGGTCCTGCACAATCAAAAAATCAGATAAATATACATTGTGGAACGTGGGGTGTGGTGCAATACATTGTCATTCTTAGTCTCCTCCTCCACCTCCTCTTTCTTCTCCTTGTCATTCTTAGTCTCCTCTTCCTTCTCCTTATTCTTCTCAGCTTCCACCTCCACCTCTTTGTTCTCCTCCTCCAGCACCTCCTTCTTCTTATTCTTATCCTCATCCACATCCTTCAATTTGGGAGAGGATTGGGGCGTAGGGAACGAATACTCGTCCTGCACATCATCATTCTTCTCCTCCACCTCCTTCTCCTTATTCTTCTCCACCTCCACCTCCTTCTCCTTATTCTTCTCAGTCTCCATCTCCTTCTCCTTATTCTTCTCAGCCTCCACCTCCTTCTCCTTATTCTTCTCCTCCTCCACCTCCTCTGGGCGATCCTTGTCATGCACATCATCATTCTTCTCCTCTGGATCTTTGTCATGCACATCATCATTCTTGACCTCTGGGCGATCAAAACTCAATTTGCGAAGGGTTTTGGCGTGGGACGCGAATCATCGTTCTGTACAATCAAAAAATCAGATTAATATATATTATGGAACGTGGGAATTGACACGTTCTATACCATACTTTGTCATTCTCCTCAGTCTCCTCCACCTCCTCCTCAATCTCCTCGTCCTCCTCCACAGTCTCCTCGTCCTCCTCCTCAGTCTCCTCGTCCTTCTCCAAAGTCTCCTCCTCCTTAGTGTCCTCGTCCTCCTCCTCATTGTTCTGCACAATCAAAAATTAAATGAGATTAATATACATCAAAAATGAAATGAGATTGGGTTGAGCGTGGGGTTGTGCATTGGGCGTGGGGCGTGGGGCTTGGGTGTGGGGGTTGAGCGTGGGGCTTGGGCATGGGGCATGGGGCATGGGGCTTGGGCGTGGGGCGTGGGGCTTGAGCGTGGGGCTTGGGCGTGGGGCGTTGGGCTTGGGCATGGGGCGTGGGCGTTGGGCTTGGGCATGGGGCGTGGGTGTGGGGCTCAAGTGTGAGTGTGGTGTTGTGTGTGCAATTATACCTTTTTCAACTTCCTCTTCTCAGCCTTCCTCTTCTTGGCCAACTTATCAGCATTCCTCTTCTTGGCCAACTCATCAGCATTCCTCTTCTTGGCAAAAAATACCAGCCTCTCTCGCCTCTCCTTCCTCTCATTCCTCTTTCTCTTAATCTCATCATCATTCTGCTTACTCTTCTTCATCTCCTCGTCATTCTTCCTCTTAGAGTTCATAAACTCATCATTCTTCCTGTTCGTGCTATTCTCATTATCAACATCATCATTCTTCCTCTTCGTCCTATTCTCATTATCAACATCATCATTCGTCCTCTTCGTCCTATTCTCATTATCAACATCATCATTCTTCCTGTTTGTCGTCCTCTTCTCAACGAGTGCAAGATCATTATTCTTCCTCTTTGTCGTCCTCTTCTCAGTAACAAGTGCCGCAGTACCTGCCTCTTCTTTTTCTTCTCCTCCACCATTCTTTTGTTCATTTATTTGCCCCAATAATGTGATTATAAGTTGTTGATTCTCCTTCATGAGCTTGATTTCACTTTTAATCTCATTCACATCCTTTTTAATCTCATTCACATCATTTGTCAACTCATCAAGTTTGACAGTTATGGCTTGAGACACTCGATTGGGTGCACAAGATGTAGAATTGTCTTCATCAGTTGAAATAGGAGTCGTCGCAGAAGGGATTTGATGAGAGCTTTCTTGGCTAGTTTCATCATTAACTTCAGGGACCTTGGAACTAATATGTCTACTCTTCTTGGCCGGCAGTTTGGTAGTCCTTTCATGTTTTTCTTCTTCTTCAAAAACTTCAATCTTTCTCTTCCTCGTATCAAATTCAAAGAATTCATCATAAATGTTGTCTGTCATATCTTCAAAGTCGTCCCCAGAGTACATTCGTTTCTCCTTCGCGGACTCATGATTTTTTCTTCGAACAATGCACTTCTGGATGGCTGTGGATACCTCAGGTCCGGTATAACTCCTAAAAGATTTATAGAGCACTATCATTGGGCTTGTAAGATCATCTTCTAGTGTCTTTTCAGCAATAATGGGGACGAATGTATCGATAAGCTCATAGGTCCACACTTGGAATGCTAGTGCGAACCCATGTAAAGTATAAGCGACATCACATATGCTTTACTTGTTCCAGTTTTTCTTCTTGGCGAGATATAACACACAGAGGTGTTTCATATCTTTGTCAATACCATATAGGGTTGCTCTAAAGGACACCTTTCCCCATGGAAATTGGAGGAACATCTCCATGTCTTCCACCATGTGAAAGATTCTCAAACTTATCTTCCTCCTATTATCAGATGCGAACAGATATTGGTAAATGAGAAATATGAGCCCCATCTTCAATGAATCCTCCTTATTAGAGCATCCGACGAAAATGTCTTCAAGCTCTTTCAGTCTAACATCCTTTTTACCCTTAAAATATTTGAGGACAATGGGTGGACATTCTTCAACCTCCTCCGCCAAAGGAAATCTGTCAAAGTTGAGGACTGTAACCAATGCATAATCCTTCATGCCCCAGCAAACCTGCTTACCATTGACCAAGAACCTTATCTCCTTCGAATTTGAGCTGACTTTTCTGATAAGCATCTGATGGAGTATGGTTCCTGAAAAAAATAATGTCGAGGCTTGGAATATATACTTGAATTGGGTCTGCAAAGCCCTATCCAAAAGATCATGGTGAGTAAACCTCTCATTTATCTTTGTCAAGCTGGAACCGGTGGATTTCCATGAAACACGGCCATTAAAATCATTAAGAATGGTTTCGTTTGGTGCCATCTGCAAAAACAGTCATTAAAATAATATACACAATGTTTGGTGGATCAAAAACAGTAAAATCATATTAATAATTGCAGCCACGCCCCGCCCCCACGCCCCACGCCCAAGCCCCACGCCCCAAGCCCCACGCCCAACTCCCATGCCCCACGCCCAACCCCCACGCCCCACGCCTATGCCCCACGCCCCACGCCCAACCCCCACGCCCCACGCCCAACTCCCACGCCCAAGCCCCACGCTCAACCCCCACGCCCCACGTTCAACCCCCACGCCCCACGCCCAACGCCCACGCCCCACACCCAAGCCCTATTCACGGCCAAGCCCACGCAATTCAATTGTCCCACGTGCAAATGTTCACAAACCAACAAACCAAACATTCAGCTTATTCTAAAACAGTAAAACTAACCCTAGAACTAACTAAGTATTTCAAACCTAACTAAACCCTAAACTAAAACCCTAAAACCATTAAAATCGTCAATAATCTAGGTTTTCGAAATGAAGTAGTCGAACTAAATTAAACTTCATACTCATTAAAATCAGCAATCCCTAAACTAACTAATCATTTCCGAAATGAAGCAATCCTTAAACTAAACTTCAGTAATTTAGGCACATTGTAGTAATCATTAATCCCTAAACTAAACTGAATGATTAGAGCGAAAAAGGAGAACTAACCTCGGTCTCTAAATGATTGGAACGAGAATGAAAAAGGAGGAATGTCCGGCTGGTGCTTGAAGATCGTCCGGTTGGGACTTGGCGATCGTCCGCTGCTTGGCGATCGTCCGGCTGCTCGGAAGGAAGAAAGGGACCGGAAGAAATGGTCGGCGGTCGGCGGGGAATGGTCGCAGCGGGGGTGAAGAGGGGAAGAGGAAAATGAGAAGAAAAAATGGGGGGAAAAGAAGGAAAAGAAAAATAAAAAAGAAAAAAAAAAGGAAAAGATTAGTAAGGGTAAAAAGGGGGAAAATTTATAAAAAAAGTTAAATATAAAAATTGATTTTTTTGAGGTTAAAAATGGAAATTGGAGGAACATCTCCATGTCCTCCAACATGTGAAAGATTCTCAAACTTATCTTCCTCCTATTATTAGATGGGAACAGATACTGGTAAATGAGAAATATGAGCCCCATCTTCAATGAATCCTCCTTATCAGAGCATCCGACGAAAATGTCTTCAAGCTCTTTCAGTCTAACATCCTTTTTACCCTTAAAATATTTGAGGACAAGGGGTGGACATTCTTCAACCTCCTCCACCAAAGGAAATCTGCCAAAAGTTGAGGCCTATCACCAATGCATAATCCTTCATGCCCTAACAGACTTCCTTACCATTGACCAAGAACCTTATCTCCTTCGAATTTGAGATGACTTTTCTGATAAGCATCTGATGGAGTATGGTTCCTGAAAAAAATAATGTCGAGGCTTGGAATATATACTTGAATTGGGTCTGCAAAGCCCTATCCAAAAGATCATGGTGAGTAAACCTCTCCTTTATCTTTGCCAAGCTGGGACCGGTGGATATCCATGAAACACGGTCATTAAAATCATTAAGAATTGTTTCGTTTGGTGTCATCTGCAAAAACAGTCATTAAAATCATATACACAATGTTTGGTGGATCAAAAACAGTAAAATCATATTAATAATTGCAGCCACGCCCCACCCCAAGCCCCACGCCCCACGCCCAAGCCCCACGCCCAAGCCCCACGCCCAAGCCCACGCCCCACGCTCAAGCCCCAAGCCCAAGCCCCACGCCCCACGCCCCACGCCCAAGCCCCACGTCCAAGCCCCATGCTCAAGCCCCACTCCCCACGCCCCATTCCCCACGCCCCACGCCCCACGCCCCACGCCCCACACCCCACGCCCAACCCCCCACGCCCCACGCCCAACCCCCACGCCCAAGCCCCACGCCCCACGCTCCACGCCCAACCCCCACGCCCAACCCCCACGCCCAAGCCCAAGCCCCACGCCCCACGCTCAAGCCTCACGCCCCACGCCAAAGCCCCACGCCCCACGCCCAACCCCCACGCCCAAGCCCCAATCCCCACGCCCAACCCCCACGCCCAACCCCCACACCCCATGCCCCACGCCCAAGCCCCATTCACGGCCAAGTCCACGCAATTCAATTGCCCCACGTGAAAATGTTCACAAACCAACAAACCAAACATTCCGCCTATTCTAAAACAGCAAAACTAACCCTAGAACTAACTAAGTATTTCAAACCTAACTAAACCCTAAACTAAAACCCTCCATTAAAATCGTTAGTAATCTAGGTTTCCGAAATGAAGTAGTCGAACTAAACTAAACTTCATACTCATTAAAATCAGCAATCCCTAAACTAACTAATCATTTCCGAAATGAAGCAATCCCTAAACTAAACTTCAGTAATTTAGGCACATTGCAGTAATCATTAATCCCTAAACTAAACTGAATGATTAGAACGACAAAGGAGAACTAACCTCAGTCTTTGAATGATTGGAACGAGAACGAGAAAGGAAGAACGTCCGGCTGGTGCTTGGAGATCGTCCGGCTGGGGCTTGGCGATTGTCCGGCTGTTTGGCGATCGTCCGGATGCTCGGCAGGAAGAAAGGGACCGGAAGAAATGGTCGGCGGTCGGCGGGCAATGGTCGCAGCGGAGGGGAAGAGGAAAACGGGAAGAAAAAAATGGGGGAAAAAAAGGAAAAGGAAAAGAAAAAAAGGAAAAGGTTAGTAAAGGTAAAAAGAGGGAAATTTTATAAAAAAAAATTAAATATAAAAATTAATTTTTTTGAGGTTAAAAATGGGAATGACCCTCCTTTTTTTATCAAATTTCCCGTGGTGGTGAGGTGAACAAATGATAGCCCACTTTCTTTTATAAAATTTATTTTAAATTTAATTTCTTTATTATAATTTAAAATATAATAATAATTAATTATATAAATAGTCATAATAATATATAAATAAAATTTGTTTATATTATTATATAAATTAAAATATGATAAATTATATATAAAATAATATAAATCTATATAATAATATTATTTATTTTAAAATAATATTTTTTAATTTACAAATATTTATAATAATACATAAATTTAATTAATATATAAATAAAATTTATTCATATAATTATACAAATTAAAATATGAAAAATTATATATAAAATAATGTAAATCATATAATAGGATTATTTATTTTAAAACTATATTTCATATAATTAATAATACAAATTACTTATTAAGATAAAGATTAAAATAATAATTTATATAAATATAAGTGTAAAATAATATTTTATATTTCTTAATTTTAAATATTTCAAAATTTATAAAAAAAAAATATCTAAATTTATATTCAAAATAACAAGTTAAAAAACAATATTAATTTAATTCAGTTATTTAAATAAATAAATTAATATATTATTTATTCTTACAAAATGGTATACATTAATAATATATTATCGTTAATGATTTTATGTTTTTATTTTTATTCTCATGTTTTTTTCATTTATTCTCACTAAAATATACTAAAATTCATTAAATTAGATTTTTATATTTTTTATTTATATAATTAGTCTTACTTTTTTAAACTTGGTTATTTTAATTTTAACAATTTTTTAACCTAATGTTTCTCCATCTATATAATTTTAAATATATAAATTTATTTTTAAATTAAATATTTTATATTCCATTTTAAATTTTGTATATTTATTTATTTTACTTACGAAAGATATTTATGAAATAATTTGATTAATATATTTACTTAATCCGTAGAAAAAAAAAAAAAAAAAAGTAGGATTCGCTTTAGTTAAGATTATAGACTTAAGAAACAAAGATCTAGATTAAAAATTCCGGTTGATTATCGGTTTAGTACTGAAACACGAGTGTCAAGAAGCACTGGGCCGGTTTTTGTCGCCGTCCGGTTGCCGCCTGGTAACTCGTATATAACAGTAGATGGCAGCAAATATGGCCGTGAGGAGGCCACCTATAATGATACCTCCTCCTGCTACAGACTTATCAAGAGAGTGATGCTTATTATTATAATTCATACGCCGATAGCTAATCGCCGGAGCAGCCGCGGCGGCGGAATCTTCTCCCTCCGATGTGAATCCTTCCATCGACACCGGCGAGATCTCTGATCGGACTTTCATCAATTGAGCGATGAACACACCGGCGACGAGTATAAAGCAAAGAAGAAGATTTATTCTACTGTAATTAGCTGCCATTGAAATAGATCACTTTGTAAAGTTGATGAATTTTGTAACTTGTTGTTTTGGGTTGTGCTTATTATAAAGGATTGATCAGGAAGATTGTACCTTTTTTAATTAATATTATTCTTTTAGTATTAAATAAATAAGGTTTATTTCTATTACAGGCCTTGTTTGGATTGAGGTTTTTGAAAAAACCTAGAGAGGGAAAAATGTAATGATTGATGATGATTTTGAAGAGGTGGTGATTATTTTTGGTAAAAAGATTTAAAGGGTATTGATATATATGAATAAAATAAAAAATAATAATTTAAAATATAAGGTATTTTAGTATTTTGGTTAATGAAATGAGTGATGTGATTGTTGAAAAGTGATTGATTGGAAAATTGATTTGGAATGGGTTTTTTAAAAACCCAAAGAGAACAAGACCATAGATAGATTTGGTCAAATCTAGTATATGATATTAAGATCTTGTTTGTTTAGTTCATTAAAAGAATATGATTAACATTTGTAAACTAATAACTTCTTTCCTAAGACCAAAATAGATAAATTTGATTCTTAAAATTATAATTTAATCAGGGTTATAAATGTGATATGGTGTTAATTTTTTAAAATTATAAAAAAAAAATAAAGAATTTTATTTTAGATTGGATAAAGAATTGTAAATTCTTTTTGATGTCGGCATTGTTTGATGTTTGATGTCGGCATTGTTTGATGAATGGTTTTTATTTATATTTAATCTAAAGTTTTATTTTATTTGGGTTATATAAATAAATAAGTATTTGTTTTAAAATAAAAATTTTGAGTTAAAATAATTATTAATACTTTTTAAAATAAAAAATAAGTCTCAAATAATTATTTATCTAGTTACTAATTACACAATAAATTATCATAAATTATAATTATTTTTATAATATTCTAAACAATAAATAAAAAATATTTTATAATTTAACTCAACTAATTTATTTTATAAGATCAATTTTCAAATAACTCTACAATAAATAAGTTCTTCAATTATTTTTTTTTATAAAAATGGTTAAAATCATTTCATTAAAATTTTAAAAGTGTAAGGTTTAAAAATCAAAGTTAGACAAACTCTAGTTATGAGTAAGATGACAATGAAAAAACCCTAAAACAACTTATTAATAACATTCATACATTCTAAAAAAATAGAGATTACAAATAAAAAAGACTACGTTCAAACTTAATTATCCCAACCTGAGATTTTTGCATGTCATTTATCTTCATTGGGAGACATTCTTCCCTTCCTCTACTTTTTCATTTTTCTCTAACGATAAAAGGAGATTGTATTGAAGGAGTTTTGAAATCTAGATTTTTAACTAATTTTAAAATGATTTTATATATATTTATATATTATATATATATATATATATATATATATATAAATTTAATTTAAAATAATTTAATTTTTATAAAAAATGAATTTGATAAATACTTTTGAGTTAAATGACAAATAATTTTTATTTTTAGTATTTAAAAATTATAATAATAATAAAGGATAAATAATTTTATATTAATAATTTAATTGATAATGGATTAAGTTGTTTAGATCTTCATCAAGCAATTTGCATCTTTTGTTATTGGAATTATAGAAAATGAATTAGTTGGATAAATTATAAATATTTATAAAATTATTAATTTAATAGAAATTTTTATTATTTAAATATACTTATAATAGAATAATAGTTATCAAACAAATGTATTATTTTATATTTTGTTGAGTTAAAAAAAAAGAAAGAACAGTAACCAACATAACCGACTGTTTAAAGTCGGTGGTTTGACTTTAAGTCTATGCGATCGACACGTGTCTCCTAGGCATGTTCATTTGTGACCCGACAATATCACTTTGTTAGATAACAACTTTTACCTTCTTTATAGAATAAATAATAAAACACTGTATTCTTATTCTTATTGTTATTTTATTTTTATTATTTTTTAGAGTTTATTTAAATAAATGTTGTGATAATGCCAGAGTGTGTTTATTTGAATAGAAAAACTTAAAATATATTAATATATAATGAAAAAAATATAATATTTTTTATTTTAATTAATGAATTAATTGATAAAAGTCATAATAAAATAATGTTATAGTTGAATTTTAAGAAGAAAAAACAATCTTAATTAATTATAAATACTGTATTAATTTTTTTTATACTAGTGATAACAATATTTAGAAAATAATATTTTAATTTTTAAAATTATTTTTTTAGCTTTAATTATTATAACATAACTGCATTTCCTAATTATTGTTTGAAGTCATACAAATCAAATAACTCAACATTTTGAAAAAAGTTTTTATTCGGTTTGACTGATAGTTGAAAACTGACGATAAAATATAATATTTGTGTTTACGTTTCAACTTGTATCTTAACCCTAATAAAAATAATAAATTTAATATCACTGATATATTTATATATATACATAAGAATTTTAGATTTATAATAATATGAATTTTTAATATATTATAAATAAAATAAAAAAATTAATTTAATCATATAATATTCTTTTAAAAAACATATTCTTTACTAAATCGAACTAGAGGAAAATAGTAATGAAAAATAAATTCTAAAATAGAATAGAAACAAAGATTCCACTTGTCATTCCAACTGTTTTCATGATTATCCATCACTGGACTATTCGCTAAAAAAAATTATCATTGAAATTCAATAATAACAAAATTGAAATCTACATGATTACAAACAATCTAGTGCGGAAGGATCAGGCTGTAACATTTTCCAAAAAAATATTAACATCTTAAATTAAGTAATTTTGTTTGAGAATGAGAAATTAGAATTCTTAACTTATAATTAAAATTAATAAAGTACAACATCTCATATTAATTAAATATAAAGAGTTTTTTTTTAATCCATTAAGATAGTACAGTGATAAAATTTCGACTTAAAAGAAAAAAAAAAAAAAAAAAAACAAAGGAAGCAAGATTGTTGGGTGTAATGCTATTTTTTTTTTAATTTAAAAAAAAAGTTTAAAAATAAAAAATAAGAGAATCAAATTTGATTAATACAAGTTTTGGATTAAAAAAACATAACCACTCAATATTCTAAATTTGATTCTCATTAAATTAATAGAATTTCTTTAATGGTCACAAATATTAATAGCTTGATAATAAAAATAAAATGAATTGAAGGAGGTGGTTGGCCAACCCATATCTAACAAAGTTCAAACTTCTAAAAAAAAATATTAGAAGAAGGTTAAAACTGTATTATCCAAGACCATAAAATGATTACCAACCATATCCCAGCTAATATACAATTGACCCAAAAAAAAATTGATTTTTGTGCAAATTTCTAATCAATTATTCAACATTCCATTAATCAATTCATTCTATTATAATGAAATGTTTATGTATTTGAATAAATATTTATCTCTTATTATATATTATACTATTAATACATTTTTATTTAAATAACTCATATTTAGGGCTGCAAATGAGTCAAGCCGCTCGTGAGCTGCTCGCGAGCCGCTCGATCAAAGTTCGGCTTGAGCTTGACTTTGATCGAGTTCGAGCCGAGCTCGAGCCGGCTCGTTTAATATTCGAGCCGAACTCGAGCTCATATAATGCTTGCTCGAAGGCTTGTCGAGCTTTTTCGAGCCTGATAATATATAATATATTTATTTATTTAATATAAAAAAAACTTAAAATTTAAAACAATTTTTTTCTCTCTATTTTCAAAGCCCATATCGAAGGCCCATAATCCACATTATTATATTATATTGTCATAAAATAAAACCCTAATTTCTAATGTATTCATAAGTGACTCTTCGTCTCTTTTTCTTCTTCTGTCTTCATCTTCATCGTTTCTTCTTTTTCTTCCTCATCTTCACCATTTCTTCTTTCTTCTTGTTCTTCCTCTATCTTCACCATTACTTCTTCTTCTTCCTTCTTTACTATTTATTCTTCTTTCGTCTTCATCATTACTTTCACTCATTCATAATATGTTAATACATTTTTTTATGTTATCTCTCATCTACACTATTCTATCATTCATTCACAAGAAACCTACAGGTAAATTAAAATATATTTTCATTTCTACTATAGTTATTGCTCATACTTTTAAATAACTTTGATTTTTTGTATTATGAGAAATTTGTGTTTATATAGATAGTTCATAGATCTATATAGAAAAACATTATTATATATATTAATTGTTCATAGATCTATATGGAAAAACACTATTATATATATTAATAGCGTTCATAGATCTATATAGAAAAATATTTTTAATATATATTGTTCATAGATCTATATATAAAAATATTTTTAATATATATTGTTCATAAATCTATATAGAAAAATATTTTTAATATATATTGTTCATAGATTTATATAGAAAAATATTTTTAATATGTATTAATCATAGATCTATATAGAAAAACACTATTATGGTAAACAATATTATATTATATTATATATAATATTGAAATATTAATATATTATATATATATATATAATAAAAGATAAAAGATAAAAGATAAAAAAATGTTAGTATATATTTTTGTATATATTATGAAGAGATAAAAAAGGTTAGTATATATTATATATAATATGTTGAGAGATAAAATGAATTTATAATATTAATAATATATTATAATATATAAATAAATTAATATATTCTTTCTATTTCTATAAATAAGTCAATAAATTTTTGTTATATTTGTACCCAAATAATTTAATTATATATAATAATATTTAATAAAAAATAGGTTTAATTTGTTTTTGTCCGTATCTCCCTTAAACCTTAAAGTAATTTAAATTTTAGTTATTTGTTTTAACATGTATTTTTTATATTAATTATTTTTAATCTTAAATGCAGGTAGGTGTACTTGTGCTATGCTTGAAGAACGTGACTTAAAAAATATTAATATATTATTGTACTTTAATTTTACTTTAATCTCAAACAATTTATATAGTATTGTACTTTAATTTTAGAATTTTATATTTTAGAATTTTGACTAATAATTGTTGTTGAATGCTTTTTGGATTATTATGATTTTAGAATTTTAAATAGTTATAATTTTTTCATATTTTCAATTTTAAATATTATGTTTTAAATGTTGAATATGTATGAAAGTTTGATATTTCATTTTGAAAATAAATTTTAGTTTGAGTTCGAGCTTGAATTCGAGCTCGAGCTTGAGTTTGAGCTCGAACTCGATCTTGAATTCGAGTTTGAGTTCGAGCTTTTCGAGTCGAGCCGAGCTTATAGGTAAATAGTCGAGTCAAGCTCGAGCTTAAATTTATAAACTCGTTCGAGCTCGAGTTCGAGTCGAGCTAATAAATACTAAATCGAGTCGAGTTCGAGCTCAAGCAAATTCGAGCTCGACTCGGCTCATTTGCAGTCCTACTCATATTTTAATAATTTATACACAAATAAAAATAGAAATAGAACCGAAAAAGACCGAGCATGGACTTTGGGAAGTCCAAGAGCGCATGAAATCAGTCTCATCTGTTGCACACTTGCACCCAAGGTTACATCGACATTCTTTTATGATTATTTATAGTTTTATTCTAAAATAAAATTAAAAAACTTATGTAGAAAAGATTTCTGAAAATAAAAATTATTTATTTTCAGTAAAAAAACACCATTCAACAAAAAAAATAAGTATATATATATAATTCTGAACACAAACAAAAGAAAACTTAAAAGATTATAGGATATAAATCCTTAAAAATATTATAATACAATCAATTGAAAAAAAAAACAAGTAGATCATAATAAAACAAAACTAAAATATAGAATTTACTTAAAATTATAAAGGTTTAATTTAAAAAAAATATTAGTTATATATTATTATTTATATATATAATTAAATACTTTATACCTAGTTAATTTTAAAATTTTAAAAATAAAAAATATAAAAACACGGAAAAAATTATATTTAAAAAATTAATTATATTAATTTATTTATTTGAATAAATAATAACTTTTTAAATTTATAAATATATATATATATATATATAAAATAAATAGTATAAAATCATAAAATATAAATTATTTATTAACTCGTAAAAATTGTACAATCTTGTTATCATAAATTTAAAATCGTAATAATTTACTTATTAAGATTTTACTCAAAATGAGACTCGTTAACTTTATCTAAAATCATAAGATCGTAAAATTTTAAGAGTAAATTTAAAATTTAAGAGTCTTGATTGACAATTTGACACCATATTAATATGAAACTCTCTTTCACCTCTTAACTAATTTTTGTTCGAATTCACAAATAATAGCCATAAATGAATCAAACAAAGTAGTAAGATTTTTAGTTATTAATGATTCACTTATTACGATAGATTTAGCTTACGAATCATTTGAAAAACATATAGGTAAACAAGATAAAAAGATAGAAGTCTAAACTAATATTTAACTTCATCATTTCATACTATCATGAGTCAGTCAATCAAAAGTAGATTAGAACTTAAAGAAACATAATTAGAGATTTAAGAAAATATAGATTAAGAAATGAAGAAATCATTCGATCCAATCAAGTTTGAAACATTAATCGTTTTACAAACCTTTACGTGTATTTTTATCCCCAGCACGTCCACGATGTTTATTGTGTGTAGGTTTTCTTTCTTCCACTCATTCTTTCTTGCATCGCCTTCGAAATCTGAGAAGATTCCCCTCACAGGTCGGTCCGTAGAGGTTTCTGTTCGTACTAGCATCTGACTCTAACCGTATATGATTATAGAGTCTCCATCATAGTTTGCTTTTAAAGAAACTAGGATAGAAATTCAGAGATTCGTCTTTAAGGGTCCGATGATTGGTTACGTCCAAGAAAGGGCCATAGCGTTGTGTCACATTCGCCTGTCTTTACAGACAGTTTTTACTCCTAAATAGTTGGTCATTGAATATTGTGAAGAATTATTACACTTGCGTTATGAGTTTATAACTCTTTTGCTCTTGTGAGTATCTTAACCTATGTCTAAGAAAGTTAGCATTCTCTTTTTCTTATAAGTGAGTCTAGATGTTTATTAGCATTAGACAAAGTTAAAATAAGAGAGTTGTGAACGCCTTTTTAGAGCAAGAAATGAGAGTACAAACGAGAAGTGAAATGTTCAAGTTTGCTTGATGAGGAGATTATTTGTATAGAAATGTGAGGAATAATTTTAGGAGCACGTAGGAATTTTCTCGTGATTTTTGTAGTTATAAAACAACAGTTATGATATCGCCAAGTTAGGGGGTTTTCCAAACATGTCCTAAAAATTATGAATTTTATTATTTTTGTCAAAAATAACTATTTTATATTTTTTAAAGATTTTTTCAAATTAATTTAGAGGTGTAAATTAATTAAAGAAATTTTTGGTAGAAAGTGAAAACCAATTATATGAATTGGGATTCAAATTTTATATCAATGGACTTATTCATTTCCTCTTCGTCCATGCATATTCCTATCGCAGTTCGATCATCAGAAAACCACGGAAAAGTTCATTGAAGATCGATCCCCAATTCATTTTGTATTTCAGAATTTAACAAATCAATTTTCTGTTGGAATTTCCAATTAAGATTTCTAGTCAAAAGGATCTACCTAAGTTACTAGCTAGGGTTTAACCAAAGATCAAGCAATCAGATAACATATGATCATAACATGAATCAAACGATATGAACATTAATATCTTAACAATCTGCTTGAGTTTGGAATTTGATGTTACAACAATCAAAAGACCTTACAAATTTTTAAAAATACTCAAAATAGACAAACTGTAATAGAAGCCGATGTAGTAGGGTTACATTACTGAAATTTTATGATCGATGGTTATATGATTAAACTGAGTTTGAACTTAATATTAAAAGTTTGATCGAGCTCAAGTCAAAAAAAAAATAAGTCTAGCCAAAATCGAGTTCGACTTATTAAACCCCTAATATTAATTATAAACCAAATTAAATTGTGCCAAACTACAAAAATATATTTCAAATTTTTTAATTCAAATTAAAATTAAAATTGAAAATAATTATCAAATATTTTCCTAAACAAATAAGAAGTAAATAATAATATGAGTTATGAATTCAACTTGAAAAACGATTAAAATTTCTTGAAACACAATTAACATAATTAAGTTTTGAATTGCCATGAGCATTAAAATAAAAGAGATTGATAATTTATATTAAAAAAAAGTAGCATGCAGTAACAAAATAGCCAAATTCTTTCTAAATCCAAGTTTATACTGAAGCAAAATTGAAACAAAAATCCAAACAGACATGATAGTCGAATAATTGAAACCAAACAAAACAAACACTAGGAAGGATGATATAATTAATAGTAAAAGATCTATTTATCTCCCTTAGCAGCAGTTGCAGCGGCCTGACCTCTAAGACGACCAGTTCTCCTAGCAGCAATAAGACCGACCTTTTGACCGGGTGGTGCATCACGACGAACGGTACTAGCATGACCAATATGCTGGTGGTTACCACCTCCATGAGGATGCTCAACTGGATTCATAGCAACACCACGAACCTTAGGCCAGCAGTTCCTCTTCACACGATACTTGTGATAAGCATTACCAGCCTTCAACATCGGCTTTTCTGTCCTTCCACCGCCAGCAACTTGACCAATCATAGCCCTGCAGCTACTTGGGACAATCTTCTTTATACCAGATGGAAGCTTAATTCTGCATATCATATCACACATCAAATGATGCTATATTAGTAAATGGGTAAACAAACAGATAAACTGAAACTTAAAGAGTCTTTAAACCTATGAGTGATTTAAGAGAATCTATTTATGGTGAGATACTATCAAAACACCTTATAAAATAACAAAAGGTGTTTACAGCGAACTCCCAGCGTTAATATTGGCCTCCCATGAATCAGACAAATACAAACAAAATCTAGCTGGGATTATGAAGGCACATATTATAGCAAAACTTGAAATGCACCCAATTCTAACAAACTAGTAAACAACAATGGATTGAGAAGTTTTAAAAAAAATTGAGAATCTATTATTTATGGTAAGGAACTATTCAAAACACCCCACTAAAATAAAAGGTGCTATCAGCGAACTTCCATAGTGAATATTGGCCTCCCATGAATCAGACAAATACAAAAGACTTTTATCTGGGATTATGAAGGACATTGTAGCAACATTGAAACAGTTTCAGAAATACAAAATAGTTATTGAGAACACATTTATGGAGAGATACTATTAAAACACCTCATAAAATAAAAAAAGGTGTTATCAGCGAACTTCCAATGTTAATATAGGCCTCCCATGAATCAGATAAACACAAGAACTTTAGCTGGGATTATGAAGACCAAGATACAAATTTTAAAAGAACCTAATCATATTCTAACACTTTAGTGTAAAGGTAATTTGTATAGAAAAATAATTTTTCCATATGTTAGTTAGTGATATTCTCAACAGTCAAATATATAACTACATAAATAATAGGTTCTTTAAGTGAAGAATGAACCCTAACAAATTCAAAAACAGAGAACAATTATTGGAAAAGAATTTATGGTGAGTGACTATCAAAACACCTTATCAAATCAAAAGGTGCTATCAGCGAACTGCCATCATTAATATGTGCCTCCCATGAATCAGATAAATATAATAACTTTAGCTGGGATTATGAAGGCTTTGATAGCAAACTTAAAAGAGACTAATTATATCTATCTAGTGTAGAAAACTTCTTTAATAAATCATACAAATACAAGAACAATCACAATGAACACAGTACTAACAATCTAGTGCAGGGATTTAGATATCACAGAAAATACCAATGCAATTAAAACATAGATCTGTCATATTCAGAACATAAAACTGAAATCAAAAATGGATTAACATACTAGGATCATTCACATCAATGCAATTAAAACAATAAAAATGAATTCGATTTCAATACCTAGATGTATCATCGTCAGGATTGTGACTAATCACAATGGCGTAATCACCAGAGCATCGAGCAAACACACCTCGATCACCGACGTGGTGTTCAACGTTGCAAATAACACCTCCCTCAGGAATAGCCCTGACAGGAAGAACATTTCCGACAACTAGAGAAGCCTTCTTTCCACAGTAGAGGAATTGGCCGGTATACATACCTTCAGCAGCAACGAAAAGCTCTTTCTGGTGTTGGTGGCGGAAAGGATGGCGGAAGGTGACTCTGGCGAGTGGGGCGCCACGACCTGGGTCATGGATGATTTCCGTGACTACACCTTTTAGGTAGCCATTACGTTCACCAAAGTCGAGACTCCGAAACTTGGCCGGACCCTTGCGGTGGTGGGTGTGTGATTTGAAAACGGATCCAGCACCCTTCCTCTGAGCTCTGATGACTCTTCCCATTTTCTCAAATTAGGGTTTTGGTGAAGGCTGGTGAAATGAGTGCTCTATGTTGATTATATACAAGGAGAGGGAGAGGACGGAGATCTAGGGTTTTTTGCTCTGGGCCTGGAGGTGGGCCTGAACTGCTGCTGAGCCCAATTTGTTAAAAATATTGACTTCTATTATCTACATTTTAAACTTAACATTCCTATATCTAACAATAAAAAATAATTATATATTATAAGGACAAAAATAACTTCATATTTTATTTACTTTTTTTTATCTATTTTTTCATTTTTTTTTATCTGACTTTTTTATTTTATAAATAAAATACATTTATTTATAATTATGGTAAGGTGTACTATTAACTATTTGACCAGGCGCATAACTTGGCACTTGACGTACTCAAACTCGGGATCTTAGGGGGAGAATATTCATCTCTTGTTGTCGCGCTAAACTATAAGAGAGGATAACATTGTTCATGTTTTAACAATCTTGTTTAAATATATTTTTATGCAAAATCATAAGTTAAAACTCTACCCTAATTTGTTTCTCTCTAAAAAAACGAATCTTTATGGAAATTATCTGGACAATTACATATTTATACAAAATAATCGAAACCCTAACAAATCTACTGTTTAAATATTTAAAGGGCCTTTTTGTGGTGCAAGTCAAGGGCAAATTCATCATTTTGTTTATTTTTATTTCAAGGTAACTAAGAAAAATCGATTATAATGTGTTAAAGCTATGGAAGATTTAAAGAAATTTGTCTCTAAAGTCAATTAACCAATTTTTGTCTTGGATTGGTCTTATCTAACTTAGTATTTTTAGTGGATTTAAAAATAATGGAGTTAGTATTATTTGTAATCGCATTAATAAAAACAAACATAAAAACAACGAAGTAGGTCAAGTGAAAAAGAGGGATTCTAAGCAAAGTCACGATTCAATTTTCAAATTTTTGTTGGTGTAACTCGGAATATGAATCATTTCTAGTCATATGATTGGTTTAAAGTTGTCCCAAAGTTCACTCAATACATCCTTTTATTAGTTTTGGGGTCTATTAATCACTCCAATCAATCTTGTGTTTAGTTTTTCAATAAATTTGACAAGTAAATGTGGTTGATAAATTGATGTGTATAGTCATCTTAATAGATTAAGATTAAAGTCAACATTTGATATCAAAGAGTTGGGTCAAAACTCATAACTAGTTTAAAAAATAAGTAGATTAAAGCACTCAATCTTATTTTTTCAGTCCTTTTTTTTTTAAATAAATGAGAGTTAACATGACAACCCCATATCAATTACTTTCTGTTTAAACTCAAAACACTTTCTATCACTCAAAACACTTCCAGATAGAATTAAACCCGTAACATTTTAATCTTTTAAATTGACTTATTCCGTTTCTAATTACATGATTTTGTATAATTGGAGGACAATTTCCTTCCTCGTCACATAACTTAAGATGTGATTCACAACACAAAAAAAAAAGAAGAAAAAAAAAATCAAAACCCATCAAAATACATATTTAGGGAGGGGTGAGTAACCCAAGTAATTATCATAAATTAAAATTAAGTGTTTATTAAAAACAAGTCAATAATAAGTTTTATTTAAAACCTTATATATTCAATTCAAAATAAAGTTAAAGTTAAAATATTTAGTTTAATTCAGTAAGGTATTAATAACTTCATCCAGAAGTATCAAGTATATTATAAGTATACATAAGATAATAGTATCCCTTTAAAATTAATTAAATTATTTAATTCTATAAGTTTTTGTTTCTTTTTTAATATTAAGTTCATATTTTATCAAAACTTATAAATTAAATATTTAAAATTCAAAATTTTTAATTAGTATTAATTTTCAGAAATTTATTTAATTTGACACTTAATATATAATATACTCTTAATTATAACTTGAATTATCATATTATAAATATTATTTAATTTTATAGATCAAACTGTAATTTTGTTTGGGACAACTAGTATTTTGTTTCCGCCACAATAAATTTAGTTTCAAATAAATATTTGGACAAATATACTATTTTAAAGTGGAAAAAAAATATGATTTTAATTCTTATTTAAAATAAATTAAATCGGAGTGAAGAATGATAGTCAAATTGCATACTATATTCTTACCTGAAAAATATATTGTTCGATAAAACTCATTTTATATCAATTTTCCTTGAACACTGATAATATTAACTTCGCAGTTAATTTTATTATTTGAAGCCCTAATTACATAAATATTTGATCTTTAGCTAAAAAAAGAATATTTAATCAAACTTGTGAGTTGTGATAACTATTTCCACTAGACCTTTGCATTGGACAAATACATATATATTAAAATAAAAAGATTATTTAAAATACTAAAAGGGGAAATTATGACAATAAGTTAGTTCGATTATTTTTTTCTATAGAGAATAAACTTAAATTTAAAAAAATGTACAAGTTGAAAAATTGGACATATTTGTTGAGGGTCTGCCTCAGAACTAATTAGATAACGTTGAGGGTTACTATATAAAATAATAATAATAATATTTTTAAATAATATAATATTTTAATATTAATTTAATTTTTTTTTTATAAATTTAGTGGTATAGGTGAGAGTTCAAAGGACCGTATGTACTTAAAATAAAAAAAATAAAATAACAATAATAATAATTTGTAAGTTTAATGTTCTAGATAAAGTTTCAAATTTTGAAAAAAATATATTTTTTAATTTTATTTTATAATAAAAAATTGTTTAGTAGAATTGATTATTTATATATTTGTTTATCAATTTAAAAATGTCACCGTCATCTTTTCAATAAGAGGACAGATGGATGTCTAGTCTATTTGAAATATCCTAAACAATGTCAAGAATGTGTTACTCTAAATAATATAAAATAATTTAAGAGCTATTTGAGTTATTTACAAAATAAATTTAATTAATTTTATTATTATTATTTAAATAAATTAAAATAATTAAATATTATTTTATTTTCTTTCTCATTTATCACCTAACTCAATTTATTAATCAAAATGTTAAAATATTTTTATTTGAAATTATTATTTATTATTTTATTATTATATATTAATATTTAAAAAAAAATACCAAAAAAATTTCCCATCTCAATATTACCATCTATCATTATTTTATAAGTAACTCTCATTATTTAAAAATCATAAATATGTATTTGGAAGAGAAAATGATGTAAAAATTTTGTTATTTTTTCGGTAATCTTACGAGCGATGTCATTCATTCTCTTCTTCAATCATTTATTTATATATATATATATTAAATATTATCTTATTTATATAAATTTAGAATGATATATTTAACCAAAACAAAAGTTATTATAAAAAAACTAGCATTAGTTCCTTGGAATTGTACGAATAAAAATATATACAAAATATTATTTATTTATAAATATTTTAGATAAAATTAATATTATTCAAATCTAATTAATTTAAAATTGGTTTTAGTTAGGAAAAATTAAGTTTAATCTAAACTTAATTTAGCATATATTTTATTCACTCGGCACATATTTAACCACTCAATTGACCTTCATATTTTAACTCACACTTGATTAAAAAGTTATACTTGTTTTTTTTTTTTTTTGTTAGGTTGCAAGTTCGAAACATACATATAACCTTTTTAATTTTATTTTTAACCGTTTTAAGTTTTTGGACGGGTCAACTCACAATCCGACCCAAATATCTATTTACTTTCACATATATATCCAAATTAAGCACAACTCTCGACCAGACAGTTTATAAACTCTATCAAATGTTTCAAATCTCTATATATTTATTTTATTTTAATTATCTTTACTAGTTATAACTCAATCGACAACCTTTTATTTGAATGTATAAGAGGGAATAATCCCACATGTATTGGCTCATCTTTCATTTTCGAGGTAGACCCTATGTGTTTGTATTATTTATATGAGATTGCATCCAAATTAATGTGTGAAAGAAACTCATGAACAAAGGAAACACTAACAACTCATATAAAATATCTCCCAGCCCAACCACATCTCCCAATTGTTGGTTGGTTGGTTTAATTAAATGTCATCAACTCATTTTGATGGATTCTTCATTCTTTTACTTTAAATTCAAACTTATTGTTTGATAAAAAAAAAACAATAAAATCGAACTTATTGTCATACAACTTGCATTATCGGTTCATTTTATATTATCTCATTAATTGTCACTTAGGAATTAGGATGTTTATTTTTAAGGTTGTCATGCATCTTTAAGTTGTTATAAATAAATGTTTTTTTATATTTCTTTCTAACATATAACTTTTTTACCATTCCTATTCATCTCTCATACAATATATATATATATATATATAATAGTTAAAGCATATATGTATTGAATAAAAGAAAAATTATTATTATATACTTCACATCATTTCAGAATAATTAAATCTAGATTTCTATTATGTTTGAAAGAACAAAACTATATTTGTTTTTCATTTTTTTTTATGTTTTACTTCTAAATTGGTATTAACTTAAGATTTTTTAATAAATCTACATTTTTGTATATATATTAATGTTTTTATTTATCATTAAAAAAATATTATTTAATTTTAACATAGTATTTTTTCTTTCAAAACAATAAACCAAAAAAAATTAAAATTCATTTATCTTTTTTTAGTCCTTCCGATGACATCACTTGTATTTAAATTGGTGTTGCGTTTCATTTTATTTATTCGGAACGATTTTTTTATCTCGTATTTTTGGAACTCGAATAACACTTTCAATCATCGGTAGGCTGTTTGTTGCTCATATTATCCGATTGTGTTGATTATTCTTTCTCGAGTTATTATTTGGAACCTTCCTAAGAATAAATGAGACGAAATAATCGAGTTTGATATAATTTTCATTTTTTCAATAAAAAGTTATTGTATTTGACATTTCATATGAAAACGCTCCTATATGTATCATCTCATTATTTTTATGAATTTTTCACTATTTCGGTCATGTAATAAATGATCCATTATCATTTATAGAACTTTTGTTTAGCATTTTTTTATCGATACTTAATTAAGGATAATTTTAGTTACTGCTTAAAATATTTGATAAAGATTCTTTGTCATTTCACTGGTTTGTTCTTATTTCAACACTTATTATTCAAAAATTCAAATTAGTTTGTTTTTTAAATAAATAAATAAAAAATTAAGTAGGTAGCCCGCGAACACAATTAACCATTTAATGAGACATCATAAAATTTGTCGTCGGACATATTCGAACCCAGAAACTTAAGGTTAGTATCAACTTCTTATTACTGTTAAGCTAGAAGAGGAGATATAAATGATAAGTATGAATAAGAACAAACATTCAATAATTTTAAATTTAAAATAAATAAATATATAATAATAAATAGTGCAGATTCAGGTACAAAATTATTATTTTCCCAATCAAATGGATTTAAAAATTGTAAGAAAAATAATTTAAAAAGTGCAAATTCTGTACAAAGGTCTTGATTGGTAATGGTAACATTTGTTATATTAGGATTTTTTTTTCGCTAGCTATCTTATTGGATTAGAATATACCTTATAAATTATATATATATATATAATTATATATTAATAAATTTAATAATATTTTTCTTCAATATTATTTCAACTTCAAGTATTTTCAAACATTTAAAAAAAAAAATTCATGCTAGTTAAATTCTTTGGCTACAAGGACCACTGCTTCCCGCTATTCCACCCCAATTCATTATTTGTTTCTTAAATACACTTTATTTTTAAGTAACAAACATATGGTTCAAAGACAAAAACAATTACATGAAAAAAAGTGAGTGTAAATTGATGGTTCAATAGATGTCACCTTGATTAAATGTTTTAATTAAATATATTTTAAGTTAATATATTTGTCATAATTTTCTTTCTTCTGGTTTATTGGTGCCTATAAATATTTATTTATTTATCTTGATACAACAATTTATTTATCTCTTTTTATATAAAAATATTAATGAAAGAGAATATATAATAAGAGATAAAAAAAATAGTGATTATTATTATTTATAAGGTAAGTGTAATTGGTAATTTTAAAAAAAATATATATATTTAATGTTATTATATATATTTATAAAAATAAATAAATATGTAATATTATGTATATAAATATAAAAATTATTTATGAGACGATATTTATTTCTATATTATTAGTGAGAAAAAATATTAAAATAAAATATATAATATTTTGAAGCCTCTTGTCTAGTTATTCTAGGTTAAGGTGCATGCTAAAGCGTTCTATGAACGTTGCAACTAATTCCTCAATGGTTTATAAATATGATAACTTCGGTTGATGATATCAACGTAGAGCGACGTCATCCAATATATTGGGGAAATAAGTAGAGAACCATGGGCTCTCCAAGTCGCAACGGAGTCATGGCGAACGTAGACATCTTAAAGAATATAGATGGGTCGTTTTTGCCAATATATTTGGATATGACAGGTAATTTAATACATATTGGAATGACTGCTCTTTCGGTCATTTTAATGGTATTTTTCCAATCATAATGTTCGTTAGTGTTTTTGCCCTTAGCCATTTTATTAAGCTGGGCTTGCATCTCAGCCTGCATGGCTCGAACTTGAGTCATTTGGCGATCATATTTGGTGGAGAGTGGTTGATCAACCACCGAAATAGGTTTTCCCTATGGTCCTATGGGATTGAGCTCATTTTCTTGAGTCTCATGTCGAGCATTTGTGGTTCTATCGAAATATTCTTTTGAGTATTCATAGTACGAGACTTTTTCTTGTGTTCGAGGACTAGTAGGATTGGGATTGATAAGGTTAAACATGACCATGATAGTTTAGATAGGAATATGGGAAAAAAGGGCATGTTTTGGGATGTGGATGTCATTTGCTTATTAGCCAAAGAACTCATGGTTAGCGCGAGTTGTTCTGTTACATATTGGAGAGTTTCCTTCCTTTCCTTGAATTTAGTCGTGTAGACTATTTTAAGTGTTGTTGTTTCTTCGGCCATTTTGCGGCGGATGAAGCATCCGATTATTAGATCTCTTTTTCTCGGGGATGTAACGATGGTTTATAGTCGTAGACTGAGATTGAAGAAGAAGAGATGAGGAGTTACATTTGTAGAGTAAGTACAATTCAATGTATATGCATGTAAACAAATCTTAGAGAATGAACATCTCTTTCTAATCCTAAGTAATGAAAACATAGGAGTTATTATACAAAATACTTAGTAGTTTGTTACATGCATCTCTTGTTTGTATTTACATGGAGATTTAGATAGTAAAAGGCGATGACAAAGGCAGTAGGTTTTAAGTCCTACTATAACCTATTCCTACACTTGATTTCTCTTCTACTTTGTTTTTCCTAACCCGCTCATACTTCTTGATGATATCCATTAGGTAATTTCTCCATTCATTTGAGATTCTCATCTTTGAGGCGTTGTGCCATTTCTCGAGATAACCAATTTAAGACCTCTTGTCGATCGACATATCTATGGCAATAGTGTTTCCTGTATAATGGGGCATGACGTCATAACCAAATTGTTTGAAAAGATTGTAAATGTAATAAGAAGTGAGTCATTCCAAACCCATGAGTGTAATCATTAGTTTATTTTCCATCATGTAGACCATCTTCTTAATAGGATATCATGGAAGTAATTCTCTAACGGCGTAATTATTTTATATGAGAGGCTCGGATATAGTTTTTCTCATCCTTCGATATTGAAGAGTAAGCCCCATGGACTATGGAGTCACCAAGGACCGTCGATGGAAGGCGTTCGAGTTTATCGAGAAACCAGATATAGAGTATTAGAGGTGAGCCTCTTTTGCTCATGGTGAAGGTTAAATATGATTCATTCAATCCCATTAGTGTTTCTAATGAGATGAGACCCGAGGAATCATTGTTTCCTCTACGTAGATGGTAACTTTCTTCAGGATAGTTTTGGATGTTTTTTAGTGTATATGTATTCCTTCTACAGCACATTTCTTAATGACATCAATTCTACAAAAAATTTGAGGTGTAGAATGTTCTTGTTGTCAATCATTAAGATAACCCTATATTCCTCTATGATTGGGCACATTTGTTTGTCTCCCATACAGAAAGTTATGAAGACATAGCTCCATCTCCTTTGCATTTGTATCATAAAAGTCTTGTTTATCTTGAAGTTGATAAACCTCATGATGAGAGTTAGTCCATAGATCCTATGATTCCACCTATTCCGTGAAAGTTGTCGATCCAAGGGATTAGAGCGATATCGCTTAGCATAGACATTGCTGAGATTGAACATTCAAAACAATTTTTTTTTGTTTTGAAAAGAAACACACTCAAGATGTTCATTTGACTATAGATGCATACATATAAAATGTATAGTAGTACAGAATGGTTTGAGTGATGAGTTTTAATTGTTTAGGCACGTCAAACAACCGATTTGGACAAAGTATCTAGGATTTTTGTGTTAGGGTGAATCATAAAGGAGTATTACTCACTGATAGGGAATGGGGATTAACACTGCCATAAAACAAGGAGTATCAACTCAATTGGGAATTTTCCCCATCTCCACAATGCCTACGTCCTATTGGACGACTCATTGCCAAAGAGAATGGTCGATCCAAAGCATTCTAGGTTCAACACTCGTAATATTACTTAGTTTATAACAAGTTGTTGTTCCTCATCGACAATCTACAAACATAATTTATAGAAGTATCGAGTCATATCTTATACTTCTAGAAGTAAATTAAGGTTATATATCCTTTATAAACACAAACATTTATTAAGATAAAAGCTTTTGCATCCACCAGGTGATATACCTTTTAAGATGTGCTTATTAAGTTGAAAACTTAATAAAAACATTTTTCAAAAGCTAAGTTTTATGTTTTCAAATTAAACAATTTAATCCCTAAAAGAGTCTCCATAAAGTTTTAACCCTTTGAAAACTATTATCCCAAAAAAGCACAAGATTCGAGAAATTTCAATGATGTATTAATAAAACTTAAATTAAGAATGAAGCTAAGCCGTCTAATTGTTTTTGTGTAGGTGCATCAAAAATATGCTAAATTAGACATGAGCTGAAATAGGCTAATTAGACGTGAAACGTAGTTAGACGTACAGTCTAAAAAATGCGTAGTTATACGTGCAATTTAACTTTGCGTAGTTAGACGTGCAATTTAACAGATACGTAGTTAGACATGTAGTCTAACAAATACGTAGTTAGACGTGCAGTCTAACAAATACGTAGCTAGATGTGCAGTCTAATAGATACGTAGCTAGACGTGTAGTCTAATAGATACATAGTTAGACGTGCAGTCTAATAGATACGTAGCTAGACGTATAGTCTAACAGATACGTAGTTATACGTGTAGTCTAACAGATACGTAGTTAGACGTGCAGTCTAACATATACGTAGTTAGACGTGCAGTCTAATAGATACGTAGTTAGACGTGCAGTCTAACATATACGTAGTTAGACGTGTAGTCTAACATATACGTAGTTAGACGCGCATGATACTTTGACTAAATTTTTGTTTGATCATGATTTTGTTATTGGAAATGTTGATAAACATTGTTTAGATTCGTTAAAAATTCTCACATTCTACTTGTTCATGTATATGTTTATGACATTATATTTGGGTCAACTAACCCCAAATTGTGTGAGAAATTTGCCAAGCTAATGCAGGATATGTTTGAAATGAGCATGATGGGAGAACTAGCTTTCTTCCTCAGCCTTCAAGTTCGTAAGTTTGAGAGAGGAACATTCATCAATCAAGCCAAATACACCAAAGAGCTGTTGAAGAAGTTCGGGATGGAGAATTGCTCTGCTGTAGCTACTCCAATGAGCTTCTCCAGCAAACTAGACAAAGATGATGGTGGAAAGGGTGTAGACCTCACTACTTATAGAGGTCTCATTGGATCCTTGCTTTATCTCATGTCCAGCAAACCAAACATTCAATTTGCTGTTGGTGTCTGTGGAAGATTCCAGGCTAGTCTGAAACTCTCTCACTTTACTGCTGCTAAACGTATTCTAAAATATTTGAAGGGAACTCAAAATGTGGAACTGTGGTATTCGAAGGATTCCAGTTTTAATTTAACAAGTTCTCAGATGCAGACTATGTAGGG
The DNA here is from genome assembly GCF_907164915.1 of Impatiens glandulifera. Lineage (NCBI taxonomy): Eukaryota > Viridiplantae > Streptophyta > Magnoliopsida > Ericales > Balsaminaceae > Impatiens > Impatiens glandulifera. The sequence goes on from NC_061870.1 coordinate 16,428,034, forward strand.
TGCAAAATTGATAGGAAAAGCACGAGTGGAACTTGTTAGTTCCTTAGAGTCCGTCTAATCTCATGGTTTAGCAAGAAGTAGACGTCGGTTGCCACGTCTACAGCTGAAGCAGAGTACCTTACTATAGGGAGTTGTTGCTCTCAGCTCTTGTGGGTTCAATAACATCTAAGGGACTATGTGATTGAGGTAGAAGAATTTACAATTTTCTGCGACAACACAAGTGCAATAGCCATCACCTACAATCCATTTTTCATTCTCGGACAAAGTACAACGAAATCAGACATCATTTCATCCGAGAGCATGTCAGTCAAAAGCATATTCGCCTTAATATGTCCCAACAGATCAACAAACAAGAGACATTTTCACAAAGCCACTACCCGAGACTAAGTTTTCTCACTTTAGAAATATATTAGGACTTGTTGATCTTGACTAATTCTACTTTGTGCATGAATTGAGGGGGAACATGTTGTTCAAATGTAATTGGACAGACATGTAGACAGAGGTCTCAATATGTCCAATTGATTGATAGTTTATTGAGCATATCTACTTAGACGCGTGTTTGCTTAAGTAGTCTATACCTCCATTTGTATGAAGGTCTTGGTTTTATAACTTGCGCGGTTAGACGTTGACGTCTAATAGACGTATAGACATTTATAAGACAAGAGCAATTGGACGCTCTCGTCTAACCAAACACACGTCTAGCACGTGGTGTATATGCGTAATTAGACTTTTAAAGTCTAATAAACTTTTGATTGTCTATAAGACAAACGTGATTAGACGTTGACATTTAATAGACGCATATCCAACTTAGAGGCAAAGAATGTGGAAAGAAAATTAGACGGTTCATCTTCTGGCTATTGGGACAGTTGTCCACTACCACCGTATCTATCTATGTACTTTTCCTGCCAAAATTAAACCAGTCACTTATCAAATGAAATGAAGACATGTGTCTTTCAATATTTAATGAGTGTTTAAAATATATGATAACCTTTCAATACACGTCTAACATTAATAGCTTATTTCATGATTAATAGTAAATATTAGCCTGCCTCAACTGATGTGTCTCTTGGGAATAAGCATCTTAGGCTTTTGATGGTTCATATAATCATCACATAAATAGCCATACATCAGAATTTTTATATTTAAGAAACGATAATACTCAAAGGTCTGAGTATTTTCCTCTTGAATCTTCGACTCTCTCTCTAAGAGCTCTTCGTTTGTCTCATCGTATTCTTCAAGAAATTTTCTCCTTCTCCTTTTGAAATGGGTTCTCTTGCACATTCGACCCTTCAAATCGATTTCTACTATGTTTCTATGATGGGGATTCCAGGGATAGTGGCTATGTTCGACTCGTTAAAAGCTTTTGGCCTTGAAAAATTCCTCCAGGCCCCCGTCGTCATTCATGAACCGGAGGTTCGTGAACTTTTCAAATATGTTGGGTTTTACGACAACGTGCTCGTTGTAGCCAAAATATTTGATGATATTGCTGCATTCACTGAAGTTTCCTTCGCTCGCTTCTTTAACCTTCCATCCGAGGGAATCTCTAAGTTCCTCACATCTTCGAAGGAAGTCCTAACTGAAATGGGGCTTGTCTTCTCCGATTCTTTTCTTGATGGGACTATGGTTCCTATCAATAACTCTGGATTGCGGTCCTCTCTGAAAGTTGAGTTCGCCTTACTCAACTACATCATTTCCCGATCCCTTCTGGCCAAGGGATGTTCTAACCATTACTCGAAGATGGTCTTTGAGATGATGATTGCTATCACCAAGGGAACAACAATCAACTGGTCGAGGGTCATTTTCCGCAATTTGATGGGGATGTTTGAAAGGAAAACCCCTGGATATACTGCTCCGCTCAGCATGTTTCTTCCCTCTATCCTTAATAGTCTCTCGGGACTTGGGATTCTCATCAAATCAACAAGGGTCTCGAACAATTAAAAGGTTCTTGACTACATTGTCCAAGATAGGAGGCTCAAGTAAAAGAAAAGAAACCGGGAGACCTTTCTGGCCAAAAGAGATCAGTAGGAATCCATCTCTCCCGATGATGTTAAAAAGGGGGAAAAAGGGAAAAGATTGGCTTTAGATTTAGGGGGAAAGAAAATCTTTTGCTGTTTTTGAAAATCTTTCTATTATCGATCATATTATGTGTCTTTTGAAAATATCAATATATGATCTTTTGTTATTAACTGCGTAATGATTATCGAATTTGCATATACATCCTTAATCTTTTATTTAAGTTTTAACATCATCAAAAATAGGGAAATTGTTGGGTCAAATTAGTTTGACTAACGTTATTTTAATGATGTATTAATAAAATTTAAATTAAGAATGAAGCTAAGCCGTATAATTATTTTTGTGCAGGTGCATCAAAAATATGCTAAATTAGACATGAGCTGAAATAGGGTTATTAGATGTGAAACGTAGTTAGACGTCCAGTCTAACAAATGCGTAGTTAGACGTGCAGTCTAACTTTGCGTAGTTAGACGTGCAATCTAACAGATACGTAGTTAGACGTGTAGTCTAACTTTGCATAGTTAGACATGCAGTCTAACTCTGCGTAGTTAGATGTACAGTCTAACAGATACGTAGTTAGACGTGCAGTCTAACAGATACGTAGTTAGACGCGCAGTCTAACAGATACGAAGTTAGACGCGCAATCTAACAGATACGTAGTTAGACGCGCAGTCTAATAGATACGTAGTTAGACGCGCAGTCTAACAGATACGTAGTTAGACGCGCAGTCTAACAGATACATAGTTAGACGCACAGTCTAACAGATATATAGTTAGACGCGCAATCTAACATATACGTAGTTAGATGCGCAGTCTAACAAATACGTAGTTAGACGCGTAATTTAACAGATACATAGTTTGACGTACAGTCTAACAAATAAAAGTTAGACGTTGACGTCTAACTCTTTCAGACAAGTCTGAAGTGAAACGTGTAGTCTAACTCCATTAGACTTGGTGGTCTAATGGGTCTCGCTATTAGACGTTGATATCTAACTTTCTTAGACTTGACATTCTAATGGAGCACGTCTAATGCCTCGCTTCAGCAACTACTTGAAGTTAGCATACGTCTACCCACGATCAACTAGTTGTTCACTACTCCTACTCCACTAATCTGTGTAGTCCATTACGCCAATTAGTTGCATCCAATAAATGAATTCCACGTAAGTAAATATTATTTCCACTACTTGTTCTATGCAGGACAGTTTCAAAAGAATATTTGGCACACTAAAAGTTCGGTACGACCACGATCCTTGTGCACAAAGCCTGTTGTACTCTTATACTACGGAGGCTTTCCAATGGATGCTCGCCACGTGTCAATGCAAAAGATTTGACCGCTGGTGCCTGTCTTCTGTATAAATATCCTTAAGGACAACGGATGAGCTGTCGATCTTATGCACTATCTCAAGAATTACAGCTTGATTTCTCACTTGCTTACTGATTTGTACATCATCTTCAAGAGAGATATAAAATCAAAAACATTGTCTAGATGAGTGATATTCTTAAACATATTGTAAGTTGAACAAAGTGTATTTGATTCAAAGAAGTATAGTGAATCCTTCCGGTGGTTGGAAGAAGGGGTGACGTAAGAGAGTTTGCTCCGAACATCCATAAACAACTCGCTGTGTCTTTTACATTATGTTTTTCCTTCTCTCACTGGTTCATAGCTTCAAACCTGAGCAAACGTTTCCGCACTTGAATCGCTTCAAGAGTTTGCAAGGGTTTGTGAAGAATAGAAATTGATATTAATTCCTAACAGGATTTCTATCAAACCGTTTTCCAGAAGTTGTCATCAATAGTTAGACCCCTATCTCTATTGATTACACCGATCCTATCAAATCGAGTTCTATCATATATACTTCTGGAAGTAATTTAAGGTTATATATCCTTTATAAACACAAACATTTATTAAGATAAAAGCCTATGCATCCACCAGGTGATATACCTTTTAAGATGTGCTTATTAAGTTGAAAACGTAATAAAAACATTTTTCAAAAGCTAAGTTTTATGTTTTCAAATTAAACAATTTAATCCCTAAAAGAGTTGCCATAAAGTTTTAACCCTTTGAAAACTCTTATCCCGAAAAGCACAAGATTTGAGAAATTTTAACATCGGTTTGTATGTCAAATCTTTTTTAATAAAAAAATATTTTAAAAGATTTAAAGAAATATGTCTTGTCATTTTAAAATTAGTTATAACAATAATTAATTTTGATCAAATTTCAATTATCCTTTAGATTTAAAATAATCAAATTAAAATTTGTTTAAAGAAATCTATATTTTAAATTAATAAAAAATAATTAATTTAAAATATTATTTATTTGATAAGAGACGTCAATAATTTTTTTTAAATCAATAAAATTATACGTCTACAAACGTATTTTTGACTAAAGTCTCTTTTAGGTTCGGTGTTTGGTGATATTCAGGAAAGAGCTTTCACACTATATCATCCATACATGTTAAAGAATGATCTTTACTTTATAAAGTCTTAACTTTTGAACAATTAGTTTTATTACGTTTTATTTAACAAATTATTCTTCAGGTTATAGACATGCACATATTTTTCTTGCATTTAAAATCGTAGAATAATATTTAAATTCTGGTACCTGAGATTGATGTCAACGATTGATGAAGAAAATACTTGAAAAATATCAGTTTAAGACATTAGGATCTAAAAATAAATCTCAAATAGGCTCTTATCAAAATATTTTTTTATGAAATATTCTAAAAATATTTTGAAATTATTTCTCATTTTCCTCAAATTTTTAGAAAATGGTTTGGGGGTACCAAAATATAAAATAAAAAAATTGAAATTAGATAATTTAAACAAACATGCCCTAGGACTGATCCCTTCGTGGGTGCTATTTCCCTAAGTCTTGGACTAAAACCTAATGTCTAAACTTAATGTCTAATTGCTTCAACAACAGAATAGACGGTCAAGATGAAGACAATCCAACGACTAAAGTTATAACATAATATTTATAGTTACATTGTTTATTATTAATTACTTAAAGTTTCCATAATTACTTAAATACCCTTAATCCTTAATATATAAAGGGATTAAGCTTTAAAATAAAGACTATGTTTAAATTTAATAAAACTCATTTCACATTCTTCCTACTTCTTGGATTTCATCCCCATCCTTATTCACATTTATAATTCTTCTTCTCATCTCTTCCTTAGTTACATTTCGTAATCTCCATCACTTATTTAACCCCGTCAATGAAGCACGCTATTGTTTTGATATAAAAAATGTGTTTTTGAGTTTTAAAGTTTGGTAAAGTGTAAGTAGCTTGTCAATAGCTTCATCATGCTTCATATGGTTGAATGGAACCAAAAATGAACATGGGTTTTAACGGATTCAAGATCTAAATTTTTATTTTTTATAAAAAATTGATCAAACATTATCGGGATGGCTTGGAATTTGTTTAAATATGTTCCTAACATCCTTAAAAATATATTAAAAAGATTTCTAGGTTGTCGTTCTTGAGTTAGATATAACTCAGAACATAAATTCGATTTTGAAAATTTTCAAAAATCAAATTTGGGTATTTCTGATTTAGATGGATTGGTTTTATTTTGTTTCGGTAGAAAGCTTACAAATGATTCTAGAATTGTTTTCCAATCAAGAAATCATACAATCAAGCAGTATATAAAAACTAGTCGAACTGAAATGTAAAAATATCAATTAAAACTTTTAATCGAATTATAGTGTGATTGAAAGTTTATTGTGTGTTGGAGAACACTCCTTAACTCTTTTACAAGCTTCTTGAATGCCTAGATCCGAGTTTTACAGCCTTACGAAATTTTCAAAATTTTAGAAAAACTTGAAGATCTTCAATGGTAGATCTTTGTTCGGTATTGATTGAGAACTTAAAGCTGGTTCTTTGCCTTCAGTTTTCATAGAGGAGGCTATTTGTAGTCTCCCAAGGTCGGTTGATCGACCAAGTGGTCTTGATTTATTCAAAAGACCATTAATGGTCTTTTTTTTAATCTTCGGCCATTTGCCTGTATATGCAATGATGCTACCTCAGGGTGTAGGTGGAATGATTACCGGAGTAAGGTGATCATTTCACCTTTTGAACGAAGTCAAATAGTTGAGAAACAACAAAGTTCCATCTTTGAAAAATTAAAGATGGAAGATGTTCGTATCATGTTCGTCGTCGCGAGATTGAAGACAAACTAGGAGAAACGAAGTCGTTTTGGGCCTAAGCGTGGACGTTTGTGCGTTTTGTCCGTGTTCCGTTGTGTCCGAGATAACGACGTTGAGGCATTGGTCTGCTGATGCACGGAAGCATCCCGCTTTCAATACAACAGGCTACGTGGTTGAATGTTGGGCATTGTATAATAATACATCGTTCATCCAATGATTGTGAGGTCTCCTACACTAATTTTTTCTAATTTCGGTTGTAGTACATTCCGACCTTTTCCAGCTTTAGAACTTGTTTAAAATTGATTTTTTTTCAATCTCATTTTGCTTCATTTTAAATGTACAAATATATAAAATATTCTTAATAAATATGATATTTATTTTGTCAATTTATTTTATTTATATTTTTGGGATTTAATAAATAATTAATTTTGGATAAAATTGATTCAAACATTTATCCTAAATTATTTATTTTAATTCTGTTTATTTTTTTATAATTAATTTAAGATAAAATAAATACAACATTTCTCCCACAATATTATATTTAGTTTTCTTGGCTATTATCTTAATTATTTGTGGTTTAATTATTATAATAATTAATTGAATTAATTATTAAATCATGTTTTAACTTTAATTTTAATTATTTTGATTTTATTTATTTAAAATAATTATTTTTAAATATTTTATTGGGATAAATAAAATTTTAATGTTTAGAGAGATAAAAAAAGAATGAGTTGATTATATAGTGTTATTATATATGTAGCATTAATTATATAAATATAAAATTATTTATGAGATTATATTTTAATATGATTATATGATAAATGTGGAAAAAAAATATTTATTAAATAATATATATATATATATATATGATAAAATAAAAATAAATTAATTAAAAGAAATAAAACAAATTATATAATATATATATATATATGATAAAAGATAAATTAAAAATTAATTAATTAAAAGAAATAAAAAAAATATATTTTATATAAAATTAATGATAAAAGAAAATATAGAATAAGAGATACCGTAATTATTATTAATTTATAAGGTAGGTGAAGCTGGTTACTTAAAAAAAATATAATGCATTATTATATATATATATATATATACAAATAAATAAATATATAACATTATGTATATAAATATAAAATTTATTTAAGAGAATATATATTTTATATAATTAATGATTAAAAAAATATTTATATAAAATTAATGATGAAAGGAAGTATAATATATATATATATATATATACATATGAGATTTTAAAAAATTATATAATATTATTATAAATAAATAAATATGTAATTTATGTAAATAAATTTATTTATGACATAAGATATATTTTTATATTATTAGTGAGAAATTTATTTTTTATATAAAATTAATTATAAAAGAGAATAATATATATATATATATATAATATAAGAAATTTAAAAATATATATAATGTAATAAAAAATTTAAAAAAAATACTTAGAAATATATTTTAGGATAGAGAATTAATATGGTAAGCCGTTATATCAAACTTCTAATTTTAATAAATTAAAATAAAAGATAATATAATGAAATAGAAAATAAAAATATATATATTTATACAAAACTAATAATGAAAGAAAATATATATTACAAGAGATAAAAAATATTGATTATTATTAATTTTTAAATGGATGCATTTGAAATTTATATAAAAAAAATTATATAATATTATTATATATAAATATTTATACATAAAAATAAATAAATATGTAACATTATTTATGAGACAATATTTATTTATTTTATGATTATTGAGTAATAATATTTATATAAATTAATGATAAAAAGAGAATATATATATATATATATATGTGATAAAAAAATAAAATAAAAATATATATTATATGATGAGAGTGAAAATATAAAAATAAATTAATTAGGAATAAATTTTAAGAGAGAGTCAATATGGTGAACGCAATCAAGTGTATAAAATCTCTCATTTTAATAAATTAATTAAAAGATATAAAATAATATAATATATATATGGTAAGAGATAAATTAAAAAAATAATTAATAAAAGAAATAAATATATATATATATATATATATATAATAAGAGAGAAAATAAAAAAAAAATATTTATATAAAATTATTGATGAAAGATAAATTAAAATAAGAGATAAGAAAATAGTGATTATTATTTATTTATAAGAGAGAAAATAAAATAAAAAAATTATATTTATATAAAATTATTGATGAAAGAGAATTTAAAATAAGAGATAAAAATAGTGGTTATTATTTATTTATAAGAGACAAAATAAAAAAAAATATATATTTATATAAAATTATTGATGATAGAATTTAAAATAAGAGATAAAAAAAAAATAGTGATTATTATTTATTTATAAGGTAGGTGTATTTGGTGATTTATAAATAAGAATTATATAATGTTATTATATATAAATATAAAAATATTTGTGTGATAATATATATTTTTTTATAATTAGTGAGAAATTTTTTTTTATATAAAATATATATATATATATATATATATATATATATATATATATATATATATATATATATATGATGGAGATAAAATAATTATAAAAAATATATAATGAGAGAAAAAATGAATAATAAAATTAATTAGAAATATACTTTATGACAAAATATAATTTCGCTGAGTGCAATAATGGTGAGCGTTTTTAATTATTGATGAAACTAGCGTGTATTCCGCACGAGTAATAATATAAAAAATCGTGAAATAAATATTACGGTAAAACTATGATAGTATTTTTAACCGTTTTAAGTTTATGGACGGGTCAACCCACAATCAGACTCAAATATCCATTTATTCTCATATTGCAGAACGATCTCTAAAACAATTGATACAGTTTGAATCATCAACTCAATTAGTTTGATATCTAGAGTCCACTTCTTACCCATACTACGAATGAAAAGAAAAAATGTAAAAATTACCATTAAAGTAGCTCATGCGAGACTTACTATATTCATATTAATTATGTCCCCTATCTCTAAAAATATGACGGAATTCTTCCATTATTGTTAACTAATAATAGTGAAATCTATATAGCGTAGAGTAAAAAAAGAATTATTATTGATTAAAAACTATTGATGAACCACCGCGTGCATCAAATTTGGTGTTGAATTGAAAATATAAATTGTTATTAGTCTTGTTGGTTAAAAGGTTATACTTATTTTGTTAGGTTGCAAGTTCGAACCATACCTATAGCATTTTTAATTTTATTTTTAACCGTTTTAAGTTTATGGGCGGGTCAACCCACAATTCGACCCAAGTATCCATTTACTCTCACATATATATATATATATATATCCAAATTAACCATAGCTCTCGACCCGGCGATCCGGACACTTTGAAAATTAAGCATCATTATATATATTAGTTAGTTAAAAAATTGAACTTATATTTTTAAAATGTCTCGCGTTTATCAAATTTAGTGTTGACTTTAAAATATAAATTGTTATTAGCTTAGTCGGTTAAAGGGTTGTATTTGTTTTTTAAGTTGCAAGTTCGAATCATACATATAACATTTTTAATTTTATTTTTAATCGTTTTAAGTTTATGGGTGGGTCAACCCACAATCCGACTTAAGTATCCATTTACTCTCACATATATATCCAAATTAACCACAACTCCCGATCCGGTAATTCGAACACTTTAAAAATTAATCATCATTATATATAGAGATTATTGTTGAAAATAAAATATATATTTGCAATAACTTAACATGACAACTAATTTGATCAAAGTTTAAATTTCTAAAATATTTATAAAAAAAATAAATTAGTTTTCTGTTGTTAAATTTCCATTGTATATTTTCTAAATTAAAGAAAAATATATACAACATACCAAATACTTGAAAACAAATAATTATAATTATTATAGTATAATATTTTAAATTTTATTTTTATAGTAAATAATATCTAATTTTTAAATATATTATCTTTATTAGTAATTAAGGTATTTGAGTCTAGTTATAGTTATTGTAATCATTCACACAACCACGCTATATCAATTTTTTAGTATTTATTTGAGTTTTATGTTTCTTAATAAGAAATATTACTTTCTCTCTTTATTTTGTCATGGTATTAGAGAATTTTTTTATGATTTTTCTTTGTTTAACATGGATTATCTTTATTTAACCAAAAACTTGTAATTTACAGCTTCAAATATTTTGGTGATGGTTCATTGAACTCTCAATTTGGTGTTGAGTTTGTAGTCGTCATTGGTATTTTTTGTTTTCGCTTCCTTTTGATTAATTGTTGCTTTAGTTGATTTTTCTTAGAGATTTGTATTTGTGCTGATGTATTTTTGTTATCTTTGTTATATTTTAGGGATTCGTATATGTTGTTGTTTTCACTATGTTTGATAGTAAAGATTACTCGCTTTAATCTATCGGTGTTCAATTAGACGACAAAAATTATATATATTAGAGTTATGTTATAAAGAATTTTTTGCAAAAAAATCTATGTGATATTATGTAACATGTGTGCGGATCAAACCTACAGATAATAATTTGAGTTCATCCAAAGCATAATGTTCTCTTTTCCTACAACCTGTCCCAATCACCTTCTACGGTTGCGGGTTCTTAACACAACAATTGAAAGTTATCATATGTAGGTTTGATCTACACATTTGCTACAGAATTCCACATAGATTTTCCCCGCAAAAATTTCTTCATAACATAAATCCAATATGTATAAATTTTATCGTCTAATTGAACACTAATGGATTGAAACGAAATATCTTTAAGATCAGACATGGTGAAAATAACATCAACAAGTATGAATCTCAAAATATAACAACGACAACAAAAATACAACAACACGAATACAAATCTCCAAGTAAAAACAGTTAGAGCGACAACTAATCAAAAAGAAGCGAAAATGAAAAATATTAATGATGACTGAAGACTCCAACCCCAAATCTAGAGTTGTACCATCACAGAAATATCGTAAGTTATAGATTGGAGACTTTGGTTGATACTTGAGAGATAAATAACTTAAAAATTATTACGTGGATTAACAATTCTGTTATTCACTCTATTGACGTTCAATTGTCAAATATGATAAAGCTTAAGGAGGTTTGTGATCATCTTGTCATACTATATGTATTCAAAATTTTCTAAGTAGTATTAGATAGAGACATACATTCATTTACTTCAATAAAATGATTAGTTATACAAGAATTTTATTCTGGTCTGATTTTTAGGATCAATTGACCCTCACTAAGTCTGCAGAATTGCAAAAAAAAACTACATAGTTCATCGAGAAGAACACCGTTTAGTATAATTCTTGATGGCCCTTTGAAATGACTTTGAGGGACTATGTGGAACAATACTACATCGCTCCCCTCTTCTACCGTTGACTCTGTTTTCAATGAATTGTTAGCGGAGGAAATTCGACTTAGGTCTAAAGTAGTCAAATGATTTGTTATGCATATACATCCATCTATTTTTATTGCTATGAATCAAAATCGGTCTCTTTCTAAGATATATTTAGATGAATATGAACTCTGCAAACAGAAGGGTCATTGGAAGGCTCAATGTTTGAAATTGGTGTAAGAATAAACAACAATTAAGACCACCTCAACAACAATGTTAGCCAACGAGTGCACCAATAACTTATCTCCCACCACATATCGGTAATACAATTGTTGCTTCGGCCTTGGATCCATATATATGTTTGAGCAGTTTCAATAGTTTCTCACCTCACGCGATGTCTGTCTCCTATCATAAATGTTTGTCACCGTCTGATAATTCATGTACATCATCTCCCTTATGAATATTAGATTCAAACACTTCTCAACACATGTCTCCTAATATTAACTCATTTGTGTCATTTATTTGTGTTCCATCATTTTCTGTCATGACTGTCGATATTACTCCATGTCATTGGCAGGAATTGGTTATGTACATACATCTTATTTATCACTTACATGATTATCATATTCTCAGTCTTTCTTTATATATTGCATTTATTAGTCAATTGTGTGATTCTGGTCTCGCAATTTTGTTTACATCTTGTTTATCATCTACACGTTTCATCTGCATACATGATACATAATTCCACATAGATTTTCTCCGTAGAAATTTCTCCATAATATAACTTCAATATTTATAATTTTTATTGTCTAATTGAACACTAATGGACTGAAACAAAACATCGTTGCGACTAAACATGGCGAAAACAATAACAACAAATACGAACCCCCAAAATATAACAAGGGTAACACAAATACAAATTTCTAAACAAAATCAGCTAGAACAACAACTAATCAAAAGAAAGTGAAAGCAAAAAATACCAATGATAAATATAGACTCCAACACTAAATTCAGAGTTGTACGGACCATCATAGAAATCTCGAAAGATGTAAATTTGAGGTTTTGGTTGATACTTAGGAGACAAATAACTCGAAAATCATTACGTGAATTAATAATTATTTTATCCACTCTATTGGTGTTCAGTTGGGAAAATATAATAAAGCTAATGAGGTTTCAGATCATCTTGTCAAACTATATACGTAGTCGAATTTTGCTAAATAGTATCAGATATAGACAAACATCACTCACTTCAACATAATGATATGAGTATACAAGAATTTTATTCTATCATGTCTAATCTCTGAAATCAATTGAGTTTTACTATGTCTGCAGAATTGCGAAAATTTGAATCCTACATTTTAGTGTGGTTTTTTATGACCCTTCGAAATGACTTTGAGGGATTACGTGGAACAATTTTACCATGCTACTATTTCCTAGTATATATTGACTATATTGTTAATGAATTGCTAACGAAGGAAATTCGACTTAGGTTTAAAGTAGACAATGGATCTGTTACGCCTAAACATCCATCTGAATTCGTTTCGTGTTTAATTAGACATATAAAATCTATGTGAAATATTGTAACAAGTGTGCAAAATCAAACCTGTAGATAATAATTTGAGTTCTCCAAAAACATAAATTCTTCATTTTCTATCGTCTGTCCCAATCACTTTATGCAAACGCGAGTTCTTACCACAACAATTTTGTCAAAGTTTAAATTTCTAACCAATTCTGAATATTTTTTAAAACAAAAAATATATATATACAGTACCACCTTGAGGAGGAGATCAAATAACTTAATACCGAAAACAAATTATTATAATATGATATTTCAAATTTTGTTTTCATTGTAAATAGTATCAAATTAAATAGAACACCATAACAATGTCTTATTAGGTTAATCTATCACCGAATATTGTGAAATAATCGAAAACAAATAAGGGTGTGGTAGGATAGTATGGATGGCAACAGGTACCCTACCCGTCGGGTAGAGAAGTACTCATCTTCGTACCTAATTTTTATTTTACTACTCGAACTTGACGAATATCTCTATTTCTTCTCTATCCCCAATTCGTCGGTTAATCCATTACCCGATTAAAATATAAATTTTATATTTTGCTAAAATGAATTTTTAAAATAAATATTAAAAAATAATTAAACAATAAATAATTTGAAATAGTAATATCAAAATATAAAAAGAAAAATAGAAACATTATTTAGTTATATAAGTATGTTATTGATGTCGAAAAATATAGAAAAAATGTTGAAAAAAATATTAAGAGATAAATATGAAGAAATGATAGAGAAATAATTTTTAATAGTTAGAAAATAAAAGAGTGATAAAAAGATAAATAAGTTTTTTATAATAAAAAAAGAAATGTGAAAAATAGTGAAGTGTGAATATGAGTAAAGTGTGAATAAGAATAAAAATAAATGATGTAATTATTATAAAAAATAATTATGATAAAGATGTGAAATGTCATATTAATAATTATAAATAAATATATTAATATTAATATTATTATAGTCGGATATCGGGTTTTGATTTTACACACTCTCCATCTCCGATCCTGTACTCGATCAAGTATCTTCTTCCTTTCCTTTCACTCGATCCTAACTCCGATTCAAAATACTTAAACCCGATCATCGGGTACACACATCACCCACATCTATCAAGTATACGGGTACATCTTACAAATTGATCTCTATTTACCACACCCTTATTTGTTTTTACCTTAGGGTCATCCTATCACAAGTCACCTAATATAGAAAAAATAAAATAAAAGCATTAAGAAAGTTTGATTAGTATGTCTATAATGTTAATAAACTATTTAACCAATTAAATTATGTTATTTATATTTTTGCTAAAATAATATAATTTAATTATATTTATTTAATAACACGTAAATATAACTACTGAATTAATAAATAATAATAATTTTTTTTTATTTAAAGCATCCCAATCTTTAAGACCGCTACTGATAAAGGAGACCAATCGAATCTGAATAACTCTAAATCGAATTAAACTGAATGAATGACGAATCAAATATTCGATTTAGTGACAGTGGAAATATCCTAATTAAATTTGTAAAATTGCATATTTAGAAAGTCCATGCCATATCTTTTGGTGTCTCTTGAATTGTATCCCCATAATCTGTTTCTGCATTGATTTATCTTTTAACGTTACAAACAATAATAATAGTTAAGTGATTTCGAAACTCACAATTAAAAATGATAAACCAAGTTTCCTTAGTGTTATCCCGATTAAGTTCAATTTTTAACCAAAAACTGTCTCGATTTCAAATATCCATATAATTTCATGATAATTGCTTCTTTTTTTTTTGGTAGTTTATTATGAGTGGTTAGATATTTAATGGTGGCAGGCAAGTATTTTCTAGAATGGAGATTCAGATTCACAAAGTTATATATTGAATTGATTGCTTTAATTGATTATAATATGTGGAGGAAATGAAGCCATCTTTCCATCTTTTCCCTACATTTCATGGCATCTCATCGATTTTTTTGTGAGAATCCACTAAAAAAATTCTGAATTCTGAACACGATTCTCACTAAATTAAACAAATTACAATATGTATGGCCCAAAAAACATACTATTGTCCTTGTTGATTGCGACAAAACAAAGATAAATGCCTTGAATATATAAAATTAAAATATCATAATATAATTATTAAAATAAAAGAAGATACCTAAGTTTTTGATGATTTGATATTATCTTAGTGACCCAACAATACCCTTCTAGCAAAAAGAAAACAAACAAGACCCACTAGAAGATTCCTTGATTTAATATCCTCCTATTTATTTTTATTTTATTGTTTTTTAAAGAACTCTTAATTTAATTTAAAATAGAACATCTAAGGTTTGATCAATTTGAAGATATGATACATTCAATCATTTATATTTAACATATCTGAAAAATAATTAATCAAATAAAAAATATATAAAAATACAGCCTAAATAATTAATCAAATAAAAAATATATAAAAATACAGACTTTTAAGTCTTGTTTGAGGAAGGGATTTTTTGGATTTTGTCTGGGTTTTTTCTAAAAAATCCTTGTTTGATAAAAAGTAGGAAAAAATTGGTTTTTAAAATTTAAAGACTAATTTGCCCTTTGACTTTAAAAAATGTGGTATATATGAGAGAATGATGGTTTAGAGAGAAGATAAAATTATAGGGTAGTTTTGATATTTAAATGATAAAATTATTTAATTTGATGGTTGATAAGATGTTTGAGTTTTGGGATAAAAACTGAGTTTTATCCCAAAAACCCCTTCATAACGAGGCCTTAATGTTATGTAAATAAGGTAATGATTCCATAAATAATAATATATGGCCTTGTCTTATAAGGTAATTCTAAAAAATATGAGCTTAATTGATCTTAATTTTTGTTGAGAATTTGTATGAATTTAAAATTTTGAGTTATTTGAGATTTATGTAAGGTAAAATATTCTTTTATATTTAAAATTTAAATTTAAAAAAATAAAGTAGGTATCTTTTAATTGATAATTTAAATAATTTGATATACATATTGATGTGATTGAAAGATTTTTTAATTTTTATTAAAAAAAACTTAGTTAAAAAAACAAGATCAAACTAGCTTTATACAGTAGCCAAATGAATTAGAAACTATCTAATATAATTTAATGTTATTTTCTATTTTTAAATTATTTAATCTTAAGCACTTGTAGATTTTATATATTTATTTTTATTTAATATATTTTTCAACAATAAATATAAAAGATGATGTTTAATATAAAAGAGTTTGAACAGTTCTAGTTAATCAATCTTGTTACTATCAAAATCAGTGAATTTCATTATTTTTATTTTTGTTTTTCTTATTTAACTCATTTATAATAAATAATATTTAATTCAATTATCTTAACTTTGCAAATTTTCAAGTATTACTTAGTTAAATTAAAAAATAAATATAAAGGTAATTATACTGCAATTGGTATATCTCATTAATGTGTCTCAATTGAAGTTCATAAAACACATAAATATAATGTTTCATGAATATATATGGTCATGATATTTAAATTAAGTATACAAACATTCGGTGCGGTGGGAGTTGTTACTTTCAAATTTTATTTTATTTTTCTATTTTCTCATAAAAAAGAATAAAATAATAATAAAAAAAAAAAAGACTATTTTATTCTTTCTATATGAGGGAGAACCAGATGAACAAATAAAATAAAGTTGAGAGTAGACGATCTTATCCCTAAATCAATCATTAGATACAAATTAATTGTAAAAATTTATAGAAAATTATATATAGAGAGTAATGACTTTTTAGAATTTTAGATTGAGGGAGTAAAAAATTACAGTAGGTTATTATAAATATAAGCTATTTATATAAATTTAAATGTAGATGTGAAATTTAATATTTTATATAAATTAAATATTCTAATTAGTTTGCTATACAAATAATCATTTTTCATGTTACATTCTTAACAAATATTAAGAAGATTTTCGTGCGATGTTCATGGATAAAATTATAAAAAAAATAAATTTAATAAAAAATAATAATAATAATAATAATATTATGTATTCAATGTTTAAAATTTTTAATAAATCAAATTAATATAAAAAAATAGAATACTCTTTTATTCTATATTTTATTTACTTCACTAAAACAACTTATTTTCTCACATATTTTATCACATATTTTTTTTTAATGAATCTCTCCTCTCGTGATCTTACACTTTCACTTTGGTTAATCAAATATTTGATTTTTATATTTTTAACATTTAGCATCGTGACCTCACACTTTGGTCAATCAAATATTTGATTCATATTTTTTAACCATTTTCAATTGATACCGGCATATTATCAACATCCCAGTCACAATTGGTTAAATGATTGTACTTGTTTTTGTTATGTTATAAGTTTGAAATATACATATAATATTTTTAATTTTATTTTTAACCGTTTTAAGTTTATGGGCGGGTTAACCCACACTCCGATCTAAATATTCATTTACTTTCGTATATATATATAATATTTTATATCCAAATTATTTAAAAAATCAAATTACAATCCAAATAATCCATCCCCTTGCATATTTTTTTGTTAGGATTTTTCATGGAACTTGTGAGGTGTTTATTCCTCTTAGAATTTTCGTGTGGGTCATGCTAAAATAAATAAATAAGAAATCAGTTTGTTTTTTTTTAAATTAATAAAATAATATTATTTAATAAATATGTATGTTTTGTCTGAAAATAAATTTGGAACCACAATTCTATTTCAACCCTGAATATCTCTCTTCCTCCCCTCTATATAATCTGAGGCAAATTTCAATCTACGAAACAGAGAAAGAGAGAGAGAAGGAGGCATAATAAGTGTGTTGGATGAGGAAGCTGTCAGAATTCGGCTACTGTTGCGGCCTCGCCGGAGTTGCAGTTTCTCCTGCGTCCAATCCCACCGCAGCTGCAACAGCAGCAGCTATTCGACAGAGAACGACGCCAAATCGGAGATATTCTCGCGCCAACGATCCATTAAAGAAGAAACCTCGATCCTCCTCCTCCTCGGCGCTTTGGAGACCTTCTCTTTCCGTCATATCAGAAGACGCCGGAGTCGTACCACACGCAAACCGTGGAGGAGGAGGAGGAGGACCGGAGACACTTAGTAGTACTAGGAAGAAAATCTCTAAATCTATGATAAACATACATGATGAAGAAAACTCCAGATCTCCTCTCAATGGCAGCAGCAAAAGGTAATAATACCTCTTAGATATTCTTCATATCTTAATTAACACATATAGTTAATTAATGAGTGAGTTTGACTGATGATCTTCTATTGCAGGAAATCCTCTTCCTCTTCAATAACATCAATGGCCATGCCAGCATTTTCGCCCACACCATTTGTGTTTTGAAGACCAACTGTTATTTCTGCTGCTGCTTTCTTTCTTTCTCTCCTATGCTATGTATATGTATGTATTTGCTATTATGATGAATGAATGAATTTGTGTAATATATTATACTATTTAGAAACAAGTGTACAACTTCTTAACTGTGGATATAAAATAATATTTAAATATTTGTTCAAATCCTGTTTTAGAAACTATAACTTCTAATCACTAATATATATATATTTATTTTATTAAAATATAAAATATTGTTTATAATGTTGTCATGAAGAAGATGTAGTTTACCTTAACAGGTGGTGACATATGAACCAAGTGGGTGGTGTTATTTTGTCCCTATATTTCTTATGGCTATTGATTATTTTATATTTATATTTAGTTTTATTCAGTCAATTTGTTTCAGTTTATTAGTTAAACATTAACATCATATCATTCAATTTATTCGAGTGTGTTTATTGATTGATTATTACATTTAATATTTTGAACTTATTTATATATAAATATATATATATACAGTTTATTTGTTGAGCATTTAAATATGTTTAATTTTATTTATTCGTAATAATTTATTCACATTTAAGTATAAATTGAATTAAACTAACCTTGTTTTTTGAAAAGTTAGACCAATATATATTTATTAAGAAATAAGTTTGGTTAGACATTTTGAAAGATATGTACTATAAACAATTGACTCATTTGGACTCCAATAAAATGACATATTTACAAAGAGAAAAAATTAACAAATGAGAGAGATGATACTTCATTTTATTATATATGTGTCACTTTATGTATCTCAACTCCAATAAAATGACATATTTACAAAGAGAAAAAATTAACAAATGAGAGAGATGATACTTCATTTTATTATATATGTGTCACTTTATGATTGAGATACATACACTATTAGTACTGGTATCATCAAATTAACACATCATAAGCAAGGCCGGGCCTGAAGTAAGGCAATTTATGCTAGGGCCTCCAATTTTTTATAAAATAGTTATATTATATTATTAATTTTTTTTTCTCTTTTCATATTAATTTATTTATAATTTTTTTTTATCTTTTTTTCCTCTTTTTATATTATTTACTTGTTTATATCTAATTTTATTTTATATTATATATAAATATTAATTATATAAAAGACTATTATTTGGACTGCTTTTCTAACATAATATCTAATTAATATTAGTAATATTAATCATAATTTTTTAACCTAATCATTTTATATTTTAAGTTTCTAAGTCTAACCCTAAATCCCAGCCGTCATTTTCTATTTTATATCTTATGATTCTATCGATCTACAAATTCACATAATAATTTTATAATCCTAAATCCCTACTAAGTTGTAGCTGGTCATTTTCTATTTCTTCAAGTTTACAAATTTATCACAACAAATCAACAATAATGTTTTGAGGTAATGATGTTACTTATTCAGTTATTTGTTTAATTTTTTCTTATTCTTATTATTATCTTTAATCTTTACTACTTTAAAAATTAAAATATCAATCATTATATTTTTTTTTATTGTACTTATTGTAGAGTAGTGATATCATATCATTAATATTATCTCAAATCAGACTATTACAAAAAATATATCACCTGTCGAGTATTTTTTTCTATTTTTGAAGTCTTGAAGTGTAGATCTAGTTAAATACTTTTACTAAAAATTAGTTTAAATATTTTAGGTTAAAATGACGAAGAAGACTATAAATGATAAAGATCGAATAAGATTTCAGAAATATGAGTCTGGTGCTTCTAAAATAAATATCAAGAAACGACACAAAACAATGACCGAATCATTAGTGGGAAATTGTTCAATGCTAAAAATCAACGTTCCTATGTTTTCATAGTTGTTAATTATTATTGTATCTTTTTTTATTTAAAACTTATTATATTAATGTTTTTGATATTTATTATGAAATGATTTATACATTAGATATTGTTGTTATATATTTAATTTGGATATATATATTTTGTTAATTAAAATATTTATAATTATTAATTAAAATTTTAAAAAAAAAAATATTTATAATATTAAGGACCAAAAGATGTAAAATTGTATTTGGCCCCAATTATAAGGAGATTAATGTTTATTTTTACAAATTTTCAATCAAATAAATCTAAATAAATAAATAATAATAAATCATTTCATCATCTTCTTCATTCATATATTCTTTCTCCATCTTCATTCACTATATTCTTTCTCATATTCTTCATCTTATTTTCTCTCATATTTGTTGATTTGTGCTAAACATAAACAAAATACAGTATTCTTAATAATCAACAATGCAAATCGTTCAAATGATCAATTACAAAAGTACATTCAGATTAGCTGTCAAAATCCTTTGCTTGTGGTACCGCTGTAATAAGGCTAGATCATAGCCTCGAATTTACAATTCCACGTTCTCGTAATTGTATAGAGACCAGAAAATTTCCGAGCCTCATCAACAATGGCGGAGCCAGGATTTGAAAACTTTTCACAAAAACGAAGAAGTTGAATCTAATATGTGTATACATCCTATACATCATCAACTTCCTTAAGCAAATCAAATTAATTACATGTCTTTTTCAATTCATCCAAACACTTTCCACAATAGCATCCCATCCTCTTTCTCTATCTCTAGAAGCTTCTCACATGTTGTTTTTCTACGTCTATCGGACGAACCAAATGATTCTCATCGAACACATAACAGAGCAGACGCAAGGATCCAATATCTACCGCATACAATGGTTATTGATTCTTGAGGCAGCGTTGCAGAGGATAAGAAGTGTCGTTGAATGACATAAAAAAAAGATCTATAGACTGAATTTACTTGGATTCTTAGACCATCTCCAACCGAAAAACTCATTTTCAAACTCATTTTGGTGTAAATGTCTCATCAAACAATAATTCTTTTTAGAAAAACTCATTCTAAAACCCAAAAAAATTTTCTTATAATATAATTTTTATATCAACTTTTATAACTTTCTAATATCACCCCATATATTTTACAATTTTATAAATTATATCATAATTTTTTAATATCACTCACATTATTTTAAATTTGATTATAAATTAATTATAAAAATTTATTCAAAATTCAAAATTTATAATCCACAAATTAAAAAAAAAAGATATATCTGATAAAGTGTAATGTATTTTGTATTTCTTAATTTTATATAAAAATAAAAATAAAAATATATTTAAATTAAAGTTAAAGGACTGAATTAAATATTTAAATAAATAATATAGAAAGTTAAATATCAAAAGTAAAATATTAATAGACTTGTACTATGTTTGGTATGTAGTACTACACTGTAGATAAAGTATATATATAACTACAATAAGTTATAAATATTGTTTGGTTAATTTATATTTATATGTACATGATTCTTTAGGTATAATTTATGCCTTCAAAGTGGTATAATATTATACCTACTCACACCCGGTTACGTTACAGACTGTATAGTTTTTATAAAATTTAATATTTCAATTTTATCTCTTAATTTTATTAAAATTTTAAAATTTTAATTTCTTTTGATATATTTTAAAATATAATAAAAATAATAAATTATAATTAAATATATATTTATATTTAAGTGTGTTTAATTATTTAATTTAAATAATAATAATAATAATTTAATTACTTAGTTTTATTTAATTATTTAATTTATATATATATATATATTTTATCTCTGTAAACAAAATTTTTTAGAATTTTAAGTATAAAATTTTTATTGTGATATTTTTATAAATAATTAAATATAATAATTGTTTTAAAAACTAATAATGTTAATTAAAAAAATAGTAGTCATATATAAATTAATTTATAAAATAAAATTGTGTTTCTTTATTAATGAACTATATTTATAATTAATTATATAAATTAGTAATATAATTATTAATTAATACAACTTATACATATAATTTATTTAGAAACTAATTTATAATCATATCATTTTAATTTAAAATATATTTATTTTAAAATTATTATTATTAATATTTTATTTTATATAAACAATTAATATTGTTTTAATATACAAAAATTTACAAATAACAGTTACATTTTAATTAATTTATAAATAAAATTTATTTATATAATTATATAAATTAAATTATATATAAAATAATGTAAGTAATATAATATAATAGGATTATTTATTTTTAAAATATATTTATATAATAATTAGAATTATTTTTATTAATTTCAATATAATTAACTATACAAATTACATATAAAATAAATATTAAAATAATAATTTATCAAAATATAAGGGTAAAATAGTCTTTTATACTTCTTATACCATCAACCAAACACAAAATAATAAAATCTATATAATTTATACCTATTTTATATTCTTAACCCAACACTACTAACTTATATAATTTATACCTCCTAATAAACTCTTTACAATTTATACCCCTTATAACTTATATCTGTAAAACTAGTACCATATACCAAACACTACATTGAAGTATAAAATTAAAATGTTAATAAACTTAAAGAACCTGTTACAAAATTTTGATTAAATTATGCATTCATGAACCGTATGAACACATATATGGGATTTTTGGAGAGAGAAAATGAAGGAACGCATTTTGGGTTTTGGTTTGCTGTTCGGTTGAAGGATAAAAATAAGTATGAGATGTGTTTTGTTGATCAGTTGGAGATGGTCTTAAGCGCGATTTAATTTAGAAACAATTCTTCTTCCTTGAGCCATTGTTTTAGATGAAGTTTGTGGGTTGGATTTTCGGCGACTTCATTATCATGATCTGCCATCGTTAAACTAATTATTCGCGTGCCAAATATTCGTTGATCTTTATAATTATTTTTAAAAGATCAGATAATCAGAGTCAACATTTAGTATTAGAGCCTATCTAAATAACACGTCGTCAAAATTAACCAGAGATGTGGCGGCAATGAAGACTAGAAGAGAAGGGAACGTGACGCTCTCTTATCCGTTACTTACGAAGAGTAACTACTCGATGTGGGCGTTAAAGATGTGGGTAAACTTACAATCACAAGGAGTGTGGAAAGTCGTGATGTTCGACGAGGTAGACGAATGGAAGGATAGAATGACTCTTGTCGCCGTCTATCAAGCGCTCTCCGAGGACGTCCTTCTCATGGTATCCGAGAAGGATTCTACCACGCTAGGTTAGAGACGTTAAAGACAATGTATGCTGGAGTGGAGAGAGTTAATGAGGCAAAAGTGCAAATCTTAAAGACATAATTCGAGACGATTCTAATGAAGAATGGGGAATCGGTATATGATTTTGCCATGAAATTGACATCCATCGTGACTAAGGATGGCAACGGGTACCCTACCCGTCGGGTAGTGAAGTACTCATCCCCGAACCCAATTTTCAATTTACTATCCGAACCCGACGGGTATCTCTATTTATATCTCCATCCTCGATTCGACAGGTACCCGATCCCTGATGGATACCCAATTACCCGATACTAAATATTAAAAAAATATCATATTTTAATTAACACATTTAAAATAAAATTATATAAAATTGTATAAATTTAATATATTATATTAACTAATATGTTACTGCAAAATATAATTCACTTAAAACTATTAATAAATATTTTATCATTATTGTTAATCATCTGCACTATATAATATAAATTCATCAATATTATAAAAATACAAATAAATTTAAGCACAAAATTCTTAAATAAACATAAATTTAAAAAATTATTAAATCAATTTTCTCAAATAAAAAAAATATCCTTCTTGAATACACTTCTTCAAACACATATAAATTACGACCTACAAAATTAATAAAAAAAACAATCAATATTAACAAATACAAAAAAAAAAAATTAAGATTAGAGTATTCACTAATAACATACCTCAAATCTTCTACAAACAATTCATTACTTATTTATTATTTATATATATATTGAACTTTTATTCTCTAACATTATAAAAGATAAAAGAATTAGGTAACCGTACCCTTTATTTTTTGTATAAAAAATTAAGCCTTCATTTTTTGCTTAAAAAAAACCTTTATTTTTTTAAAAAAAAATTAACCTTTATTTTTGCCTTAAAAAATTGACTATTTAATTTTACCTTAAAACACTATCATTTTAAGAATTAGTTTATCTTAAATAAACACAATATAAAACATAATTTACAATATAATAAATAACTTTAAAAATAACAATATCAAAATTAAAAAAATATATATTAAAAGTATTAGTTACTTTTATATGTATCTTGAATACCTATAGAAAATAAAAAAGAAAGATGGAAAATTAAGTTAATAAATAAGTATAAGATAGTAAAAGATGAAGAACAATTATAACTTTATTAAATAAAATTAAAACAAGTAATATCAAATTTTAAAAACACAAATAAAAATATTACTTACTTGCAATCTGTTTGGTTATTGAAAACTTAAAGTTTAACAAAATCTAGAGAGAAGATGAAGTTAGAAGTTGAAATAACTAGTAATATTGAATTTATAACGAAGAATGAAGATTAAAAGTATTATTTATGAGAGAAACATTTATTACAAATTAATTAATAATGTTAAGCGTGACGTGTGATATGTGAGTAACGATAAAATAATTAATATATATATTTAATGATGGCTATGACTTATTATTTGAAATTTGAAAAGATATTTAAATTTTATCAATATATATATATATTAATATATTCGGGTATCGGGTTTGGGTTTCCAATACTTCTCATCCCCGATTCTAAACCCGAACGGGTAACATTTTTTACTCCCCAAATCCAACTCCAAACCTGATTTAAAATATCCAAACCTGATTTAAAATATCCAAACCTGATCACCGGGTACCCACGGGTATCGGGTATACGGGTACCCATTGCCATCCCTAATCATGACTGGTATTCACTCGTTGGGAGAGAAGGTGGATGAGATCTTTGTCGTCAAGAAGTTGCTTAGAGTCGTACCATAGACATACATGCATATCGTTATAGTGATCGAGCAATTTGGTGACCTTAAGAATATGACCATCGAGAAGATCGTTGGTCGTCTCAAAGTCCACGAAGAGAGAATTCACGACTATGGAGACTAAGAGGAGGAGCACATATTGCTCACACATGATGAATGGATGTCACGCATGTAGAAAAACGAAGAAGTCAATTTTTCTTTTGGATCGTCGAATCGCAGTGGCAACGGTGGAGATAGTTGAGGTCGTGGCAAAGGGAGATGTGGAGGTCGAGGTCATAGAGAAAGCTCACCTCGACAAGAAGACACCAAGCCCCACAAAGACAAGAGCACGGTGAAGTGTTACGCTTATCAAAAGCACAGACATTACGTGTCTTAGTGCCCTAACTAAAGGTCTGTAGATGAGGCAAACCTCACTAAATTCTATGACAATGAGCCATCATTAATATTTGTTAAGGTAGTGATGAATGCTTTGCCCGGAGAAGATAAGGTAAACCTCACTAGCATCCCCTCTTCTAGCCTAGTGGTAACAAGAGGTGGATATCCCCCAGGCCTTCATGAGGTCCTGGGTTCGAGCCCGTCAGGCGACATGTTCTGCGCCTGGTTAATTGGTTAAGTATGTTTGCGGGCTATGTACTTAACCCGCGGGGATTAGTCGCACTCCATAGGAGTAGCGGAACCCAGCGTTCTCAAAAAAAAAAAAAAAAAAAAAAACCTCACTAGCTTATATGACGAGGAGTAGTATTAATGTTTGCTGAGGGAGTGACACATGCTTTTTCCGGAGACGAGGAGACAAACCTTGAAGAGTTCGGACAAGAACCGTCCAAACATTAATATTACTCGATGTGGGCGTTAAAGATGCGGGTAAACTTACAAAAATAAGGAGTGTGGAAAGTCGTGATGTTCAACGAGATAGACGAATGGAAGGATAAAATGACTCTTGTCACTGTCTATCAAGCGCTCCCATAGGACGTCCTTCTCATGGTGGCCGAGAAGGATTCTACCACGCTAGGTGAGAGACGTTAAAGACAATGCATGTTGGAGTGGAGAGAGTCAAGTAGGAAAAAGTACAAACCTTGAAGACACAATTCGAGACGATTCGCGTGAAGAATGGGGAATTGTTAGATGATTTTGCCATGAAATTGACATCCATCGTGACTGGTATCCGCTCATTGGGAGAGAAGGTGAATGAGATCTCCGTCGTCAAGAAGTTGCTTAGAGTCGTACCATAAACATACATGTAGATCGTTACCGTGATCGAGCAATTTGGTGACCTTAAAAATATGACCGTCGAGAAGATTGTCGGTCGTCTCAAAGTCCACGAGGAGGGACTTCACGACTATGGAGACTAAGAGGAGGAACACATATTGTTCATACATGATGAATGCATGTCACATATGAAGAAAAACAGAGAAGTCAATTTTTCTTCTGGATCATCGAATCGTAGTGGCAACGGTGGAGATAGCCGATGTCGTGGCAAAGGGAGGGGTGAAGGTCGAGATCATGGAGAAAGCTCACCTCGACAAGAAGACATCAAGCCCCACAAAGACAAGAGCACAGTGAAGTGTTACGCTTGTCAAAAGCACGTACATTACGTGTTTTATTGCCCTATCAAAAGGTCTGTAGATGAGGCAAACCTCACTAGATTCTATGACAAGGAGCAATCATTAATGTTTGTTATGGTAATGATGAATGCTTTGCTCAAAGACGATAAGGCAAACCTCACTAGCTTATATGACTAGGAGTATTATTAATGTTTCCTGAGGGAGTGACACATGCTTTTTTCGGAGACGAGGAGACAAACCTTGAAGAGTTCGGGAAAGAACCGTCGAAGGAAAAACCAAATGTAGTGTTGCTCAATAAAGAGAAAATCATGGAGAAACTCCTCGTAAGTGGCAATGAGTGTAATCACACCAATGTGTGGTACCTTGATAATGGAGCAAGCAAACATATGAAGGGTCATCGAGAGAAGTTCATTGAGTTCGACGAGAAAATTACTAGAAATGTGAAGTTCGAAGATGGAAGCAAGGTTCACAGGTTTCTTGATCCAGATTGTGGGAAAATCTGTGTGAGTAAAAATACCGTGTTCGAGCAGGAGAAGAAGTGGGAGTGGTGCAATGACAATAATTAGCTCGTACAAAATTCCCTAGAGTTTGAAATCCTATAAGATGTCTATGCGAAGGCACCACTGGTAAAGATGGACCGTGATGAATTGTTGTTGATCACCATCGACGAGCCAACAACATATCACGAGGTAGTAGTCAAAGAGCTGTGGTATGAGGCCATGAAGAAAGAGCTTGAGTCCATCAGGAAGAATAAGACATGGGAGCTCATCGACTTACCACGCAGTCATAAGACCATCGGGTTAAAGTGAATTTTCAAGTTGAAAAGAGATAGTGAAGGTAACATCCTCAAGTATAAAGCGAGATTGGTAGTGAAAGACTATGTGGAGAAGCAAGGCGTTGAATTTTAAGAGACCTCTACACCAGTGGCAAAACTTGACACAGTCAGGCTAATTATTTCCACCGTAGCTCACCGTGGATGGGAGATCCATCACTTGGATGTCAAATCAACATTTCTCAATGGTGACATCGAGGAAGAAGTCTACGTCGCTCAACCTGAAGGCTTCATTATCAAGAATAAGGAGCATAAGGTATACAATCTATACAAGGCTCTCTACTGACTACGTTAAGCACCAAGGGTATGGAACACTTGCCTCAACAAGATAATGATGAGTCTCAGCTTCGTGAAATGTTCTTAAGAGCAGACTATGTACACGAGAAACTATAGAGAAGAATTATTCATTGTTGGCATATACGTCGACGACTCGATCGTGACATGATCATGTATCAAGGGCGTTGAGGAGTTCAAAAAGTAGATGATGAAGGAGTTCGAGATGAGTGATCTTGGGCTACTCTCGTACTACCTTGGTATTGAGGTGGACCAGAAGAAAGATATCATCGAGGTAAAGCATACAACTTATGTGAAGAAGGTGTTGAAACGTTTTGCAATGGAGGATTGCAACTCGAACAAGTATCCGATGGAAGCAAAGTTATAGCTCAGAAAGCATGTGGAAGGAAGCTTAGCGGATTCAAAGGAGTATAAGTGTATCATCGGGTGTCTCAGGTACTTGACGCACACTCAACCCGATATCTCTTATGTAGTTGGAATATTGATTCGATACATAGAGCAACATACCACTCTACACCAACATACAGTAAAATACATTTTTCGTTACGTGAAGGGAACGATGAGCTATGAGATTCAATTAAGAAGAGAACAAGAAGTGAAGAACTCATTGGTTTTATTGACAGCGACCTAGCCGGTGACACACGAGATAGAAAAAGCACTAGAGGGATGGTGTTTTATCTCAACAGAAATTTGATCACCTGGAAATCTCAGAATCAACGAATTGTTGCTTTATCTTCATGTGAGGCGGAGTTTATGGCAGCTACTACAGCGTTGTGTCAATGACTTTGACTGAGAAACTTGTTGAGCGAGGTACTCAAATACAAGTCGAGGCCGGTAACCCTCTATGTTGGCAACAAGTCCGAAATAGCATTAATGAAGAACCTGGTGTTTCATGGACGCAACAAACACATCGATACTCGTTTCCATTTCATCTGTGAATGTGTCGAGAACTGACAAATCGTTGTAGGGTTCATAAGCACTAGAGAGCAACGTACAGACATTCTCACCAAGGCGCCATCAAGAGTCAAATTTGCGTAGATGCGAGAGTTGCTTAGTGTGAAGAATCTCGAACCAAATCAAGCTTATGGGGGATATTGTGAGTTTAAGCATTGATTGTCAGTAAATTGAGAGTTGTTAGTCTTAATTTTTTTTATGCAATTATGGTTTATTTAATTATTAATGGGATTGAGCATGTATGTATAAGTAATTTAGAGTTTCTAGACTAATTACTTCTTTATAAGGGTTGTTTGTAAAAATTCATATACAACACTTAAGACTTTTCCTTTTAAAAAAAATATTATTGTCTTTCTCAGTTTTTCTAAAGTTTTATTTTTTCATAATTATTCTTAAAAGATCCAATAATTAGAGTCAACACATAAGGCGTTCTAAAACCGAGGTTCGTACAATCGGCCAAACTACGATGTGTGCGCCAACTATGAATTCGTAGTCCTGAAATTTAAGTTATACTTTGGCAATCCATCGCAAGTAAAAATCCCCCATTGTCGTTAGAAATTCTTGTATTCATTGATTAAATTAAAGAGATATGAGTTAGCCCGAATCTCATTAGGGTGCCACGTCCGCCCGAAGGACGAGATATAAATCCTTGGTCTTGAATGACCGGGATATAAAAACTTGGTCTTAAATGGATCGAGAACTGTTAACTGTGGACGAGTTAACACTATTTTTAACTAATAAAGATGGAGAGATTAAATGAGTCAATTCTTGATAGTGAATAAGTTTATATGAACTTTTCAAAGTTGATATTTCTAAATGAGTTATAAGAGATACCGAGTTTAATTAGTTGTACTAGTATATATGTTTATATGATATTAATCTCTATTTATTATTGTTTAATATCAAATTTACATCATAAAACACTAAATCGACTCACTTTTATCATTTGAGTTATCTTAGTGGGTTAAAAAAATAAACTAATATTAATAATTTATGTTTTTTTATAAGAGTTTAATTCTCATTAATTTATATTCTTAATTTCTTAAGTGAATATTGTCGGGAATTGATGTGATAAAAAAATGATTTTAAATGTCACATTGTGGAATACTTTACGATGAACCTCATATTCGTTCTCATATATATATAATTTTAATTTTTACCTTTTATTAGTTTATTTATTATAAATAAATTAATAATTTTAAATTTAGTTATAATTTTTATATGAATATTTAATTTAATGAGTATTATATTATAAAAAATAAATTGTTTATAATATTTTAATATATATCTAAATATATATTATATTTTTAGCCTAGTGTGTAAACTATTTTAGATTTCAGGATGGTGGAGATGCAAAATTCTTTAACATATTTGTATTGTTGAGGTGCTGTATACTTTGTTCAGTTTTCCATTTTTTTATTTCTTTTTATTGCAATATCATTTATATTCTGATAAATATAGTTGAGATACAATATAGTAATTATTTTGATAAAAATTAATTTATTTGGATTATCTAAGTTAGCTGACTTTAATATTTTCAATATTTAAAATTATTATAAAGAAAAAAATAATTGTATTTAATATATGTTTACTAATTTGATAGAAGAATCAATGAAATACAAGTTAGTTTATTTGATTAGATTCAACTAAGTGATTTTTACCTAGATATGGTTAAATTTAAAATAACTAATCATTTAAAATTCATAACAAAATATGTCATATATACATCATAAAATTTGTAAATAATAATTTCAAGTTAAGTAAAATATTTATGATTAATTTTAATATTAAATTAAAATAATATTTAATTCTTTTAAATTTAGGGAAATACTTTATTTTTAATAAATACACTTTAAACTAAAATCATATTAAATATATTTGTAAAAACTAAAATTTCACCTACCAAAATTTTAAATTATTTTGAATAAATAAAATCAAGATAATTAAAATAAAAGAAAAAAAAATACAATTAAACGCTTAATTGTATTGGTTATTGTAATAATTAATACTCAATTACTTAAGGTAATGGTCAAAAAAATAAATAAAATAATTTGAGATAAATGTTGTACTCATTTTATCTCAAATTAATTTTAAGAAGTCAAGGGGAGTTATATAAATAATTTAGGACAAATATTGTTGTATTAATTTTATCCCAAATAAATTATTTATTAAACCAAAAAATATAAAAAGAATAAATAATTTGGCAAAATAAACGTCATATTTATTAAAAATATTTTGTAGGTAAAAAATGAAGCAAAAAGAGATTGAAAAAATCAATTTCAAACAAGCTCCAAAGCTAGAAAAGGGTCAGAATCTGCTGTAGCCGAAATCAAAAGAAATTAGTGTAGCAGACTTCACATCCAACGAAAGAGCTGGATTGTCACCCAATGCCCAATAGTTAGTTGCGTCGCCCATTATAACAAAAGAGACACGCGTTCGCGAAGCAACGTAACAACTAATGCGCGTCTCAACGTCGTTAGCCCAAACGCAACGGAACATCCAAGCACTAACAAAATCCCATAGCGTCCGCGCTTTTGTCCAAAATGATGTTGTTTTTCGCCTAATGTGTCTTCTTCCTCACGAAGAACAACAATGATGAACAACCGAGATCTTTGATTTCTCAAAGATGGAACTCCGACGTTAGTCCACTAAAATGGATGATTCAAAAACTGAAATGATCACCCTACCACGGTGATCATTTCACCTACGATCATAGGCCTCATCATGACCTAATTGAGCAAGTTGGATGAAGAACAAACAAAATATTATTGATGGCTTTTTACTAAAATTCGATCCACTTGATCGATTAACCGATCTTAGGAGGCTATAAATAGCCTCCTCAGGAAAAACCGAAGGCAATAGATCCACTCTCGAACTCTCAATCACTCCTGAATAGAAATCTATCATTGAATATCTTCAAGCTTTTTTGAAATTTTGAAAATTTTGTGTAAGGCTGTAAAGCTTGGATCCAGATATTCAGGAAGCTTCTAAAAGAGTTAAGGAGCGTTCTCCAACTCACAGTAAGCTTCCAATCATACTGTAATTCGATTTACAAGTTTAAATTGAAAATTTTTAAATTTCAGTTTCATATACTAATTGATTATCTGATTTCTTGATTGAAAAACGATCATAGGATCATTTATAAGATTTCTATTGAAACAAAACTGAATCTTTTAACCTAAATCAGAAACATATAAATTTGATTTTGAAAATTTCAAAATCAGGTTTATGTTATTGAGTTATTACTTAAGAATAGTAACATAGAAACCTTCCTAACATGTTTTTAAGGATGTTAGGAACATATTCAAACTAATTTCAAGCCATCCAGATCATGTTTGATCAAAAAATAATTTTTTTATAAAAGCAAATTTTAGTTCTTGAATTAGTTAAAATGAACAACCAGTGTTCATGTTTTAGTTTCATTCAAATATATAAAGCGTAAGGAAGCTATTGATAAGCTCTTTACGCTTCATTAAACTTTAAAATTTAAAAACACATTTTTTTTGTATCAAAATAGTTTGAGTTGAATGGAACATCATCCCGATCGAATGATACATAGAGATGTTGTTACAAATGATCATTGGACCAAGCAAAACTTTCCATTCCATTGGATCAAATGATTAAAGCCCTAGTAAAAAACATCAAACATGCAGTTTGATGTTCTTGACGTCCGACTAAGGGTTCGACCAGGGTTCGTACCGAGAAAATTGAACCCTTCCCTACATCCAACCTAGGAAATTTAGTCCCGGACTAGCGTAGGAATGAGAACTCTTCACACCTCGACCGAGGATTCCTGACCCAAGACCGAGAGCTCTTTACACCCCAATTGAGGATTCTTGACGTAGGACCGAGAACCTCCCGCACCCGACCGAAAGGATCCTGAACCCCAATCGAGAGTTCCCTCACCTCGACAAGGGACCTTAGCCTATGATCGAGGATTTTAGCCCAAGACCGAGGAAAATAGCATAACCGAGAGAGTCGATCATAGGGCCTGTTTGGTTTAAATTTTATAATTTTAAAATTAATTTTATAATTTTGGAACCCCAAACTATTTTTTAAAAATCTGAAAAAATAGAAAATGATTTTAAAATAATTTTAGAATATTTTCATGAAAAGTATTTTGATAAGTGCCTATTTGTGATTGATTTTTAAATCATAATGTCTTTAGCTTATATTTTTCAGATATTTTCCTCATCAATCATCGACATCTGCTTTAGGTATTTACATTTAAATATTATTCTATAATTTTAAATACAAAAAAAAAATATGTGTATGTGTAAGACCTGGAGAATAATTAGTTAAAGAAAACATAGTAAAATTAATTTTTCAAAAGACAGGACTTTATAAAGTAAATATCGTTCTCTAATAGGTACGAAGGATATAACGCGAAAACTCTTTCCCGAGTATCTCCAAACACCGAACTAAAAAGAAACTCTGGTCAAATATACATTTGTAAACATATAATTTTATTGATTTTAAATTGAAAATTAATTCGCGACTCTTTTATAAAAATGATAATCTTTTTAATTAATTTAAAATTTAAATCTGTAAATCAATTTATAGGGTGATTATTTTAAATTTGAAAGATTATTCAAATTTGATCAAAAATTATTTTTTATTATAATTAATTTAAAAAATGTTCAGACATATTTTTATGATTTTTATAAATAATATTTTATTAAAAAGATGCTCCACAAGCAAATATAAGTTAAAATGTCTGAAAGCTTAATTTTTTTTCTGAAAAAAGATTTTACTGTTATAATATTCATAATGTATAAATTAATAACTCTTTTATATTATAATTTATATTGAGTTCAAATAATAAAATTAACTTATAATATCTTTAAATAAAAAAAATAAAAATAATTAAACATAAAAATGTTATTATAATTGTATTCAAGATTTAAATAAAACAAAATATTAACATATAATATTTTTTAAATTAACATTTTTTCCTGTATAATTATGAATATTCAATTTGAATATTTTCTTATCCAATCTTTACTATGAACTATAAATTTGTTTTTATATTTATAATTTTATTTATAAATATATTAATTAATATAATTTTCTAATTAATTCGTATATTAAAGAATTGAATTACTCATACTCATTTTCTTTCCCATTAAGTTTAAATTAATAAAAATACATGATACAATGCTCAATTACCAATAATTAAATATTATAAAATATTTAATAGATAAATTCTAATTAATTGTGTTAAATAGTTAAAATAACCTTAACATTAAAATAAATATATTTAATATTTAATTAATATTAATATATTATCCTAATGAAAAGAAACACCATGTACATTATATTTTTTAATAACAAAAACTCACAAGCAAAGTAGAGATGGAAATTGGTACCCATATTTGATATATGTAGATACTCGATGATCTAGTTGGGTATTTTAAATTGGGTACTGGACCGAGCATTGGAAGTGAAAGACAGTACTTGATCAGGTTCGAAGTCAAAGATGAGAAGTGTGTAAAACCTAAACTCGACCAGTTTATAATAATAATACTTTTTTTTATTATTATTAAGAATTAATGTGACCTTTCAAATACTCATAATGACAAACATTATTTTAAATACATAATTTATGTTCTTATCCACCATCATTCTAACTTTATTTTTTAATATTCTCAAAAAAATTTATTACCTTCTTTATTACGGTTTAATTTTCATCTTTAACTTTTCTTTAAATAACAAAATATTATTTCTCTTTCATTTTTCTTTATCTTTATTTTTAATTATTTTTTACTTTATTCTAACATTTTTTTTCAACTTTACAATAAACTTATTATTTTTTCAACATTTACAATATAAAGATGTATGCAAGATAAATAATTTTTTTATTTGTTTTTTTAATATTTCAATTTATTAATTTTAAAATGATTTATTATTTAATAAAGTTATGTTTTTTTTTATTTTTAACTTGTATAATCTTATAAAAATTTAATCGGGTAATAGGGTACCCATCGGTAATCGGGTACCCGACAAATTGAAGACAAATCGAAGATGAGGATATAAAGAGAGATACTCGTCGACGTCGGAGTCACGTAGTAAATAATAATCGAATTCGGGGATGAATATTTCACTACTCGGCTCAACAGGTAGGGTACCCTCCCATCCCTAAGCAAGAGTTTAAACTAAGTACTTAATCTAAGTATTATTAAAAAACGATTGGAAGAGGAAATTTGGAGGAGAGAACGAGTGAGAGAAAGAAACGACACTCGCGAAAAAATAACTAAGACTTTTCTCTCTATTTAAACTTTTTTAATATTTTAACCAATAACATGATATCACCCCATTTCCTCTCTCATTGTCTCATTATTTCATTATTTCATTATTTCCCTCGTCCTATTAAAATACATATTTTTCTATATCACAAAATGTGATACCAAAAAGGCAAAGGCTGACATCACAAATACAGTAACACAATAACCTAAAAACATGATCAATTATCTGATTTGAAACCATTTGAAAAAATATACCAATAAATGTATAAAAAACTATTTGTATGGTTATGGTAAAATATTTATTGTATAGATAAATTAAAATACTTCCCAGTTTATTTATTTATTAATTCACTATCAATTATTTATTAAAAAACACCTCTCTAGTGTAATTTAATTAAAATTCAATTTTGTTTATAGTCTTCATACTTTTCTTTTAAAGCCCTTATTTATTTATTTATTTATTATTAATGGATTCTAGTAAATCTTTTTTTTTTTTATATTTATAAAACAATAAATTTATTCACTTAAAATCATGAAATCAAGTCGGGTTAGGGTTAACATCGGGTCGGATACTTGTTGACATCCCTAAAAACGTTATATCTTTTAAATGTAATTATTTTTGAGTTTAGAATTTAGACTATCGAAAGGAATCTATTAATTATTATTATTATTATTATATAGAATTTGAGAAAAAAATCAGTTATTCCCATAACTGCTTACCAAACAAGTCCTTAATACTCAATGAAGAAAAAAAAAAATGAAAAAAAGTTGCTCCCCCCTCCTTATCTCCTCTTCCTCCCGCCCTCTAGCTTAGGACAACTTGAGCGCCAAATGAAATAATCATGTTACCGAAAATATCCTCTTAATTTCTTCTTAATTCCCAATATGTCCCTAACCGTCGCTATTTCCCTCTCCTCATTTTCATCAATAAATACTGAAAAAAGGGGTAAAAAATTAGAAGAGAATTTTCACAAAGAGAAACGCGAAATTTAACGCGAGGTTTTCCGTCCGAAGAAGAAGAATTGAGAGCTTAGCAAGAAGAAGAAGAAGAGTAGATTAGCTTGGTGAGAGATTCTTCATCAGTTTCTATCCATCCATCCATCTCGAGTTCTTCGATCCATCAGTTATTGTTGTAGGATTCTCATTTTAATTCGAAAGTGTTACGTGATCTACTCGGTCATCGATCTATTCGTTCACCTTTTCAATTACATAGTAAGTTTGTTTTCTTCTCTTCATTTCATTGGTTTAAAACCCTAGTGTTTCTGCTTCCCACTTATTTGCTTTCTTCTTATTTTGGGTTTCAAAGTTGGATAGTTGGACGCGCCGTTTTCATTTTCCCCAAGTATACCCTTTGCCGATTCGGCGGCGCATCTCTCTGTTTTGAAGTAATCAGTATTTCCCGTGACAGCGAATTCACAAGGATAAAGGAATTGAACTATGAGCATTGACAACCCCGGCGAAGGAGAGAATTAGGGTTTGCACGTGTTTCCAGGACAGTGGCGAACTTCCATGGGAGATGGGGGAGTTGCATGTGTTTCTTTGCAGCCTATTATGGAGCGGTTGTCAGGTTCTGAGAATTTATGCGGTGGCAACAATGGCAAGTTTAGTAGTACTGAAGTTTCCAGTGTTTCTCAGGGAAAGATGAAGGCCATGAAAGATCATTTTCCGAAAAAAGAAGAAACTTTGGATAATGTGAATAGCAGTAGTGAAGTTGAGAATGGTGAGTTGGTGATAAAGGATGAAATAGAGGAAGGTGAATTGGGTTCGGGGTGGCCAAATAGAGATATCGAGAATGGAGAGTTTGTTCCGGAGAGGTCGCATAAACATGAAATAAAGAGTGAAATTGAGAAGGTTGAGCTGCCCCCAAGTGATAAATGTAGAAATGAGGAATTAGAAAAAGGGGAGTTTGTTCATGGAAAAGGGCGAAAAGATTACTCTGATAGAAGAGAATATTATCCTGGAAGGTCCAGAGCCAATGATTACCCGGAAAAGGGCAAACAAGGGGAGTTTGAGAAAAGAGATTTTGGATATTGGAGAAACTCTAAATTTGAAACAGAAAAAAGAGAGTTTGTTCCTGAAAGATGGCACAGAAACGAGGTGATCAAGGACGAGTACAAGTACCAGAAATGCCGAGGTGATTTAGATAAGGACAGGGGATGGAAATATGATCGAGAGGGCACACCTTCTTTTGGTAAGTGTTCAGGTGACAAAGACTTCAGAAGTGGAAGTCAGTACTCCAATAGAGCTGCCAGGTGGGAAACTGGCCACGATAACAATCCAAAATTAGGTTTAAAAATAGTAAATGGGGAAGTTCCCTTAAAAAACAATCCTAGCAACGGAAATAACCAAGGGCAAGAATCTGGAAATCGGTCTAAGAGGCATGTGGATAGTCCAGAGATAACTGATCGAAGAAATTATGGTGAATATACTAATCAGAGTTCCTTAAAAAGTCGCAAACTTTATCTTGAAGATAATCACTCCTTCAGCAGGTCTGTGGAAAGATCTGGCAGGTATATTACTTCATCCAGGAATATTTCATCTGACAGGTATTCCTTGAGAAACTACGAGTCTTCAGTTGTCAGAACAGTTCACGACAGGTATGGTTCTAGTCCACGGACCCGCGCATATAATACCAGAGGTAGGAGTTCATCTCGTCATGATAGATCACCTTATGATCGAGGTCATCACTATGATAATAGGAATCGAAGTCCCAACTATTATGAGAGGTCCCCACAAGATCGAGATCGAAAACATGATCGTCGAAGGAATCAAAGTCCTAGCTATTCTGAGAGGTCTCCATCAGAAAGAGGTCATTATGATGATCATCAGAGAAATAAGAGTCCTGGTTATTCTGAGAAGTCCCTACAAGATAGAGGTCGATATCACGATCACAGGGATCTGGCCTCAAGCTCCTTGGAGTGTTCTCCAATAGATAAGATAAGGCCTAATGGTCATAAAGAAACAAGCAAAAAAAATGGAGCAAATGAAAAGTTACCAGGTCCTTCTGCAAGCAAAGAACAAGAAGATATGATTGATCACGACTCTAGTGGAAAAAATTTACAAGCATCTAAAGAATGCCAAGAAAGAATCTCTCTCCATAATGGTGACGATACAATTGAAAAAATGGGTGCCCTTGAATCCCACAAGGAAGAGCGTCTAGAGAGCCAGGTAGCGAATGTCATAGATAATACTACATGGGTCAATGGTACTGAGGAGCTTCCTTCTATGGAAGAAGACATGGATATATGCGACACTCCGCCTCATCTGCCAGTTTTGACAGATTTAACCCCAGGAAAATGGTTTTACCTTGATTATTCTGGCTTGGAATGTGGGCCATCCAAATTGTATGACCTCAAGACACTTGTTGAACAAGGCTTCCTTGTGTCTGATCACTTGATCAAACACTCAGATAGTGATAGGTGGGTCACTGTTGAAAATGCACTTTCTCCGCTGGTTACTATGAATTTTCCAAATATTGAATCAGATGCTGTTACTCAGTTGGTGAGTCCCCCTGAGGCTTCTGGTAATATGATGGCTAATGAAAGAGATACTGCTCATCACAGAATTCTTCAAAGTGAGGTAATATTAACTACCTTGGAGGAAACGTCATGCTGCATAGATGACAATTCTGCTATCTACAAGCCTTCCAAAGAGTTCCACATCGAGGAAAGAGTTGGAGCATTGTTAGAGGGGTTTTCTGTAACTTCTGGCAAGGAACTTGAGGCAATTGGCGGTAAGATTCTTATCCCTCTCCATGGTTTAGTTTATGTGTCCAGATTTCATTTGTTTATTTTTTGAGTGGGCTGTTTTTCCATCTTCTGTTTGTACATGTCTTATTTGACAATCGGTGAAATTATGTGTTGCAGAAGCACTGCAAATGACATTTGAGCATGCAGACTCGAGGATGTGGGTAGATACTGAAGGTACATTCTTTTAGTTTTCCCACTAGTAAATGATTATCATCCAGCACCTATTATGTTGGCAGTTTAGAATCTTATAGTTCTGTTTCTTCATAATTGTTAAATGTCACTCTCTTAAGAAAGCAGGAGTTTCTGTTTGAATGTGTCTGTTATAGAACCCAATACTTGTTTTCATGTTCCTGGCTTTGGCCACTTGTATATCAATCACAAAACCAAATCTTAAATGCTGAGGAGTTCCATTACTCTTCAAGTTCAATACTGCAATCAGTTTGGCTGATTAAAACAAACATATTATCTAGTTTTCACTTATGGTCATTGCTTTTGAAAGACTTAACATGCTTTTATGCCTAAGATAGAGCAATATATCCTTCAATTCCATTAGATTAGTTGATTGCAAGCCAATCACAGTGTCCCTAGAAAGAAACTTCTACAATCCACAAGAAAATTGCCTTTTGTTCTATTGAGAAGTAGGATACTATATGATGTTCCTTTTCCTATTGTCAAGCTTGGATTTCTCATTTGATAGTCTTTTTCATTCAGCTGTATGCGTTAAGTATTTGATGCAACATTTTCCATTTCACGAAGTATATAACCTCAGATTCGTTGTCTATTTGAGGTATCGCCCTGCATAGATCCAGTTAATTTCATTTTATACTCTGTATTTAGTAGTTGAATGTCCCATGCATATTATGGATCGAACACTTGGTTCTTTGGTAATATCGTAACACATTTTTTGATATAATGCACAACCTTCTGTTGATGTTGAAGAGAACGTATTATGGTTAAATGCAGATTGTGCTAGCTACAACTCCGGGAAACAAGATGATATAGGCAAAGACAAGGTCTTTTGGCATCCTGAATTAGCAAACAGAGAGTCTGCAGAAAAAGCTAACTTTGTATCTGTTGTGGATGGTTCTATAGCTTTTGGTGATATTGACGGCGTATTCGCTGGTCCATGGTCATGCAAAGGTGGCGACTGGATGAGGAATGAGGAAGCTGTCCAAGATATTTCCATTAAGAAATTTGTCCTTAATGATGGCTTTCCTCTTTGCCAGATGCCCAGATCTGGATTCACAGACCCTCGGTGGCATCACAAAGATGATTTATATTATCCCTCCCAATGTAGAAGAATTGATCTTCCAACCTGGGCTTTCTCTGTACCAGATGAGTGCAATGATCCTTTGGGTGGAAGCTGGGAAGGTCAATCCAAGCCTATTGCTACAAGGTGCATGAAAGGAACCATGCTGCCAGTGGTGAGAATAAATGGATGTGTAATCAAGGATCATGGTTCATTTGTTTCAGAGTCCCACTCTAAAGCAAGACTGAAGGACAAATATTCTTCAAGGTCATCCAGGCACTACTCTATATCCAGTGAAGGGAAGAGATCTTCAGAAGAAACTGTATCTTTTTCTAAATATACCCACCAGGAAGAATCGTTAGCTTCTTGTAAGAGTATCATGTCTGGGAACATAGTGAAAGATCGTCTTTGCACAATAGAGGACTTGCAAATACATTTAGGTGAGTGGTATTACCTTGATGGTACAGGGCATGAGCGAGGGCCTTCATCATTTTCGGAAATGCAGAAATTGGCTGAGAAAAATATCATTCCAAAATATGCCAGTGTCTTGAGAAAAACTGACCGCTTGTGGGTTCCAGTTACCTCAGCTACAGAGGTGTTTGAAACTGCTCAGAAGGTTCCAGAATTGACTAATCATACAGTAAGCGAACCAGGGGCTTCCAGTCCATTCAATAACTTGCATCCACAATTCATTGGATTTACGAGGGGGAAACTACACGAATTGGTCATGAAATCATACAAGAGTCGGGAATTTATGGCAGCTATAAATGAGGTATTGGATCCGTGGATTAATGCAAAGCAGCCGAAGGACACAGAGAAATTTGTTTGCAACATTGGCGGTAAGTTTGGAAACCAAGGTTTACTAAAATTTTCAGAACTTTGAGTACATTGTTGATTAGAAAGTGGTTATCATTTCAGGGTGTGATCTTGTTTATTAATTTAAAAAGGTAGGAAATGTGTTATTTATTTAATTATATTTTTTTTGTGGGTGCAGATGATTATCGTCCTGGGAAAAGAGCAAGGTTTCTCCTAGATGGAACTGAAGAGTATGAAGTGGGAGCAACTATTGGTGACATCATGTTTGATGATCTGTGCTGTGATAATAAGTTTCAGGGAGAAAATACTGGAACAGGGGTTGATCCTATGAGCTGGGGTCTAATGGATGGTCAGGTGCTTGCACGCATATTTCATTTTCTCAAAGCTGACATGAAATCTCTTGTTCATGCGTCTTTGACCTGCAAGCATTGGAGAATATTAGTAAAGTATTACAAGCATATCTGCAAACAGGTTGACTTGTCCTCTCTTGGTCCAAATTGCACAGACACAATGTTTTGGGAAATCATGGTAAATTGTCTTTGATAACTTTTTTCTTGCGCTTATCCATTTCTTTTTTCTTTGCTTTTGGTTTTCCGGTAAAGGAATGGTGATTTTTTGTGTGCTATGCTAAAATTTATTGTTCACTGAAGTCCATAATATATATTTTTTTATTGTTTGCAGAGTGGTTATAAGAAAGAGAAGGTAGATTCGCTGATACTACTAGGCTGTATTAACGTCTCTTCCTCTCTACTTGAAGAAATCATTAGGTCATTTCCTTGTCTATCGTCTATAGATATTCGAGAGTGTAGTCAGCTGGGTGACTTGCCGAATAAATATACTAAGATAAACTGGATTATGAGCCGTAAGCAGATTATTGATAGGGCATCATCAGCTTATACAAGTCATAATGGTCTAACTAGACATGGAGATCATTCCAGTGGACTCAAGGATTATCTGGAGAGTTCAGAGAAGAGGGACTCAGCTAATCAATTGTTCCATGGAAGCTTGTACAAAAGGTCAAAGTTATTTGATGCTAGAAAGTCCTCTTCTATTCTACCTAGGGATGCACACATGAGACGGTGGACTGTTAAGAAATCTGAAAATGGTTATAAGAAGATGGAACAATTTCTTGCTTTGGGTCTGAAAGACATAATGAAGGAAAACACTATTGACTTTTTTGTGCCTAAGGTATGTTGGCTTTGTTTATAATGATTCTATAACAATTAGTCCATTTCTTTCTGTAACTTTTTAACCAACATCTTGCATTTTTTCCTGTCTAGGTGACTGAAATTGAGGCCAGAATAAAGAAGGGTTACTATGCTGGCAGAGGGTTGAGTGCTGTCAAGGAGGATATAATTCGTATGTGCAGGGATGCGATCAAGTAAGTTTTGATTTGACCCCTTTCTTTGACCACACATGTTTTGTTTTCATCTACCTGATGTCATGCTTAATTGATTTGTTTGTCAATTAATTCAATTTTATGTTTGGTACTGAAATTTATTACATTATACATGGATGACACAAGCAGGCAGAACATGTAGAACCTTGACTCCATACTCTTTGAGTGGTTCTTGTTTGTGGAGTTATATCACTCTAATCAAATATCTATTAGTAGGGTTTTGGACTATACACGAAATTTGCCATACCCCCCTTAGTTTAAAATCTGAGAGTTTTCTGTTTTAGTGTATTAACTATGTTCTAGTCCACCCTCTCTTCCCTTGTGTGGATTTCTTGAGTTGACCATATTCAGAGACCTGTGTTAACTATGTTCCCATTGAGGGATTGGGACTTGGGAGGAGAGGCTAATAGTCTCTTCTTGTTTGGTTAGAAAATGGAGAGGTCAATCACTCTCCTCATTTGGTTCCCATTTTTTAAATGAGAGGCGAGAAGAATACAGGGTTTTAAAAGTTTCTTTCTCTTCCAAATTTTTTACTTTTTCAATTTGGAGGAGAATGAAGAAAAGGGAAGGATTATATATTTCATATTTTTCTTGTTATTTTTTAAAACCAAACGAGGTGAAAGGTATGAGTGAGTAAAAGTTAGAGTTTCCCTTTTCCTCCCTTTTCTTTCCTCTCATTCTCCCCTCATCCATTCTCTTCCTAGCTAAATGTAGTAAGATTTCATAACATTTTCTTTATGTGTTGGAGTTTTTAAGTTATAAAGGCCTCTCTACTTATGCATAATTGTTTTATGTTCTGGTTTATTGAACTGTTTTCAATTCGTATGTGTTCTGAAAACTTGTTAACATTTTTCACCAGCTAAAATAAGAATAGAGTGGTCCATTGTTTTAAAAAAAGAATAGAGTACTCCATAACATTGGCAATGAGATGGGCATATTCAAGTAACCCTCTTTGGATAATAACATATTGAGGAATTGAGCGCACATACCAAATGTATGGGGAACCCAAGCGAGTGAATGTAGAGGAAGTAAAGAAGTGTTCTCATGTTTCCTGCAAGTCTCTTGTGGTCAAATTTTCAAAAACAACGTATTTTCTTTTTCTTTCTAAAGAAGCCTGGATAATAACATATTGAGGAATTAGGCGCACATACCAAATGTATGGGGAACCCAAAAGAGTGGATGTAGAAGAGGAAGTAAAGAAGTGTTCGATATCATGTTTCCTGCAAGTCTCTTGTGGTAAAGAAATTTTCAAAAACAACGTATTTTCTTTTTCTTTCTAAAGAAGCCCGTGCAGTTGAAAAATAGAACAAATTGTTTCCTTAAAAATAATTTTTCTTAAATTGACAATGGAAATAACTTCTCTTATAAGAAAGTAGTTCTCAAGAAAATATTCTGTTATTAACTACACAATGGTTAACTCTACTCTGAAGAATATATTTAGAATGGTTGGGGGCACTGCCCCTCTCCTATGAATCCACAGTCTGATTGTTTGCATCCTGTCCTAGTTCTAGATGTGGTTAAGATATTTACACTTTGATCACAACCTGTGTATCTGATTATATATAGTTTGTTATTTGAAACATTACTGCATGGTGTTTCTTGGAAAGCTGTTGTTTTGCATCGTCCACTCTTCTACATCTATCTTATTTTTTTGCATAAATCATGTCACAGAGCAAGGTGTCGAAGTGAGGCTGTGGGAATGAATCACATGCTGAAGCTCTTTATTCAATTAGCCACTCGTTTAGAAAATAGCTCTAGGCCTCATGAAAGAGATGACAGTATCAAGAACTGGAAAGATGATTCAACTGCACACTTTTCCTCAACTACCTCGAGGTATAAAAAGTTAAACCAGGCTGGAGAGAGGAAGCACATGATCAGGCATAATAGGAGCTCTTCAATTAATGGAAGTTCTGACAATGGAGATAGTGTTTCTGATCAAGAAATTAGAAGGCGTTTATCCAGGTTGAACAGAAAATTCATGGACTCAGGAA
Organism: Impatiens glandulifera; assembly: GCF_907164915.1. NCBI lineage: Eukaryota > Viridiplantae > Streptophyta > Magnoliopsida > Ericales > Balsaminaceae > Impatiens > Impatiens glandulifera. The sequence goes on from NC_061870.1 coordinate 16,472,434, forward strand.
GTGAAACCTCTGATGGCCTTGACGAATCATCTGAGGAGGCCAAAACTGATACTGAAAGTGCTGCCTCTGGTGCGGAAAGTGACTTGGAATTCCCATCAGGAAGTGGAACTAGGGATTCAAGAGGAGATGTAACCCTTTCCATAGATGATGCTGCAGATTCTTGGACTGAAGATCGTGAGTGGGGTGCTCGTATGACGAAGGCAAGCCTAGTTCCTCCTGTTACCAGGAAGTATGAAGTAATTGATCAGTATGTGATTGTGGCTGATGAAGACGAAGTTCAAAGGAAAATGCGTGTTTCCCTGCCTGAAGACTATGCTGATAAGCTAAATGCGCAGAAAAATGGTCTGGAGGAGTCTGATATGGAAATCCCCGAAGTGAAGAATTACAAACCTAGAAAATTTCTTGGAACTGAGGTGATAGAACAAGAAGTTTATGGAATAGATCCTTATACACACAATCTTGTACTTGATTCCATGCCAGGGGAATCAGATTGGACTCTTACTGATAAGCATTTGTTTATAGAAGATGTGCTGCTTCGCACACTTAATAAGAAAGTTGAGCACTACACTGGTACAGGAAATACCCCTATGAAGTACTCTTTGCAGCCCGTTGTTGTGGATATACTGAAAAATGCAGAAGAAAATGATGACATGCAAACTGTGAAATTATGTGAATCCATCTTAAAACAAATTGATTGTCGTGCAGGGGATAAGTATGTCGCTTATAGAAAGGTAAACATTCCTAACTATTTAAAGGGCATTAGTGTGCCATTTGGCTGTTTCACTAATAAAAAGGATAAAACATTTTTAATCCTTTAATCATTTTCATTTTTGCAATAAAAATTTTACCATCTTAAAAAAAGGATTAAACATTTTCTCAAGAAAAAGGAAAAAAGAAAAAAAATGGGCATTAATGTTGGTTCATTTTTTAAAAGATAATTGATTTGTTTTCATGGTTCCTTGTCTGAACATCCATTGCCATATATTTGCTCATTAGGGCCTCGGTGTTGTTTGCAACAAGGAAGGTGGCTTTAGTGAAGATGACTTTGTGGTTGAGTTTTTGGGCGAGGTATGCGGTTTCACTTTTTCTGTAATGTGAACAGTTTTGACTTAATTATTTAGTACACACTGGGTTATTCTTAGTTTCTTTCCACAAAATAATTAGGCATTTGAATGTTTCAGTTTCATGGTGACAATCAATGTTCCTTTTCATTATTTTTTCTATGCTTGTGCCTGTCCTTGTCGTGATTTTTTCTAACTTCATGATGTCCTCTTTTAAGTTCATGTGAGATTTATGTATCCTTTGTTTTCATGGTCACATAAGTTTGGCCCTTCTGTTACAAAACACTTTATGCTTCCACCGGCTTATTTAGTTTATATAAGAAGAAAAAATGGGGCAATTGAGATCTCCTGATCTCATCCAATGGTTGAAATGTAGAGATTACCCATCACATTTTCTTTGTCAGGGCTGTCAATTTGTCCTGCACAATTATTTGTTATGATGCTTTTGAGCATGGTGATGAAAATCTATAGAAGGTCCTGCATGCAGCTTTTTCTTTGGCTTGTTTCCTGTTTCATTTTTATCATGGTAATTATAGGTGTATCCTGCATGGAAATGGTTTGAGAAGCAAGATGGAATTCGTTCTTTACAAAAAAACAGCAAAGAACCAGCCACAGAATTCTACAACATCTATCTTGAAAGACCAAAGGTTTATTTTCCTTTAAAAACTTTGCAATTTTAGAACCTTTTATGCATCCCTTTTCCTATTTAGTTTCTGACTGAGATTTCTTCTGGAAGGGTGATGCTGATGGATATGATTTGGTGGTTGTTGATGCAATGCACAAAGCAAACTATGCAAGCCGAATTTGTCATTCATGTCATCCAAACTGCGAAGCAAAGTAAGTAATGGACTTTGCTTGTATTTTTCATCTCCTGTTTGAGAAAGTGAAATCATTGTATTCATTATGATACTTTTGCTTGCCAATTCCAGTTTAAATATGTAATTTATAAATTAAAAAAACTAAATGGATTCTTGATTCTACTATGTGGGTTAGTATGGTTGTGTTCCCCAATGCCACTACGTACAGTTAGTAGATTATGCACATTCTAGTTACTTTTGCTGTTTGTTTTTGGTACAATGCTGTTTTGAATCATGTAAGAACACTAGATGCTGCCTGGGGAGCTTCATTTCTATTTTATCATTTTGACCAAATAAGGAAGACAGACAAATCCAATGTCATGGATGAAGATGGAATTATGATTAATGGTTTAGATTGAACTACCAAAACTTCTAATAAGAATAATGGCCCTTTTCCTACAATAAATGTTACAATTGCATTCAAGTTCAGAAAAATTCCAATCCCCCCCTCCCTTGGTTTGGCCTATTAGGAAAGTAGTGATTTGTGGAATTTTTTAAGAGAAAAAGAGGTTTTTTGATAAATTATTCTCATTATTGTTAATACCTATTTATACAATTGTAGGTACTGATTTTACTCAATCAAGATAAATCAGAAGCCCTAAAATATCACAATAATTTATTCTAATTTACTCAATTAAGGTAAATTAGAACGACTCGAATATAACTGCTAATTTATTCTAATATATATAGAAATAAACTAGAGAATAAAATAAAATAAAAAATAACTTAGTTTGACTATTTCCACATGATTTTACGTAGAGCACCTTTAGAGCTTGTTTGATGAAATAGTAAATTATTTTGGTAAATTGACAAAAATATCCTTTGTATTTAATCTTTTAAAATGTTATAAAAAATAAACTAAGGGTATATTTAAGTTAATGATTTGAATGACGATGGCATAAGGGTTATCATCAAACCAGGCCTTATAAAGGGTGTAAAGTGGATCACAGTGAGACAATTAGAAGGCTGTATGTATGGTCATACTGATGATGGTTCTTGTGGCTGGTTGAGCTATAGATAGAAGATTAAGAATATTTACACTATCAATTTGATCAAGAAATGCAAAACTGGAAATGAATGAAAACATATAGGAATTTGCATACAACAGACTGGTTACTTTGAAGATTCTTCTTACATATTTAAGCATCAAACTCACGTGTTCACAAACTATGTGTATATATCATTTCATTCAATTCTGAAATACATTATGGTCTCACAGTTATAAGATATTTTGTTAATGATAAAGTCATTGAATGTGTAATGCAATGCAGAGTTACTGCAGTCAATGGTCATTACCAGATTGGGATCTACACTGTACGTCCAATTGAATATGGTGAAGAAATCACATTCGATTATAATTCTGTTACAGAGGTGCGCATTTGATATGCATTAGTTTATGCTTGATGAAAGTTTGTAATTAATTATTAGACATTGAAGATATAGTATGATAACCATGAATGGTTGTGCTGCAGAGTAAGGAAGAGTATGAAGCATCCGTTTGTTTATGTGGAAGCAGGGTTTGCAGAGGAAGCTACCTCAATCTAACTGGGGATGGTGCTTTTCAAAAGGTACAGGTTTTTTGCAAATTGTTTATTGTCAAGGATTTTTCTTTGCTGTTTCTTTCAAGATGGGTTGTCTACTGCCTATTTATTAGCTCTAATTCTTGTTGTAAGCTTATAGTGAAAAAGAACTTAATTCACACATTTCTCATGCAATAAATAAGCTGCCTTTGTAGTTGTAGCCCATGAACTAAAAACGCTTACTTTATTTTTATAATATCTTAAAATATTAAATACAAAAGGACATTTAGTCATTTCACCTAAATAATCCACATTTTCATCTAACGAGTTTTGTTTTTTTATTCCAAAAAATTGATTTATTTAAAAAAACAGCAAACAAACTCCCAACTGTTTTTAGGTTTGGCAGTCATGGGCGAAGACCATGTTTTCATGTTAATACTAAATTTATAATAATGCTTTTCCTCAATAATGCTTTTTCTACCAGGTTTTGAACGAGTGGAATGGAATACTGGATTGTCACTACTTGATGCTAGAGGCATGTGAGTTGAATATTGTTACCGAAGAAGATTACTTGGATCTGGGGAGGGCTGGTTTGGGTAGCTGTTTACTTGGCGGGTTGCCAGATTGGCTTGTTGCTTATGCAGCTCGTTTGGTTTGTGCTTATTATGCCATGTCCTCATTTTGCTAGAGAAGTAACTATTTTTCTGACATTTTCCCCTTTATTTCTGTGTGAAGGTAAGGTTTATTAATTTTGAACGGACCAAACTTCCTGAAGCGATTTTAAGGCATAATTTGGAAGAAAAACGGAAATACTTCATAGAAATATCCATTGAAGTTGAGAGAAATGATGCGGAAATTCAGGTGGGTCTCAGTATTAAATGCCGAAATGTATCTTCCCCAAATACCACAATTCTTTTTAACTTGCAATGTTCTTGCCTTTTGTTCTAATAATATAATATTAATGTGTATCCTTTTTCTTTATGAGACAGGCTGAGGGGGTCTACAACCAAAGGCTTCAGAACTTGGCCCTTACTCTTGACAAGGTAACTGCCATCAATCAAATAAAAAAATTTCCTTTCTCATTTTATTTGCAAAGGTTGTAGTAAAAAGATGGAAGGTGTTTTATGAAAGCAAAAACACTAATTGATTTTTTTTTTTTTGTAGTATTTCGTTAAGATAATTGCTAAAAATAAAAAGTCTATCTAATGAGATAAAACATAGAAAACAATACTATAATTTAGGACCTATAAATCAATAGTATAGGCCCCATTTGGAAACAAAACTTAAATCTTACACAAATAAAAAAATATAATTATTGGCGGTTTCTCATCTGGTTCCGAATTCAAATTCTGATAGTTCCTATTGTTTAGGAAGTTTTAGGGTGCTTTGTCACTGCAATTTTAGTAGCTTGAAATGTCAATGAATTTAGAAAATAACAAGTCCTTTGTGTTATTCCTTGGTTACATGGATCCCTACTGATGAATTTTATTCATAACTGAAAGTGACATTTGACACCCTTCTTCTACAGGTGAGGTATGTAATGAGACGAGTTTATGGTGATCCTAAGAAAGCTCCACCTCTTCTTGAGAAACTAAGTCCTGAAGAGGCAGTTTCCTTTCTGTGGAAAGGAGATGGTTCATTTGTTGAGGATCTTCTTGAGAGCATAACTCCTTATATGGATGATGTCATGTTAAATGACCTGAAGGCGAAGATTCATGTTCACAATCCCTCTGGCTCCACTGACGTTCAGAAAGAGCTTAAAAAATCTTTAATATGGTGAGTAATATTGTTTTCTTATCTTGACAAGGAAGTTTAATAAAATTTCAAATTGATTGATCTTTTTCATACCTTGTCAGGCTAAGGGACGAGGTACGGAATCTTCCATGTACATATAAGTGTCGCCATGATGCTGCTGCAGATTTGATTCACATATATGCACATACAAAGTCCTTCTTTAGAGTTCGGGTAAGTTACCATTATCCGCAAATCTTTTGTTAATTGTAGCGTTCACTTAACTTGTACATGTTGGTTGATACCCGTTTTTTTGGCAACAGGAGTACAAAACCGTAACATCCGAACCAGTTTACATCAGTCCTCTCGATCTCGGACCTAACTGTAGCGACAAACTGGGGCCAGGACTACACGAATATTGCAAGAGCTATGGTGAAAACTATTGTTTAGGGCAGTTGATTTTTTGGCACACTCAGGCTAATGCGGATCCCGATTCTAACCTAGCAAAAGCAAGCAGGGGTTGCCTTTCATTACCAGACATTGGATCATTTTATGCCAAGCCCCGTAAGCCTTCTAGACAACGTGTGTATGGACGAAGAACGGTGAAATCCATGCTTGCAAGAATGGTAAGCTAGCTAGCTAGCATGACTCTCCACCACCACCACCACCTACTTAAATGATGCTTGTATTATTATTAGTCTATGATGATGATGTATTTGTATTTGTATTTGTTTTGTGAAATAGGAAAAGCAGCCACAGAGGGCATGGCCTGAAGATCAGATATGGCAATTCAAGAATAATAATAATAGAGAAAGAGTATTTGGAAGTCCAATGTTGGATTCTGTAGTTTTAAATTCTCCGCTAGACAAGGAGATGTTGCACTGGTTGAAAAGTAGACCAGCCATTTTTCAAGCGACGTGGGATCGGTGACAAGTAAAAAAGAAAAGACATATTCCTGCGGGGCGGCTGCATATTTGTTTTTGTTTGTGTTAGGGGAATTTTGTGCTGAATGTTCCATTCTTATGTACAGTTGATCTGTAGGCATTTTTCTGAGGTTTGGTTTTGTGTTCTTCTAGGAAGGGGGGTTAACCAATTGATTATATTACTTACTACTAGAGAGGAAGGACAGTTTGTTTTGTTTTGTTTTTTGATGATTACTATTTTCCCTTGTTCCTAATTTAGTGAAAAACTAAATGTATATCAATAGATATAGAGATAGAGATAGAGTTGTTATCCTAGGGAATTCAAATCAATACTCTCTCTTATTATCAAACAACTTTTGGTTCTTTCTTTCTCTCATGTAATATGTCTGTAATCGATTGATTGCCCAGGAATCTTCTTGCGGCTCTTTCTTGATTTATCGATCTTTAACCGACGATTCCTCTTTACCCTTCTTCTTCGTCATTCTTTCCCTTGTTTTCTTTTGTTTTTGCTGCTGCTGCTTGAGGATCAGATTTCTACATTTTAAGGTTTAAGGTGTAATTGGAGATAGATAATACCACATCATGGATATTCAACTATTTAGATTATTTAAAATTAAAAATATATTGACTCAACTAATTCTTATCTTTTTCTTTTCTATTTTTAAATTACAAAAATTAATATTATTAATTATTAAAATTAAATTAGGTTCAAATATTAAATATCTCAATTAACAAAATATAATATATTATTAGGATAATACACTTGAATACATTGTTTTTCGGTGAGATATGAATTGTTAAGGATTATTTATGAAAATTTAATTTTTTTTTATAAATGATATCAAATGTAAAAATAAAGTATTTACACTAAAATTTTTTTAAAAATCAAACTGTTTGATTTTCGAGTTCCTCATTTGATTTTTTTATTTTTTTTAACCGATTCAAAATTTGAATAAATTTAAAAAAACCGCAAAATTAGAATTTGATATTCATTTTCGAATATTGGATTATCTTTTTTATTTTATTGCCAAATTTTAAATTCGAAATATTTTAATTCAAAATAAAATTTGAATTAAAATGTTGAAAGGGAGAAAAATGTTTAACTGTTTGAATTTGACATATGGAGATAGATCCATGGAGAAAAAATCCAGAAATAGCGAGATTAAATAGATTGAAACTCTAGTAGACAAATATGACTAGATTATATTAATAGTCTTATTTTTTTAGGTGGGTAGAGATGAAAAAAAAGGGAAAGTGACTAGAGAGATTATTTGATTAGATTAGAGAATAGAGAGTGGTGATTATGTTTAAAGAATATATATGAGATGAAAGCTGCTGAATTGAAGATATAGAAAATATAGATGGACAGAAAATTAAGTTTAGAAAATATACATGAGATGACTATAGAATATATATGAGATGGCGGAGCTGACGGTAGAATTAGATTTAGAGAATATATATAAGATGAAGACTGAGAAATTAAGTTTAGAAAATATAGATAAGTTGAAAAATTAGGTTTAGAGAATATATATAAGATGACCGCTAAAGAATTAGGTTTAGAAAATTGGTTGTCGACTAAAGAATTAGGTTTAGATAATTATTATATATTGGTTGTCGAATGAAGAATTAGGTTTAGATAATTATTATATATTTTATATAATATATGAAGAAGACAAAAATATATATTTAAATTTATGTTTTATTATTGTTATAAAAATAATTAAAAATAGACTAAATTTAATGAATAAATATATAAGAGATAATGAATAAAATAATTTAAAAAAAATTAATTTATAATATTGATTTTGATTAACCGATAATAAAAAAATGTTTCGTTCCTCTCTAAATGATAGGATTGAATCCATTCTCTAGGGTTCACTTTCTATCTTAGGTACATTTTTATAATAAACCATGTCTACAAGGTTTCTCATTAATTAAAAAAATATTATAATATTATATATAAATTTTCTTTTATAAAATTATATTACATGTTAATAATAATAATTTTTTAAATTTATTTATTAAAAGAAATTATTTCATTTATATAAATAATATCAAAAAATTGTTTAAGATAAAATACAATTTTAATAACAATTACAATAACTAATAATAATAATTTTTATATAATTACTTTTAAATATTATATATTAATAATAAAATTAATTAAAATATAAAATATAAAAACTTAAAAATAAAATAATAATTTTAATAAAAATATTATTTCAAAATATTAAAAAAAGTTAAATATAAAATATTTAATTAAAAATTGTTATTAAAATATTTATAATTATTATGTAAGTTATATTTAATTTATACTTATCCACTATTAATATAATATTTTAAAGAAACTATCTTTATATTAATTATGTTTGATGGATAACTTTTTATTTATAATTATTAAACATTTTTATGTTATAATTATTATTTATTTATTTTTGGAAAAATTTTAATTAATACAACAATATTTATTATATCGATTCTATAATATTTTATTTTTATCGATTATTCTTTTGGTCATAAACATGTATAAGGTTTATGCGTTATTTAAATATTAAAACAACAATATTTAATGTTGATACATGTTGTTGATGATTACTTAAGTGTAAATACCTAAAAAATATCAGTCATTTATAAAGGCATTAGAATTTAGAAATAAACACCAAACAAACCTTTAGTAAAATATTTTTTATGGAAAACATTCCAAAATATTTCGAAAGCATTTTCTATTTTTTGGGATTTGTATAAAATGGTTTGGGAATCCAAATTTACAAAAATAATTTTGGGTTTTGAAAGTGGAACAAACATGCCTTAGGACCGGAGTCCTAGGTCTTGGGTTCGCTTTCACTAATATGAGTTTAGGACCCTCGGTCCAGGATAACCAGCCTCAATCAAGGTTCGAGACCTTGGTCTGGATGCTAAGGACTCTCGATTCTTGGCTGAAATTATTAGTCTAGGTATATAAACCTATCGGTCCGGGTTTGGTTTGGAGCTAGGTTTACCAGTATGGGTGCATAAACTAACCGGTCTTAGGTTAGCTTGGGACTAAGATCATCGGTCCTAGGTCAAGGGAGTTCTCGGTTCTCAGTTAGGTTTATCGGTATGGGTGTATAAACACATCGGTACTAGGCTAAGGGATCCTAAGTCCTAGGTTAGAAAAATTAGTCCGAGGTTAGAAACATCGGTCCTAGGTGAAAAGGGTCCTCGGTACTAGGTTAGAAACATCGGCCATATGTTATGTTCCTTGGTCTTGGATAAAAATCCTCAGTCGGACCTCTCGGTCCTAACTCAAGAACATCGGTCCTCCTCTACGGTCCTAGCTCAAGAACATTGGTCGAACTACACGGTCCTAATAAAATCTTCGGTCGGACTCCATGGTCCTAGGCTATGCTTTTCATTTTTGGTTTCTCGATTGAGGATCCTCGGTCGGATCCCACGGTCCTAATGAACATAAAATGTTCATTTTTTAAATTCGTTTTTTTAGCTCTGATTCGTTGATCCAAGAGCTTGGGATAGCTTTACAAAACTCTCATGAACATGTTGATTAACACCTCAAGGTATCAATCGACCTGGATGATGATCAATTTGTTCAAAATAGTTTGTGAGCAAAAGTTGAGTTTTTTTTATTTATTTTAAAGATGTTTTGAAGTGTGAGGAGTCATCCAATGGCTTCCTTATATTACATATACTTGATTGGTACCAAAACAAGAACACTAGCTGCTTATTTGAACCAATTCAAGAACTTGAAAAATTTATTTATTTTGAAAATTTTGATTTTGGTCAAACACGATCGGGTTGGATCAAACATGATCCATATAGTTGCCCAACATCATTACAATCATGTTGGGAAGGTTTATGGACTGTGATTCAATAAAATTGACCCAAAAAACAACAAACCCGTTTTTTTGAATTTGAAAATTTAAATTTGTGTTTTTGTTATTTAGATTGATTGATAGGTTTTACCATATACAAATAGTTTCTAATTGATCCTATGAATAATTTTTATCCATAAAACACGATGAACAACAAACATACAAGTTTTTGCAATTTGAAATATAAAATTTTTAAACTGTAAATATGAATTAGAGGGTAATTGGAATCATACCAAGGATTGAAGAACATTCCTTGGACCTTAGGGAAGCTGTTGGGATGCCTGAATCCAAGTTTTAAGGTCTCAAACGAATTTTCAAAAAATCCAGTATCTTTGAGCTTTAATGGTAGATTTTTGAAATCTTCCGATTTGAAGGTGGAGATCTGATTCTCCACTTCAGGAATGACTTGGGAGGGGTATTTATACTCATCCTAAGTTGGTGGAGGCTTCTAGTGGTCTGAATTAGCCAAAAGCCGTTGATGGAATTTTAGTTGGTCTTGAGTTAACCTTTCGAATATGGATGATTCATCCCTATTTTGATAGGGATAAATGATCACCATCGTAGGGTGATCATTTCAAGCTTTAAATGAGCCGAAATGATCAGAGGCCAAAATGATGTTGTTTAAGGCGCGTTTAGGCGTTCTGTCCAGCGCTGTTGCGTTTGGGCGGTCGGTTAACGATCCGGCTAATGGAGCATTAGTCGATCCGCTGCCTCGCGCACGTGCTTCTCCTCGGTTACAACCGACTACGGAGAGCGTTCTAGGGCGTTGAATGCATTTCCAATGTCCATCAAAAGGTTGTAATTCCTACTGCAGCGAATCCTTTGGGTTTCAGCTGCACTGTATTACTAATTTAATTTTTTTTAAAACCTTAAGGGTTTATTTGAAATTGATTTTTCTTTCACCCTTTTGATTTTAGTTTTGATATTTTTAAATACACAAAATATTAAAATAAATATGACAAACATTTTATCAAATTTTTTTATTTATATTTTTAGGGTTAAATAAATAATTGTTTAAAAAGAAATGGATACAACAATTCATTCTAAATTATTTATTTTTGTCCCTTTAATTTTTTAAAATTATTTTTAGATAAATGAGTACAACATTTATCTTAAATAATTTTATTTTTATTATTTTAACCATTTTCCTTAATTATTTAGCCTTTAATTATCACAATAATTAGTCAAATTAATTGTTTTAATTGGTTTTTGGCCATGGGGTTGTTTATTTTGACTTTATTTATTCAAAAATAAGTCAAAATAAATGTTTTAATTTTATAAATTGGGTTGTAGATTTTTAGTGTTAAAATATTGTAATGCCCCTCACGCGTATTGTATAATTATTCACACGTATTGCAATGTTTCTTTTTGAAGATGACGTCTACCATAATTGTGGAGGAGTTTTCTACTAGTTTCATGGAAATCCATCTGACAAACTTTTCTAGAAGTTTACAGCAATGAATATAATGGATAGGGCTCCTTAAATTCCCTATTCAATAGATCCATTGCAACAAACTTTTGGACAATTTTTGTCAGATTGGATTTCCTTGAAACCTAGTAAGGAACTCCCAGTAACAGTTCAATACGCGTGAAGAGTATTATGCAATACACGTGAGGGGTATTATACAATACACGTATTGTAATGTTCCTCATGCGTATTATTGATACATTGTTTGAATTAGATGGGAGGTCGAGAAACCATTAATACTTTCTCTTCCTCCCGCCTAGTTCAAATAATGTATCAAAAACATTACTGCCATCTCTTCAATACTTCTCACGATCTATACAATACACATGAGGAGTATTGAAGAAATGAAAGGCTTATTATTGATACATTGTTTGAATTAAATGGGAGGAAGAGAATGCTTTCTCTTGCTCCCTTCTATTTCAAATATTGTATCTAAACATTAACTATTGTTTAACTGTTTTTAATTGTAGCTCATGTAATTTTTTACTATGATTGATAGTGAAAAATTATGGATAATGTTGGTCATTTTGTTGCAAAGTCATGAGAGGTTTGACTGTACCCCTAAATTCTACATATGTCGAATTAATTGATATGATCTATTATTCTACTAATGTTGACAAATTTAGATATGATTTAGTGCTTCAATTCAAGTATGATACTCCAGGTATGGATGTCAAATTTTCCTCTATAATTGATATCAAACAAGATATGGATGCGAAGTTCTATTTAGAAGAAACGTCGATATCACTCCACCATCACACTATACTGTGTGTCTCTTTAGTAGAGAAGTCAATACCTAGAAACCCAATAAACCCAACTCAAGAAAGTGTAGTGGTTCCATAAATTCATGATCCTGACGTATTTCCGGTGTTTTAGTGTTTTAGCAGCAGGAGGTTGTCTTTGAAACTCAAAATGACATATTAGTAAACCAAGCAAAGGAAGGAGAAGAAGACCTATGTTTGCGTTTGAATGAGGGGGTTGGTGATTGGGTTTCTAATAACCCATGTTTCTTTTTGAATGAGGGGGTTAGTGATTGGGTTGCTAGTAGCAAACCAAGTAGTGATTGTGTTGCTAGTAACAAACTAAGCAGTCATTGAGCTGCTAGTACCAAACCAAGTAGTGATTGTGTTGCTAGTAACAAACTAATAAGTGATTGTGTTGTTAGCACCATACCAAGTAGTGAAAATATGATACCTAAGACATTAACTTGCGAAATTAGATTGGAAGTTAGTATGTTGTTTGAGAATAAAAAAGAATTTCAATTGAGGTTACATAAATATGCGATGGCTAATCATTTTAAATTCAAAGTGGAGAAGTCAAGAAAAGAACTTTGTATATGAAATGTTTAGATGTGAATTGTAAGTGGAGATTGTGTGTTGTGAAAGGAAAATTCTCGGAGATGTTTGAGATTTGAAAATTTGTAAAAGATCACACATGATCAATTGTGACGAGACAAGAAGATGAAAGGCAAGAACCATCATGGGTTATTGTAGAATACATTAAGAGTAAGTACATGGACTATTACCATGACCACATGCTTAAGCAAATGATGGAAGATATGCATAAAAGTTATGGGATAAAGATGAGTTGTAATAAGACTTTGAGGTCTAAGGAAAAGGCCTTAATGGAGGTGCAATGAATTGTAGAGGATTCCTATAAACTTGTACATGTTGGAGATGAATAATCCGGGTACCATAACAGACATACAGACGGATGAGATCGTCCATTTTAGGTATATGTTAATGTCCCTTGGCGTCTCAATTAGGGGTTTCAAAGTTGTTGTTGTCCTGTATTGTGCGTCGATGCTAGTTTTCTTAAGCACAAAGTTGGATGTCAACTATTGGTGGCTATAACATTGGATGTGAATGAACAACTGTATCCTGTTTTTTTGGCGTTGTTGATTCAAAGAATAATAACTCCTTGACATATTTCATGCAAAAACTAAGAGAAACAATTGGGTTAGTATCGAATCTCGTCTTCGTATTTGATAGACACCAAAGTATTGTCAATGCCTTATGCACAGTTTTTCCAGAAGCATATCACGGTGCATGCACATACCACATCAAAATATGAAAAAATTTAAAACTGATCACTACCACGTAGAGTTTGATTTGGCTTCTCGTGCATACACAGTCTCAAAGTTTAATCTTCATTTTGACAAGATTAGGGCTAAGGACCTTCGTATTGCCATCTATTTGGCCGATATTGGGTTGGAGAGATGGAGTCGTACATTTTCCTCCTCTAAACGATATGATGAAATGACAAGCAATTACGTCGTGAGCTTTAATAGTTAGAGTATGAATGCTATAAAGTATTCCATAACAACATTAATTGACTATTTAAGATTCACAATATAAGAATGGTTTCATATTAGAAGAGAAAAATCGTCCAATCACACAGAATGTTTATCTCAATATTATGAAAATCTCATATGTGATCAAGTCTAGAAGGCTAGATTATATAACGATAATCTACTTAACCGATTCGAGTTTTATGTGCATAACGGTGAATTTGATTTTAAAGTTGACTTCAAAGGAATGACTTGTAACTGTAGGGTATTTGATGTATCTGGTCTTTCTTGTACTCATGCCCTAGCTACTGCCCGTACCCGAAAATTGAATCCCTATGACTTCTGCTCAAGATAACGAGTTGCTCATATGTTGAATCTATCTAACCAATTGCTCACATATTGAATCGTTCTCTTTTCATATTGCTCACAAATATTACTCAACTAAATCGTGGTTGAATGCATATGCGGAGACATGTTATCCAGTTTATCATGAAGACGCTTGGAATATTCCCGAAAATATCAAGCAACAGGTGTGTCTAAAATCACCTGTTAATGTTAAGAAATGACGGTCAATAACAAAACATAGGTCAAGACAAGGTGAGCATCGTAAGATTCGTAGACGATGCAACTCATGTGGTGGTCAATGTCATAATAAGGCAACATGCAAAGTAGTGATGCATGCACCATCTACTACAAGAGCATCGCCATCTCAGCAGCATGAGTCTTTAGCTTGAACTTGAATTTGTGATTTCATGTGTGACATTTCCTTAAGTCCTCTTATTTTTTCAATGATGTTGAATAATTTCATGAATAATTGTATGAATAATTGTATTTTATGATTTCATGTGTGGAATTACCTTTGATTAATGATTGATAAATATGGGAGTTAATTAATGTAGATAACTATGGGCGAATACTATGTTATGAACAAAGACAGATTTTGTTGCAACATTATTTATTGGTCCTCACACGTATTGTAATGCCCCTCACACGTATTGTAATGCCTTTCACGCGTATTGTGAAACTTTTCCTCTATAATATTTTTGCACATTTGAACCAGCTCCAACAAACCTTGATGGAGTTGGTCCAAATGTGTAAATGTCTTATAGTTCAATGTGAATCTCAATGCTCAAACTTTACCTTTCTATAATAATTTTGCACATTTGCCAACAAATCTTACCAGATTTCATCTAGAATGGATCGTTGGGAGCTAATGAAAATGTATAAAAGTCTTATAGATCATTGTGTTATGAACCTCCATGCTCACACTTTGTCTCTCTATAATATTTTTCACACATTTGCACCAGGTCCAACAAACCTCGATATCAAGATTTTGTCTCGAATGGTTCGTTGGGACCTCGTGCTAATGTGTAAAACTATTATAGATCGTTGTGAACCTCCATGCTATGAAACTTTGCCTCTCTATAAGTCTTTTATACATTTGCACCAGCTCCAACAAACATTGATATAAGATTTCATCTCGAATGGTTTGTTGGGAGCTGATGCGAATATGTAGAAGTCTTATAAAGATCATTGTGAACCTCCATGCTCAAACTTTGCCTCTATATATAGAAGGGTAAAAATGAAATAAAAAGAAGTGTAACATAAAAATAAGTGTAAGTGTGAAATAAAAAGAATATACCACTTTACTTACTCTCGTTAATGTTAATTTAATGTTTCAATAAATAATTCACCTCACGCGTATTGTATCTCTCACGCGTATTGTATAATTCACTTCACGCTTATTGTATAATTCACCTCACGCATATTGTATAATTCACCTCACGCGTATTGTCAAAATTTAAAATATATGAATAAAAGACTAATGTAGTATATCAATAGAAGACTATTACATAAAAATACTATCACATAAAAGACTTACAATTCATGGTTCTATAATTTGGTGGAATAACCTGACTGTCCACTTCTTTCTCATAAAAACCTAGTTCTTTGATATCATATTTGATAGATCAAGCTTACCAGTCAGGTACTCTAGATACATAAGTAAAAAAATACCATAGTCCCCATTTGATGATGCTTTTGGGACTTACGTCAAAGCTTCAGGGATACTGTTAAAAAAGGCTATTAATATTTACGAAGACGACATTTCCTGAGTGTGAGAGTCTATTAAATTTAAAATTAAGCACATCTTATGATACATGGCTTTTTCCACATAAGACATTGCTTTATCAAGAAAGTATGGAAGCATTTCACATAAGGGTTTCATGAAATTTTCAAAACTTTCCCCTTGTAAATAGATTGACCGTAATCGTAAACGTGATACGCCATTCTTATAGATGCACAACACACAATACCCAGTGATGTATATCGAGGTTCAATGGGACATAAATACCATTAACTTTACTCCATGTGAGCATATGTCTCTCCTCCAAACCCCAATAATACTCTAGAAAGCTTACATAAAAAACATAGTCTTTTGGATCTTTAACAAACTCTACATAATGTGATGCGAACTTACAAGCGAGCTGACAATCCGCGATTGTGAAATCCTTCTCATACGTTCTTAGGAATTCGACAACTCTTCTTCTTAGCAGGAAACAACTTGCATCAATCTCCTGCATATTGGAAAAAATTTGACAAGTTATAAAATACACGTGAGGTGAATTATATAATACGTGTGAGATGAACTATACAATACGCGTGAGGTGAATTATACAAAAAGCATGAGGTGAATTATACAATACGCGTGAGGTGAATTATACAAAAATCGTGAAGTGAATTATAGAATACACCAATTTATTGAAGAATGAAGAATACCTCATCATTGAGCCAACTAGATCTCTTTAGCAATCTATTGAAGAATGAAGATTTTGTCTTGCCAGTATTGACATCCACCAATTCAAATTCATCTTTTTATCAACAAATTCGTCAAATGATTCAGTAGTTCAGGTTCTTATTTCACCAGAGGATCGACCTTCACTAGATCATTGATCTTCATTTTTTTCCAGAAGGGTTAGTGAAGAGAGTATGTAGTTTTGACTTCTTGATCAACCTCATTTTCCTTCTCTTATATTGGGTGGTTGTATTCTCCTTCACTTCCACCACCTCCTCCTTCTTCTTCACAATCACTTTCTTCCTCTCCTCTTCCTCCTTCTCCACATTCTTGCTCTCATTCTCCACCTTCTTCTCCTCCTTTTCCAACTTCTTCCTCTCTTTCTCCACCTTCTTCCTCTCCTCCTCTTTCTTCTCCACCTCCACATACTATTCCTACTTGTCTTCATCCACCTCCACATCCTCTTCCTTCTTGTCTTCCTCCTTCTTCACTTGCACATCCTCCTTCTTTTCCTCAATCTTCTCCTCCACCTCATGCACATTGGAAATGTTTTTGACAAGTTAGACAATACGTGTGAGGTGAATTAGACAATAAGCTTGAGGTGAATTATACAATACGTATGAGGTGAGTTATACAATACACCAATTTATTGAAGAATGAAGAATACCTCCTCCTTATCTTCCTTTTAGACCTCTACATCCTCCTTCTCTTTGTCTTTCTCCCCCTCCTTCTCTTTCTTTTTCTTCATTTTCTTCTTCTTCTCCTTATTATTATTCTTCTCCTTCACCTCAACATCCTCCTTATTCTCCTCCTCCTTCTTCTTCTTCTCCTCCTTCTTTTTCAATCTCCTCCTACTCTGTTCCTCTAGTTTGACTGATATTATGCCCATATGTTCTTGTAGTTGGTTGAACATTTGAAGTTGATTCTCTTTTATGAAATTTATTTTAGTTTTTAATTCCTTTACCTCCTTCGTCAGCCCATCCAATCTACATGCAACATCAGTTTGGGGTGTTGTTGATGAAGATCTAAAACTAGATGTTGAAGTCATTTGATGGACACGTTTTGTTTATGAAGCTTTCAACTCGGATGTTGATGAGTCATTTGATTGAGTCATGGCGGTGTGGACATAATGAGAGGTGCTAGGGATGATGGAGTAATTAGTATCCTCTTGGCCTTGGTAGGTTTGGGAGGAACTACATCTTCAATCTCTTTGTGTTTTCTCTTTCTCGAATCTACTTCAAATAATGAATCGTAAAATTTACCTCTTATATCTTCAAAATCCTCACCATTGTACAAGATATTCTCCCCTTCAGACACTTCCATCTTTTTGACAAAATTGCCCGTTAGGGCAGTGTGGAGTTCTGGAGAGATGTTCTTCCTGCTGGATTTGTACAGTAATATGTTTTCTACTGCAGAGAATCTTCCAAACTTGAGGCATGTCACCAAAGCATACTTATTCATCACAAAGCACAAGTCCTCTCCATTCACGATGAACTTCATCTCCGTAGAATTTGTGCTACTTTTCCTGAGGAACATTTGATGAATTATTGTTCCTGAGAACCGCAGTCCCGAAACTCCTATAAATATATACTAGAATTGGGTTTCCAGAACCCTATCCATTAGATCCATTGTAGCAAATTTGTTGGCAATGTTTGTCATATTAGTTTTCCATGAAACCCTAGCAAGAAACTCCTCAATTATGGTTGACGCCATCTACAAAAAAAGGAACAACAGTAAGTAAGTAAAAAACATTACAATACGCGTGAGGTGAATTATACAATACACGAAACAATGCAATACGCGAAACATTAAAATACGCGGAACATTATATAAACCCTAAACCTAAACTCACATAAATAAGAAACAAATTAAGCTATGAACTATTCAACTTCAACTAAGGATTATCCATCAAAATATACACACATGCTTTAATTAGTCTTCTTTGTGCTTAGTAAGTTTGCCACTATTTTATGACCTAATCATGATTAGATAATAACATGCATGTAGTTGTTTGATCCACCAGAATAAGAACATTACAATACACGGAACATTATAAAAATTCTAAACCCTAAACTCACATGAATAAGCAACAAAAGGAAGCTATGCACTATTCAAATTTAACTAAGGATAATCTATCAGAATATACATACATACATGTTTTAATCACTCTTCTTTGTGCCTAGTTAATTTGTCACTATTTTATGACCTATTCATGATAAGATAATAACATGCATGCAGTTGTTTGATCCACCAGAATAAGAAAATTATAGTGAGGAACATTATATAAACCCTAAACGCTAAACTAACCTGAATAATCAAGAGAAGGAACAACGAGACGAACTTTTAATCTAGAGACGGAGACGATGAGTCGAGGCGGTGATGATTAACAGCTAGAGACGAAGACGATGAGTCGAGGCGGTGATGATGAGTAGGGATGGCAATGGAGCGGTTTGGTTTGAGGAATGACAATACCATCCCCGCCCCGATTCCCGACTTGGTTTTTAAATATAAACCATTCCTGCCCCGATCGGGGACGGGGTTTCCCGCGGTACACCAAAACTGAATAAACATATTGTTTATATTAATTAGTAATAAAACTGTAGGAAATTTCCCTCCTAATAAATTAAAGAACTGGAAAATCTAACAGCAAAAAACTAGAAAAACAACACAATATTTGATATCGGAGTTCGACCCAAAAATGGTCTACATCTACGTCGAGCTCTGTTAGAAGCTCGATTCCACTATCACAATCAAAATATTTCAGTTACACCTCGTTCTCTATATATATCACTCACACATATGAAATCTCAAACAAACTTGTGTGAATTACTAATCTATATATAAACAACTTGTTCTAACTAACTTAACAAACTTAAGCCTTGAACACTTTATTTAATTGGGCCTATTTAATTGGAACTGACCCATCAACTCAATATTAACAATCTCCACCTTGGGTTGAAGGGTCGTTCTCTTGTTCTAGTGAAATCGAATATGTTCATCACTTCATTGCTCGAAGCCTTCATTGCACTACATCTCTTGAACTCTAAGCAAAACCAAACAATGTCTGAATTTACTTAGAGGTAGTACCTTGGTTCCAACATCAGCCAAGTTATTTTCTGTTCCAACCTTGCTGATTGAAACCACCCCTTGTGCTATCTTCTCTCGAATGAAATGGTGCTTGATATCCACATATTTTGTTCTGTCATAGAACACGGGATTCTTACACAAGTGTAGTGCACTTTAGCTATCTATGAACATTGTTGCAGGTCCTTCGAACACCTTTAGTTTTTGCAGCAGACCCTGAATCCACATTGCTTCCTTTATAGCTTTAGTTACTGCGATATATTCGGCTTCTATTTTTGATAAAGCCACTACAGATTTCAGCTGGCTCTTCCAACTAATACAGTTACCGTTCACCAAAAAATAGAAAGTCGAAGTTGATTTCCTTGAGTCTTTATCTTCTGTATAGTCTGAGTCCACGTAACCAATTACACTAACCTTTGAACCACTTTTTTTCTTGTAACAAATCCCCACATTAGTAGTTGAGGCTATGTATCTCAGTAACCACTTCATTGCGAGCCAATGTTCACGGTCTGGACTCGCCATAAACCTGCTCAAGACACTAATCGCATGTGCCAAGTCTGGGCTGGTACAGACCATTGTGTACATCATACACCCAACTGCACTTGAATACAGAACCTTTTCCATGTAAGTCTGATCTAACCTGGTTTTTTCCGAGTTCACAGACGACATCAGATACTAATTCGTGATCGACAACTTTTCTGGCTTGGCTCCTCGAATTTCGAACTTGTCAATCACCTTCTCGAGATAGCCCTGCTGACTGAGAGTCATTACACAATTCTTCACGTCTCTTCTAATCCTTATCCCAAGAATCTTAGCAGCTTTGCCTAAGTCCTTCATATCGAACTCGGAACTTAGAACAGTTTTCAACTTCTTCACACTCGAAGCCTCTTTGCTGATTAGTAGTATATCATCTAATACAGTAGAAGATAATCATCATCAAGTATATTCTTCCCCCTGAAGTATAAACAAGTATCATAGTTGCTCCTCATAAAGCCTTGTTGAATAATAAATGCATCAAACTGTAGGTACCACTGCCTTGATGATTGTTTGAGTCCATACAACGACATCCTAAGAAAACACACCATGTCCTTCTTTTGTTGAACTTTGAACCCTTTTGTCTGCTCTATGTAGATGGTTTCCTCTAAATTTCCATGAAGAAATGCAGTCTTAACATACATCTGTTCTAGCTCAATATCAAACTGAGTTACCAGCGAGAGCATGATCCGAATGGTTTTGTACTTGACAACTAGTGAGAAGATCTCATTATAGTCCACTCCTTTTTTAGAGAACCCCTTAGCAACTAATCTTTCTTTGTACTTGACCCATTTCTGAATTAAAATACCTTCCTTGATCTTATATATCCACTTGTATTTGATCACAGATTGCTTGACAGGCCTCAAAACAATCTCCCAAGTTGAATTCTTATAAAGAGAATTCATTCCTTCTTTCATGACTTCCATCCACTTGGATCTATCACTAAAACTCAAAGCCTCTTTGAAATCTTCTGGCTCAGTTTTATCTAATTCAACTGCTGTCATAAATGCATATGCCAACATATCAGTATAAGCTGAGAATCCATACCTCTGGATGGGTTTTGGTTGCCTCATTTCCCTGTCCCTTGCGAGTTGATAACTAGCTTCCAACTAAGCTATAACTTCCTCGTCTTATGCCATAACAAGTTAAACATCTGTACTAGTAAACTTCTCATGATTATCAACAACCATTTCAGTGTCTTGATCTGAAACCAATGGCTCCACCTGACCATGATCCCTTGTATTACTCTCCATTTGACTAGTCCCTACTCGCTTATACCCGAGTCACCTTGATAGTTCTAGATTGATTTTGAGAAAGACACACAAACTCCTCTTCATTGAATACTACGTCTCTACTGATTATGGTTTTAAAACCACCAGACTCTCTCAACCATATCC
This sequence comes from Impatiens glandulifera, assembly GCF_907164915.1. Lineage (NCBI taxonomy): Eukaryota > Viridiplantae > Streptophyta > Magnoliopsida > Ericales > Balsaminaceae > Impatiens > Impatiens glandulifera. Next base: position 16,493,962 of record NC_061870.1, read on the forward strand.
TATAATCTTTCACTCCATGAGGATAACCAAGGAACACACACTTCACACTTCTTGGCTCTCACTTGCCTCCTTTTTGATGAGCAAAGGCTGTGCATCCAAATGGTCTAAGATGAGAGAGATTCGGAGGCTTACCAGTCCACATTTCTTCAGGAGTTTTGAACTCAATTGATGTCGATGGACATCAATTCACAAAATATGCTGCTGTCATTACAGCTTCACCCCAGAAGGACTTGGACAAACCTACCCTGAAAAGCATGCATCGAGACTTATCTATCAAAGTTCGATTCATGCGCTCAACAACTACGTTTTGCTAGGGTGTGGATCTAACTGTTCTATGTCTTTGAACCCCTAGCTCACGATAGTGACTATCAAACACTTTGTTGCAAAACTCTAACCCATTATCTATTCTCAGGGTCTTTAAATTTTTATCTGTCAGATTTTCAACCAAAGTCTGCCATGTTTTGAACTTCTCAAATGCATCACTTTTGTTATTTAAAAGATAAACTCATACTTTACGAGAATAATCATCTACGATTGACAAAAAGTACGAGTTACCTCCATGCGTCGATGTTTTCTCAGGACCCCATAAGTCTGAATGGACATACTCCAACACGCCCTTGGACTTGTGAACCCTAGTCTTAAATTCCTGTCGATGCTGCTTGCCTAACACGCAATGCACGGAAAAGTTTAGACCCTTGACTTTATCTGAGCCTAATATATTCTTGTCACTAAGAATCCGCAAACCCTTTTCACTGATGTGACCGAGTCTCCGATGCCACATCGTGGCCTTCTTGTCTTCATCTAAAACTACCAATGCAGACTGTCTCGTCACAGTCTTACCAATCAGCTGATACAAACTTTATTGGTTGATGCCTTGCATCGTTAACCTATTTTCCTTCATTATCTTCATCTTCCTCGACACTATCTGATTTGTGTATCCCAAATCATCAAGAACCCTAAGAGAGATGAGGTTTCGTGATAATTGAGGCACAAACCTGACTTGTTTTAGAACCCTCACAACACCATTGAACATTTTTATGTTGACATCTCCAATTCCTTCCACTTGACATGCATTGTTATTTCCCATCAGCACCTTAGAACCACTCAGATTCTGAAAATTAGAGATCCAATCTTTTTTGTACGTCATGTGAAAAGTACAATCGGAATCAAGAACCCAATCCCTCCAAGCATCTTCCATTGACGCCATTATGACCTCTCCACTATCATAGTCATCACCATAATTTGCAAATTCTTTAGTCTCCATTTGTTTTTTCTTGTTATCTTTCAGCCAACTATAGTAGTGGTTTCGAAGATGACCAACCTTTCCACAATGATAGCATTTTCTTGTTTCCGTAGATTCCGATTGTGATGTTTTGATTTTCTTATCTTTCGATTTGTTGTTGGTGCGAGGTTTCCCTTTATAGAAGTTTTTCCATTTGGCCATTAATTCTCGCCATTCAAACTCGCTTTGTTTTATGTCTTTAATTCCAACTCTCTCGACTTCAATGCCAAAATCACCTCTTCAAGAGTGATACTTGTTCGTCCATATTTGATCGCATTACAGACTTCCTTGTAGGATTCGGGAAGAGAGTTGAGGATGATTATTTCTTGATTTTCATTGCTCATTGCTTCTTTCTCGCTTAAGTTCGCCAACTCGATATTGAGTTTCAATAACTCATCAAGATTCTGAGTAAGAGTCTTTTCTGGCATCATCTTGTAACTAAACAACCTTTACTTCAAGTAAATCTGGTTGATCAAAGACTTGGATTGAAATAGTTCATCTAGGCGCCTCCACATCGATGTTAGAGTCTTCTCATTGTCTATCAACCTGATCACAGAATCCGAGAGATGAAAAATGATCGTGCCAATCGATGTCTCTGTCATCTCGATCTTTTGATCTTTACTCATCTCCGGTGGCCACGAGACTGGTTCTTCTAGAGTTCGTAGAAGATGCTGTTGTGCCAAGAGAGCCCTGCTTTTCCGCTGCTAAATGCAAAAATCTCCATTGCCATCGAACTTGTCAATGTCAGTCTGCATGCTTGAGATGGACTGCCACTGAAATTCCTAAGGTACCGATTTTTTTGTTGATCTCTTTCTTGTATAATGTTGAACCTTGTCAACTTTATCTCTACCTACACCTGAGCCAGAATCTTCCTTATCTTATCTGTATCACTAGCCAGCATTAAAGACTTTTCCAAGATTCTTCAAGATTCTTCAAGATTGATTTTAATTTTGCCCAAACCGAGCTCTTATACCACTTTAGGGAATTTCCCTCATAATCAATCAAAGAACTGAAAAATCTAACAACAAGAAACCAGAAAAACAACACAAGATTTGATATCGGAGTTCGACCCAAAAATGGTCTACGTCTCCGTCGAGATCTATTAGGAACTTGATTCCACTATCACAATCAAAACGTTTCAGTTACACCTCGTTCTTTATATATATCACTCACACATATGAAATCTCTAACAATCTTATGTGAATTATTCATCTATATATAAACAACTTGTCTTAACTAACTTAACAAACTTAAGTATTTGACACTTTATTTAATTGAGTCTATTTAATTGGGTCTGACCCATCAACTCAATATCAACAAAAATAATAAAATAATATACAAAATAATATTAGCAAAGAGTTAAACTAACTTTCAACCTAAAAAGACTCTCAAGACTTAAAGAGAGATTCATGTATGTAAAAGAGAGAAGATGTAACTAAAATTATCATAAATCCTAAAGAGAGAAAATGTAATGAGAAAGATGAAGATGTAAAAAGTAAGAGATAATTTAGAAATAGCATGTGAATGTAAGGAAGATAAATAGTTTTTTTAATGAAAAATAGAAAAGTAATGATTGCATTAATTAATGATTTAATTAAGTAATATATTTTCATTAAAAAAAATATAATTATATTTTATTTGTTCGGTGCATGTAAATACCATCCATGCCCCAAACCCCAGTCAACATATTTTGGGTTTTCCCCGATCCCCAATCAAAGAGGGGAAAAACCGTACCAATCGGTACGGTTCGATTCGGTTTTAGCGGGGCATTTTCAAATTACCATCCCTAATGATGAGCAGCTAAAGACGGAGAGATGATCGGTAGGTTTCTCGAAACGCACCTATTTTCAAAGTTAGAGAGTCGTGATGATGTTGAACGAAGTTTAGAGTTTTAGAGTTGGAGAGTTTAGGATTGGTGAGAGTCTGGAGAGTTAGAGAGTAGTGGTAGTATGAGCAGCAAGAAGTTTTCAAAACTCCTTTTTAAATGAGGTTTATATATTAGAGTTTTGCGCGTGTAATCTCGTGCTTTATATGTGTTGGGTATTGGTTGGCCCAACATTGTGGCACAATCTCTAGTAACCCGCTTATTGGACTTGACCTAATAATATAAATAAATACTACTCTCTTGGTGGGAGGTAGAGGTCAAATTCCTTTATGGTGTTTGGATGCTAGTGAGAGGGTTGCCTCCTTTGTGTGAGATAGTGGTGCAACGGAATCGATAAACAAGAGGACTGAGCCAAACTTCAATCGCATTCACACCCAACAGTGGTATCAAAGCTAGAGTTTAGGGTTTGTAATTGGAGTTTGAGATTGGGTTGGAGGATATAAGTTATCTTCACCAATAAGCGTAGATCTGTCCTTGTTTCTCCTTTAATCCTCTTCTTTTATTCTCTGCTTCTGCTGCTACTGGAGGAAGAAGAAAGTCGTTGCCGCCTCTAGAGAAGAAGTCGTTGTTGTCTTGTTCAACCGTTGTCGGTGTCGCGTTTGTCGCGACCGTTGAGAATCAAAGCCGCCACCGTGCCACTACTGTGCCTCTACCGTGCCGCTGTCGTGCCGCTGCCGTGCCGCTGTCGTGCCGCTACCGTGCCGCTGTCGTGCCGCTGCTGAGAAGACGAAGCATCAAATCCCCGAGCGGGGTGGGTAAGTCGAAACTTTCTTTAAGTTTCGCAAGGTATCATAGCTTGAACCTTCCTATTAAATTTTGCCAATTGATTGTTGATTGCTTTTAATTTGTTTGATAGCATGTCTGGTGTTAATCAATATGGTATGGTTCCGTTTGACGGAAAAACTGATTTTTAGCATTTGGAAACAAAAAATGAAATGTGTTTTGATTCAGAAAAAATGTTTTAAAGCTGTTAGTCAGGTTTATGCTGTTACTGATACCGTTGAGAAAAATAATGAAATGAATAAAAATGCTTGTGCCTCTATATACTTGAATTTATCTGATTCTGTGATGAGAAAAATTGGTAATTTAGAGTGTGCAAAAACCTTGTGGGATAAATTGTCTAAACTTTATACTGAAACTTCTCTGCCTAATAAAATGTTTTTACTTGAAAAGTTTTTTAAATTTAGATTGGATATGTCCAAGAACATTGAAGATAATCTAGATATTTTTACTAAACTTATTTCTGATATTAAGTTGTGTGGTGATAAGAACATTGATGAGTATGCCCCTATTGTCTTGTTGAATGCTATTCCTGATTCTTTTAATGATGTGAAGTCTGCCATTAAGTATGGTAGAGACAATGTCACTCTTGATAATTTTGTTAATGGTCTTAAGAGTAAGGAGTTAGATTTGAGACACTCTGAGAGGGGTAAACAGTCTGGTGGGGAAGTCATGCATGTGAGGGGTAGATCTCATGGTAGGTCGAATGCCCAAAAGAATGTCAGTAATGAGAGTTCTGGTAAGAAATCTCATCCTGCTAGTAAAAGCAGATCTAAGTCTAGGTCTAGTGCTAAAAAGTGTTATAATTGTCATGAGTCTGGTCATTTTATCAAGGACTGTCCTAAGTCTAAGAGAAATCAGCATACTGAAAATGCTAATGTGGCTGTTTATGAGGGCAATATGGGTGATATTTTTTTGATTAATAATCTATGTGATTATGCTAGCTTAAACTCTATGTTATCTGATTCTTTGTGCAAATCTGATTGGCTAGTTGACTCTGGTTGTACTTTTAATGTGACTCCATTTAGAGATTTGTTTTCCAACTATAAAGAGATTGAACATGGTTTTGTGTCTATGGCAAATTCGAAAAATTGCAAAGTGTTAGGAATAAGTGATGTATGCCTAAGGTTCTCTTATGGCTCTGTGTTTACTTTGAAGAATGTGAGGCATGTTCCTGATTTGCGTTATAATTTGTTGTCTTGTGCATCTCTTGAGAATGATAGTTTGGATGGAAAGTGGGGGAAATGTGTTATGAAAATTTTACGTGGATCTCTTATTATCTTTACTGCTATAAAGATGAACAATATGTATGTGTGTCATGCTGAGACTGCTTGTGACTCTTTGAACTCTGTGATTGGTGATAAATCGGTTCTTTAGCATAATAGATTAGGTCACATGAGTAACAAAGGTCTAGAAATTTAGCATAAAGGTGGTCACTTTGGTAGTGATAAATTGTCCCCCATTCCCTTTTGTGAATTATGTGTGCTAGGAAAACAACATAAGGTGAGTTTTCCCATCTCCTCTTACCCAAATGTGTCTAAGTGTACTGATATCCTTGAATATTTACATGCTGATGTGTGGGGTCCTTCTAGTGTTGTTACAAATGGAGGGAATCAATATTTTCTGTCCATCATTTATGATTATTCTAGGAAAGTTTGAGTGTTACTTTTAAAACATAAGTCTGATATTTTTGAAAAGTTTAAGGAGTGGAAGATTTTGATTGAGAATCAAACAGGTAAGAGAATCAAAACTCTTAGAACAGATAATGGTCTTGAATTCTGTAATAAACAAATGAATGATTTATGTGTTACTTGGGGTATTAAAATACATAGGTATGTGCCGTACACACCACAGTAGAATGGTGTTGCTGAGAGGATGAACATGACACTTCTAGAGAGGGTGAGATCTATGTTAGCGTCATCTGGTTTGTCTAAGAAGTTTTGGGGGATACTTTGCATACTGCTGCTTATTTAATAAATAGGTTCCCTAGTGTTCCCTTAGGAGGGAAATGTCCTGAATCTGTGTTTTCAGGTAAACCTCTTGATTTGAGTAACTTGAAAGTTTTTGGTTGTGTTGGCTATGTGCATTAGAAGGTTGACAAGTTGGATCCTAGGTCCAAGAAATGTGTGTTCTTAGGCTACCCTGAAGGGGTAAAAGGTTATAGGCTTTGGGATAGGAGTGAACCTGGGCTTAGGATTGTGATAAGTAGAGATGTTGTCTTTAATGAGAATGATTTTTCTTGCTTGTCTATGTCCCCCACTCCTGTTAATGATGCTCCTAATAAGGTGGAGCATGTGCCTGTAGTTTTTGATCAACCTGTTGAACATGATGTGAATGTTCCAAATGAGGTGGAGCATGATAATGTGCATGATATTGATGATTTGCATGATTCAAATGTTTAGTCTGATTCAAATGATTTGTCTGATGATTTGCATGACTATCAACTTGCTAGAGTTAGAAGTAGAAGAACTGTTATAATGCCTTCTAGATTTAGGGATGATAATTTGAATAATTGCAATATGTCTGAATTTGCTTTTAACATGTTTGAATCCCTGGACTGTAATGAGCCTAACTCTTACAAAGAAGCTTTGAGGTCTAAGTTTTCTACTGAATGGATTGTTGCTATGAATAATGAGATGAATTTCCTAAGAATCAATGATACTTGGAAACTTGTTCCTAAACCTCATAATTGCTCCTTAGTGGATTGCAAGTGGTTGTATAAGGTGAAACAAGAGTCTGAAAAAGTTAGATTCAAGCCTAGGTTAGTAGCCAAGGGATTTACTCATAAGGAGGGAATAGATTATGCTGAAATTTTCGCTCATGTTGTCAAATTCACTACTGTTAGAATTATGCTTGCTTTAGTTTCTCACTTTGATTGGGAATTGAAGCAAATGGATGTTACTACTGCTTTCTTACATGGTGAACTTGATAAGAATATTTATATGCATCAACCCGAGGGGTTTGTTGACCCCCAGTTGTCTGATCATGTTTGTTTGTTAAAAAAAACCTTGTATGGTTTAAAACAATCTCCTAGGCAATGGAATATCAAGTTTGATAAGTGCATGCAATCTTTGATGTTTAAAAGAAGTTCTTCTGATCATTGACTTTACTTCAAGAATATAGACTCTGTGCCTGTATTTCTTTTATTGTATGTGGATGACATGTTGATTGTTAGCCCATGTCTGAAGTCTGTTATGCATGTGCAAAAATCGTTTTGTGAAAATTTTGACATGAAAGACTTAGGTGATGCTAAGAAGATTTTGGGCATGAATATCATTAGAGATAGAACAAAATTTTCTCTTGTGTTGAATCAAAGTGCATATGTTGCTAAAATTTTGAGTAAATTTTCTATGTCTGATGCTAAATCTGTGAATGTGCCTCTTGCTTCCCACTTTGTGTTAAGTAAGGATCAGTCTCCTAAGACTGAAACTGAAATAACTGAAATGAAGAATGTGCCTTATTCCAATGCAATATGGTCTGTTATGTATCTCATGGTTAGTACTAGGTCTAATATTGTATATACAGTTATTTGCTTGAGTAGATTTATGTCTAACCCTGGTATTCCTCATTGGAATGCTTTGAAATGGCTTTTGAGATATCTAAAAACCACTGTTGATGTTGGCTTGACTTTCTCTAAGTGTTCTGTAGGTACAAAGTTGGTTGGTTATGTAGATTCCAATTATACTAATGATAGGGATAATAGAAAGTCTACTACTTCCTATTTGTTTACTTTGTGTGGCTCTTGCATAAGTTGGAAGTCTCAACTTCAACCCATTGTTGCTTTATCTACTACAGAATCTGAGTATGTAGCTTCCACTGATGCCTTTAAGGAAGCAATTTGGCTTAGGGCTGTTTTGTCTGAAATTGGTTTTCTTGACAAAAATGTGGTTGTGTTTTCTGATAGTCAATCTGCTATTCAACTATGTAAAAATCCTGTTTTTCATGATAGAACTAAACATATTGATGTTAGGTTTCATTACATTCGGGATATTGTTGAAAAGGGCATTGTTAAGTTAGAGAAAATTCCTTCAGAATTTAATCTTGCTGATATGAGTACTAAGTGTCTACCTGCTGAAAAATTTATTTCGTGACAACGGATTTTAAATTTTGACTTAGGGAAAACTCTTTGAGGTTCGTCTTTTATGGGAATGGCATGCTTTATGATCTTGCCTTCAATCTTTGTGATTTTTCCATTCTTTGTGTTCTTGCGTTTGATCTTTGTGATTTTCGCATGCTTTGTGCTCTTGCATTTGATCTTTGTGATTTTTACATGCTTTGTGCTCTTGCATTTGATCTTTGTGATTTTCGCATTCTTTGTGCTCTTGCGTTAGATCTTTGTGATTTTCCCATTCTTTGTGCTCTTGCGTCTGATCTCTGTGATTTCCGCATGCTTTGTGCCTTTGCCCATGGTCTTTGTGATACGAGTTTACCTTGGGTATTCTTTTTGTTGCCTCGGTGGTAATAAATTGGCGATGATGTGTCTTGCAATTCCGTGATTATGTTTTGCACTGTTTTGGGCCAAAGGTGGAGATTGTTGGGTATTGGTTGGCCCAATATTGTGGCCCAATCTCTAGTAACCCGCTTATTGGACTTGACCTAATAATATAAATAGATACTACTCTCTTGGTGGGAGGTAGATGTCAAAATCCTTTGTGGTGTTTGAATGCTAATGAGAGGATTGTCTCCTTTGTGTGAGATAGTGGTGCAAATAAATAAGAGGACTGAGTCAAACTTTAATCGCATTCACACCCAAAAATATGTATTACGCGTGAGGATCAATACGTAATACTCCTCACACGTAATATGTAATGCCCTCATCTAAAGACCAAAAATAACAATTTTACAAAGTTTAAAGTGTGGTTCATTTTTTGAATTTGACCCATCATCAGGTCATTTCGTCACATTCTCTATTTTTTAAAGAGGCTGGATAACTCAATAGTCCATTCTCGCCGACCCGACCCGACCCGACCCAGAAGATGATTAACACGTCAGCATTCCATTTTTCTGTCTTCCTCTGACCGATCGATCGACCGACCGACGGGGGGACGATCTTTGCGTCTCGTTCACGAAATCTCTCTCTCTCTGGAATCTGCAACCCCTAAAACGAACGGTGAAACTGGGAACGATGACAAGCTGAGGGTTTATCAAAGAAAAATAAGGCATATTTGTTCTCAACCATGTCTGATGAACACTCGAACGAACCCTTGCTACAGCTGATCAAGAAATTTGGAGGTTATCTGTCTCTCAAAATGTCTAAGCTCTTCCCCATCTCGCTTCGCAATCTGGTTACTCCACCAACTCGATATCTTCTTTTTTATACCTTACTTCTGATCACACAAATTAGTTTCCAATTTTACGTGCGTGCTTTCTTGACGTGATTCTGTTGCCGAATTTTTAATGCTTCTATAATTGCAATGAATTCACTTTCCCTGACCCAGAAAAATATTAAATCCATTTTGTTCTTCTTTCAAGTTGAGTTAGCTGTATTGGCGAATTTATTGCTTGCTGCTGATGTTAACTACTCTAGAATCTTGTCTCATAAGTACTGTACAGATGCTAGAGAATGTGTATTTGAGCAGTTATATGTATGCCCTCCATGTTCTAGGAGTGTGATTTGCAAATTGTGTTCTATGGTAGGATTCACACTCTGTTGGGGCAGTAGCAGGCCTTGCTGTGGCGATACTGTTTACTTGGAGATTTTTGAGGTCGCCGAGTACACCTAGAAGGCCACCCAAACGGCAAGCTAACGCGCCTAGTTCTTCTAGTATTAGCTCAAATGCAAATCTGACCCCATCAGGATTAGAGTCATATTTGGAAGATTCGCAAACACAAGATGTTGATGACTTTTTTCAGCCTGTAAGGGTTGGTAAAATTATTTCACAATTGGATGATTATTAGTATTCTATTTCAGAAATTTAATTCTATTTGTTTATTTTTGGTGTTGCAGCCCACTCTAGGACAAGTAGTTAGGCAGAGATTGAGTGAAGGAAGGAAGGTAATCCTTTCATACATTTAAGTTATCCGAGTATATTAGTATGCAGTTAAACTGGTTTTCTGCACAATATTGTACTTGTGTTTTTGACATTTTCCCTTTTCAACACTTTGAATATGACAATATCTTAGGTTGTCTTAGACCTTGTCTATTCATGATTTCAGTGTTATTCTTGTTTATTTTTAGGTCTTGATTGTAATTTGTATTCTTTATAGACTGCAGAGCTATAGTAGTTGGAAAACTTCCTTATTAGTTCTTCAGAAGTAGACAGTTTTAATTGCACTTTAGAACTAAGGCAAATTTCCTTATTAGTTCTTCTTTAATTCTATTAGATTACTTGTTGGACCAGTTTAGATCAAAGGCAAATTTGATGCCAGTTTGTGGAGAATTGAATGTTTTCCTCTGTTGTGCAGGTAACATGCCGTTTGCTTGGGGTTATCCTTGAGGAAACCACTCCAGAGGAACTTCAGGTAAAAAGACCTTTGTCAACTTATATTAATATTTAGTAAGAGTTTGTGTTTTGGCAGTCTGGAGGAATAATATATATACTATTTTTACCTTGGTTTGTGCAGAAACATGCAACTGTCAAATCTTCTGTCCTGGAAGTTCTGCTGGAAATAACAAAATGTTGTGATCTATATCTAATGGAAAGAGTACTGGATGATGAAAGTGAGGTGGGTGTTTTATTTATTTATTCTTGTCTGAAGTTGTTGGCATTTGTATAATTGTATTCCATCAAAGCTTAATTTAATCCTCTGGCAATCAGTTAGAACTTTATGTGCTCTTGTAGACTTGTTCACTAGGTTTCTGCCGTTTGTTGTGTACATATTTACTTTTAATCCATGAGATGCAAACCTAAGGTACCAACCATTGCTCCTTTTATTATAATGTACTTCTTGGATAACCAGGAGCTTGTGTGATCTTGGGTTTATTGCAAATAAACTGGCATATTAAATAAAAACTTATTTGATGTAAAAACATGTTCTCCGCAATTTTGAGATCTTCTCAAAATGCGGCTTAATGATTTTTTTCCCATCCTTTCAAAAAGAGAGAAAGTGGTTTGTTTGGGTAAAATGGCTAAAATATCCTTAGTATTTAAAATGTTAAAAAAAATAAAGGTATTTTGGTATTTTAGTTTATTTTAATGATTTGATAGAAGAACTGACTGATGATGGGATGGTACTATGGTAGTTTATTTGGATTAAATCCAAATAAACCACATCAAACAAGCTCCATGTGAATGCATTTGTACATGCATGTAGTACTTAACTAGTGGCACTTATTGTTGATATTGCAAAATCTCCATACTCAGTGATTGATTTAACTTGGAATATCATCCATTTGGATTTGGTTCTTCTAGGTGTTGATATGCAGGTTGTTGAATTTTGTGGATTTGCTACCTCAACTAGATTTTTTTTTTTTCTTTCTGTATTTGCTTGTTTAAACTTTGATATGAATGCAACTCATTGCTATGACCTTTATGCCTTTGATCATGCAAAGTATTTGATTCTATCTTCGATATAATGGCTACGGTTTTACCTAATCCCACTGTAAACTACAAAAAGAATTCGATCACTTTGGCCACATCAGATCACCCATACACCCAACCATCATTTATAGGATAACCTTCTCTACTTTAATTAGTTCCTACTAAATTGTAGTCTTTTTTCTCATTCTAATAGAGCCATAAGTGGTGAGTTGAATTTCTATGGACTAATGATGAATTTGTTGTACTCTAAGACTAAAAGACGGAAGCTTTTGTGTTCCTGTCGACAAGGAGACTCATACAATTTATCTGAGAGAAGACTAATTTACAAAAAAATAATCCTTTCTGGTTTACTCTCTCCTGCACAACATTTTCCTTGTATTTATTATAGTAATGTTAATTACACAAAGTGCGATGCTTTGAAGGCGATAATGATTTAGTAGAATTCCTCAGTTCTGAAAACTACTAGATCATTTCAAAATGGTTTTCTTTTGGAAATATTTCTTGGCATAAACCAATGTTTCAAATCAGATGCCCTTGTGATATGAGATCTTAAATTGTATGCTTTATGGGTCTCATAGGTGCCTTATTCAAGAAAAGGTAAGCTTGGCATGTGAGTTGTTGGATGAACACCATATTAATGTCGTATGTACAACTACTGTATTAATGCAAACTTTAACATTTTATAAGAAAAGCTAATGATGTGCAGTAGTAGTCTTGTTCTACCAAGACAGAGACCAGCCGTTCAACCTTTTTCTTTTTCTTTCTCAATTTGGAGGATGAAGGTTTTCCTTGACCTCACAATTCTATTGAATAAATAGGTATTGGCACATATTATGCGAGCTATTCTCATCTAGTATTGTGGAATCTCTTGTTAAATAATCCTTTTAGTTGTATTCAACATCTATATTTACAGCCATGTCAATGCTGTAGTTGTTTATCAGTCAAATCATACAATGAATTGTAAGCTATTTAATATTGTTTAGATTTGGAATGAATGACAATATACCAACATTTTCTTTTTCCTTAGGTTTTTGTTGCAAACATACAAATATTCTCCCCTTCATTTTGACTGTAATATAATTCCATGCAGAAAAGGGTTGTCCTTGCTCTGGAAGATGCTGGAGTGTTTACATCTGGAGGTTTGGTTAAGGACAAGGTAATTTTTTTTATTAGTAATTCTCTTCAGAAATGATTTCCTGGATGTTTTGCTTCCTTTCTAGATTTATCTATTATTTATCTTTTGAACGTTTCAACTTGGTGTTGATGAATGTCCTTTCATAAAAAAATCATTAGAGGTTCTTTGTTTTGAGGTTATTTGAGATTTTATAATGATTGGGACTATTTTGAATTTGTTGTTAGTTTTTAGATTTTGGATTATTAACCAGTAGACGGGGTTATTACATGTTTGAGAATCCTATCCTAAATTATGTTTTTCATATAATCATATCACACTTTTGAGAACTTTGCAGCTTAATGTTGAACATTCATTAATTATGGCCTTGATTGATGATGCATTCAATCAAAATAACTCCTTATCTCATCATCAATAACTTATTCAATTCAATCATTAACCAAAACACAAATTTACCTTTACTTCTTTTTTTTTGTAACATTTTAAATGTTAAATACAAAGGATATTTTAGTTATTTAACCCAAATAACCCACTTATTCATCAAGATTCAGATGTGCTGTCATAATGGTCTTCTTTTGCAATTTGGGAGTTCAATTAGTCATATATATATATATATTTTGTGTGTATAGGTTCTCTTTTGTAGTACAGAGATTGGGCGAACATCTTTTGTTCGACAACTTGAACCAGACTGGCACATGGAATCAAATATTGAAGTTGTCACCCAGCTATCGGTAAGATTCTTCTTGTATATGCATCGGATTCGGAACCAACTTTTCTAAAAATTTGAAAACAACTGCTTGATTATCTTTGAAGTCTTGTTTACAATGTGTTTCTTGAGTAGCACTTGAAAGAAGAAACAGTATTAATTTCCTCCGGAAGCATCTCATTTGTCGGATTTAAATGCTCAGTGCTGTTATAATCTGGTGATTTACTGTTGGTTTCAGCGATTCATCAAATATCAACTACACATCGCACCTGGAAGAACGGAAAGAACTTCTTCTGCTAATATTTTCAGCTCTCTGTCTTTGGAACAGTTCTTCGGATGTGGTTGATGCAAAAAGATGGTAAATACTCATTTTAAGATATATTTCTATGTTTTTTTTCTTCTGAGAATTAGGTCATTTTGCTTAGAAATGCCTGTCTGTAATTTATAATAACTACATTAAGCAAATGTTGTCGTGTTCTTTTGTATTTGTTTTCAGCCTTTGAACAGAACTGATCGAAACACATTTCCTGTGTCTTCATGCTATTTAGGAAGTTTTTTGTTAACAAAGAAATCGATTGTAACATATTCATAGACAAGATGGTGTTTTTTCTTTATTGCCTATGGGGAAAAGGAGATGTAATTAATTATACTTCAGCAATATTCTCATCCTATTCAAATGCTTCAGTTAAAATGCACTCTTTCTAGTTGTAAATTACTTTTTTTTTCTTGACCAATATTAAGCGATTTTAATATCAGATCATTCATCTAATTGGTTTTATTCTTTTAATTAACGCTGGAATTTAACTCGTGACGTTTCCTCTTTTTCAAATAAGATGACACCGATGTAGTAGATATTGAATCGAAACTTTTTAAATAAGGCTAGTATTTTATCTAAATTTATAGGGTTAATATTGAATCGAAATCTAAGAGCTCAACAGGGTTCATTTTGCTTATTTTTTGTATTTGTTTTTTCCCTTTTACACATTTTTATGCTATGACCTTATAAAAATAAAAATAAAGAAAAATTGAGATTTATGTCCAGTCTTGGTTGTTTTTTCACTCAGTTTGGCGTGCTCTTTTCTTACTCATGCATATTTTCGATGAATACAATTGCATGTCAACATAACATATAAATAGCATGTTTTCCCTTTGCATTAGGGCTCATTTGAAACACTATTTTACGTCCAAATTCTTGATTAAAGATCGTCGTTAAATTTATCGTCTTAACACATAACATAAATTCATATAAACTTGTTGGACTTATTATTTTCGTTTAAACTCAGATGAATAAAAGTGTTTCCAAACGATACCTCATCCCTCGAAACCATCTATAAACAACCGAATCAATCCATCAATCACAACAAAAAAGGCATGATGAAGCTGATCATTGTTATGACAAAAACATTTGAATTCACGGTTGAAGTTGCTTCCCAAGAAGAAACCATAGTTCAACTCAAACAAAAAATCCATCAACTTGTCGGCATCTCACCTCCTTTCCAAACTCTCACAATTTACGGTTGGGAACTCATGGACGGCCTCGACTTCGAAGATTACCCCATCATATCCGACAACACCAAAATCGATCTCTCCATCAAACATCACAAACACCAACATGTGGTGACGTTACCTAGAGAATTAGAGACCATCACTCGAGGTAAAATGACAATCATCATAAAATTCTCGTCAAGAAAAATAAACATAGACATCGACAACACAGAAACCGTTAGAAGCCTGAAGGAAAAGATCCACATAATCGACGGAACACCCATCAAGCGAATGAGTTTATTCTTCTCCGGAAGGGAACTTGAGGAGGATTTTCGTGGTTTGAGTGAGTACGGTATACACGAGTCGTCTGAGATCGTGGTGTTCCTTAAGACCATGAGTCGGTTGATGGTGGATCCTCCATCGAGAGGGGTGAACGTCGTGGTGCAGACGTCGTCTAGCTTACTAGAAGCGCCTGCTCGGTTCACCCTCGAGATGAAGGACACGAGCACGGTCAGCGAATTGAGACATGTTGTGTTGATGAGGAAGATATTGCCAATGGATGAATATATATTCATTCATAAACAAAGGATTATGCGGGAGAGTTGTAGCTTACGTTGGCATGGAGTTGAAGATGGCGATTGTCTCTACGTTTTCAAAGGAACAGTTAGTCGGGCTGGATAAATTTATTACCTTATTATTATTTTCGAAGATCAACTTTAACATTCATTATCTTATTAAGTTCTCGTCTATTCAATTAAGGGTAACGGTTCGTTTTGGTCGATTATTAACCAAAATGCACATTCATATCGTCGGCTTCATCGATCAGAAAATCGGTTTAGTCGGATTGCTATTGTTGTGGACATGAACAAATATTAATATTATGAATAACACAATTAATTAGTAATATATATGAATAATGTTATTAATAGATGCATTATCATAATTTATGAAAAATTTATTGATAAGATTATATTGTATTTATATGAATAATGTCATTAATGATAAGATTCACTTAATTAAAAAAAATATTGTTATCCAAAACACAACTGCATTATAATTATATATATATATATATATATATATATATATATATATATATATATATATATATATATATATATATATATATATATATATATATATATATATATATATATATAATCATATTAAAATTTATTTAACAATTTTGAGATTAAGTCTGTCTAATACTTATAATATTTAAAATTATGATGTACTTTTATTAATTTTATTTTATGAAATGTTATTATGATCTAAGTGGTCCTATTCTATGTTCCGGGTTAGGAAGCACTACTACTATCAATTTAAGATTCAATTTTCGAAACGACCAAGACTGTTAGAATAAATTTGTTAAAATGAAAATCGTAATGAAATTCAATTTGGTCCATTAAAATTTGATATTAGATTTAGTTTCATCGGTTATGATTAAATTTGTTTAGTTTAATCAAAATGCTAATATATGAATCTTATTAATATTATATAGACCCCATAAATTCTCCCAAATGACAAAAATTATGAACTTGTAAATTATAAAATTTAAGACATTTAAAATTATAAAAGTTTTAGATAAATTAAGTTTATATTCCACAAATTTTATGAAAAATATAACTAATTGGTAAATATACAAATGTCTGATTTTATAAAAAGATTAGTAAACTTGACAAGATAAATGGACTCATCTTATGCTTGAATGATTTAGATTTTGGTGATCGATTATGCATGATGATGAAGATAAAGAAAAACTTGCAGAGTAATATTTAACTTTTAAACTGTCTAGTATATGAACCCTAACATTAAGTAGCAGAGAGTTTTAAGACACTACTTGAATAAAACTGCAGTGACAACAATCAAGTTAATTACTCTCATGTGCCAAAATTGATGGCACTAACTAAAATCATCTTCCAAAAAAACATTCATACAAGGTTTAGGTTTTTGTGAGTATACACCACCCCTTGATCTCCATCTACCACTTGCCCATTGCCTCTTACAATCCTGAATTTTCAAACAAGCAAAAGAAGATTTCAATCAAAACTTCTATTTTTTTTTTTGAATTTGAAATGGAATGGAAGAAGACAGAGGATGATTTCACATACCATCTTGTTGTCAAGAGACCCTCAACTCCAACTGGGCCGCGAGCATGGATCCTGCTGGTGCTAATCCCAACCTTTAACAAAACACGATATAACATGTGAGGAAAAGATGTTAAGGTTAAGAAACACCAATTTAGTAAAACATTATGGTTAAAAGAATATGTTGGAACCTCTGCTCCTAATCCAAATCTAGCTCCATCACAAAACCGTGTACTTGCATTGTGGATAACTGCAGCACTGTTAATAATACATAATGTTTGTGATTCAGTAATGAGAATCCATATTGAAAATTTGAAACTCATCCCTTACCTGTCAACTTGATGCAGGAAATGTTCAGCTACTTCTTTGTCCTCAGTTATGATGCAGTCAGTATGGGCACTGGAAAACAGATAAAGCATATATAAACACTCAGGTTAGTCTTGCTTTTTCATGATCAATAAATAAAAGTGTACAAAAAAACAAAAAGAAACATGCCTTCCATTTTGATGAATATGATCAATAGCAGCATTCAGATTGTCTACTATTTCAATTGTACAAGCCCATGAACTATACTCGTGATGCAATGTCTCTGCTTCCCTGAGATTCAATAAACTAGCTGCTTTTGGTCCTCCATACAGAATAATACCTTTCTCTTGAAGCTCTTCAACGAGCTTCTTCAGATCACCGTTGGTTACCAAATCAGAATGCACAAGAAGGGTTTCCTGGTCAAAAAAATGAAATTTTAATTTTTCTGAATCGAACAGAAATGAAAATGAGTAGGGTAGTAAATAAATACCATGGCATTACAGGCTGCCGGGTAATCCAACTTTGCATCCAATATGATGGTCTTAGCCATATCCATATCAGCAAATTTATCCACATAAACATGGCATACTCCATCTGCCAAAAACAAAATGTCACTATAAATTGTCCAACACGAAAACCATAGGACTTTGTTTTTAATTTTACCCACCAGCGTGACCAAGAACAGGGATTTTTGTAGATTCTTTTATGTGGGAAACGAGTTGGTTGCTTCCTCTAGGGATCACAAGATCAATCACATCATCAAGCTGAAAGAGGACCATCATCAAAAAGAATCAGTAGCAGAAATTTGAAACAGCAGAAGATTTGATTGAAGATTATATAAGTTACCTTAAGCAGGTCAGAAATTTCTTCTCTTGAAGTGACAAGGTTTATGAGTTTTTTTCCAACAGAATCCGGGATAGCTTCTGTTATAACCTTGTGTAATATTGCATTCGATCGTTTAGCTTCCTTCCCACCTTTCAACAACAGCCCATTCCCGCTCCTAATTGCAAGTGATGCAATCTGTCCAATTGTTTTGAATCCAAAAATTTGAGAAATTAAGTTAAATAGATGCATAAATTTGGGAATCAGTCACTCAGGTTTGCTGTCTTCACCTGGACTAACGCATCTGGGCGAGACTCAAAGATCACGAGTAGTACTCCCAAAGGACATGCTTTCTTCTCTAAGACAAGCCCATCTGCAAGCTCTGTTTTCTTCAATACACAACCAATTGGCTCTTCCATGTCAGCAAGCAAACGAATGGATTTCGCAAGTGAAGATATCTGCATACAATAATAATAATGAGAATCTGCTTCTTCTAAATAAAGGAACAATGCAGCAGTTTTCAAAAAAAAAAAAATACTTGCCTTCCCAGGTTTCATCACCAAACGTGATATCAACGACCTGTCATAACCGCATGCCTCAGCCTCCTCAACATCCACTTGATTCTCAGCAATAATTAACTCTTCATTTGCCTCCAAGGCATCTGCCACTGCAATCAAAATTCCCCTCCTCTCATCCGAAGTTCGACTCTGAAACCAAACAACAAAGTTCACTACAGGAAACAAAAAGGGGATGAAAAAGAAAAGACATTATCCCAACAAACCTGAAGCTTTCTAGAACATTCACGAGCTGCAACCGCCATCTCGCGAGCATTAACATCATGAACAAACAAATCTGCATCTTGATGAAAAAGAGTACCAATACGTTCCCCATTTATCACCCGAATGATATTCTGTGGAGCAAATCCACTAACCATCGAGATTGAAAATTAATATTCAGAGCTCCAAAATCGTCAAACAAAACCAAAAACCAAAAAACTACCTAGCAATAATAACAGGAGTGCCTGCATAAGCAGTACTAATAGCAGCCTTCAATTTTGCATGCATGCCTCCTCTTCCAACTCTCGATTTATCACCAAACGCAATTTGATGCTTCTCTTTTATGTATGTATGAATCAGCTTCGACGTAGGATCATTAGGTGGACCGCTATAAAGGCCATCCACATCCGTTAACAGAACAAGTAAGTCAGCTTTCAATTCAATTGCTAATAGTCCAGCCAAACTATCATTGTCCCAGAATATACCATGTGAATCCTGTATTAAATTATTATCCTTCAAATCAGAAGCATTTCAAATATCTTAATCAGAAAACAAAATTTTATAAACAAAATTATAAACTGGCAGATTCTTGTACCGAATAAGGAGCTCTCCTTGTACTTATAGCATCGTTTTCGTTGAATATAGGAATGCTTCTTAACGCTAGCAATGTGTTTACTGTTTCAGATAACTGCTCCCTGAAGTCTGGATTCTTAAAGTCATTATCAGTCACTAAAAGCTGTGAAGATGTAATATCCAACTGCACAAATCATTATAGGTTAATTTGTTAATTCTCTTATAAGCTAATAATACCTTAGCTCCCCATAAAACAAAACTAAAAAAACCTGGCTCAATAAATTGTCATAAACCGCCATAAGCCCGTTCTGTCCAACAGCCGCGCATGCCTTCCCATCTAACTCAAGCTGCGGTTTTTGAAGGTCGGCGAAACTACACAAACACACAAACACACAAACCATTATTAGCTATAACCAGTTTCAATATTATGGGTAATTATTTGAACAAAAGAAACAAAACCTGCTATTGATCAATCTTCTATATCTAAGCCTTTGACGACCAGCTCCAACAGCACCAGATGAGACCAAAATGATTTCAAGTCCTTGTGTGTTCAGTTCTTCAATCTGAAAACAATATTTTAGTATAAATTACTTTAACCAAGTTTATATTATAATAAAGATGGGATCTTGAATATTATTAACATAATACACAATTATACCTGCTCAAAAATACCACCAACTCTACCAATGGCTAATCGACCATCGTCTCTTGTTACTACAGCCGTACCCACCTGTTATTCTTGTATTAAAAAATAATCTGCATTTCAAAAAAACCAAACATATAGTAGTAATAAACATGTACCTTAATCACCACACGTTTAATGTTACTGAGGAAGCTACGAGATGGATCCATGGCAGAAAATAAGATCTCTATGTGAAGAAGAAGAAGAATGAGGAAGAAGGGAGAAGGGTTTTAAATTATAGAGAAGGAATGAATGAAAAATAGTAAATATTGAAACAATTTACATACATAAAAAATAACATTCCATATAGAGATAGGATATATAAAATCAAAACCGACTTTCCGCATTATTTTCCTTTTTAATTGTTTAGTTTAGGGACTTATTTAACAAAATATACTATTAATTTTGTTAAGAATGTTATAGATATTGAGAATTAAAATGCGAATTTTATTCTTTATTAGATAGAAAATTATAGATATATATATATATATATATATAATTGACTAAATCAAATCCAAAACCCTTTAAAAAAAGAAAATTAAAATTTGACTTCAAATAAAAAAAACTTACTATGAAGAAAAATAAGAATATGGAGATAGAGAATTGGGTTTTGAAACAAATGTACAAACAAATTATTAATGATATAGAATTAAGAGTTTTGAGAAGGAAGAATATCGATGCCCTTTCCATTCTTATGTAAAAAAAATATAAATTTTATGTTATAGAAAGTCAAGATTGCATAAATTCTTAGAGATTTTATCAATTTATTAAGAAAATCAAATGCAGATAATACATTAATTACATTGTAACAATCCTAATTTTTTTTGAAAGAAATATAAATATATATAATTTTAAAATTTAAAACCTCATTTATTTGTAAATAAATTATAAGTACTCTCAAATAATTTATTAATTATATTTATGTTTTAAATTACTTATAAATACTTTTTTTTGGTTGAATATCAATATAGTTAAAGTATCACCTTTATTATAGGAATATATTATTAATCTTTATTATTTGGTTAACATTATTATTATTTAATTTTCACAGTTATAATTTCAATTCAATTTAATGTGTTAATTTTAAGTGAAAATTAAATTTATGATATTTAATTTTTTTGTAAGTACCAATTTTTGTAACTTGAACTACATTAATGACTTATTTGATAGATATTATTAAAATTTAAATATTGCGAAAAAAAAAGAAGTGTGAATTGGACCTTCATTATAAATTATTTTAAATTTCATAAATTTTATAAGATGGAATTGAGGACAATAGAATATTATGCTAATTTCCCCATGAAGTAATCTGGTGATATGAATTAATACCTGGTCACAAAAATATCTGGTTGAGAATTAAAATGCAATATTGTTATATAGTTTGTTGCCTATTTCAATAAAACCCTCCAAAAAAATAGAATATAAGAAAAAAGGACTTTGAGTTGTCCTTAGGTTAAGTGAAAATATTAATTTGTATATGATGTTCTTCATATTGAATAAAAAACTAATTGTATTTGAGATATGTAGAAAAATATAATGAATAAGATAATTGGTATAAATTAGAAGATTAATTTGAATCAAAATTGTTAAAATCGAGAGATTAAGTAAAATCGTTATCTAGTTGTAAACTGGTAAAATATAGAGTTTACACTAACCACTAACCACTAAGAGTTTAATTTGAAAAACTAATAGTTATATATTATTATTATTTATAAATATAATTAAATATTTTATACTTAGCCAATTTTATGAAATTATATATTTTAATATAAAATTAATTAAAAAATAATAATAAATAATTAACGTATAAAAAATTTATATTTACAAAATTAATTATATTAAGTAATTTATTTAAAAAAAATAATAATAACTTTATTTTTTAATTTTTAAATATAAATTTATTTGTTTAAAGTAAATTGTATAAAATCGTAAAATCGAAATTATTTATAAATTCGTAAAATTGTAAAATCTTATTATTTTAAATTTAAAATCGTAAGAGTTTACTTATTTAAGAGTTTAAATAAAATCAGACTCGTTAGCCTAACGTGAAATCGTAAAATAGTAAGATTTTTAACTCGAGATTTTAATAGTCTTGATTTGAATATTATATTTAAGTTTAGAACCTAAAAGTAAAAGATTGATTTATATTAATTTCAGAAAATAAAATCATCAATCTACTCTCCTAAAAATAGAAATATATATATAAAAAAATCTACTCTTCAAAGTAAAATTAAAGATAGAAATGTGTTTTATTCTAACTCTGGAAATACCTTCTATATATGATATTTTTGTTGGGATTCAATGCTGTTTCTAAATATAATCTATAATATATATATTTATAAATGACCCAATCCACTCTTTATTTTCCTTTTTTAATCTCAATAATAAAAATCAAGATTAATAGAGGTGGAACTAGATATGAATGATCAATTTCCTAAGAACTATTTTATTTTTTTAATGCATTTAAATGAAAAAAAATGATGATCAGTTTGTGCATACCTCACTATTCTTAATTTTAGATCATTATATATGTTTACAGGTCATTTTATCTAAGTCACCTACAAAAGAAAACAAAACAACAAGCTTAACTTATAAAAATCAAATAAGGTAGAAAAAGTAAAATTGGTAAGAATTATAACATTAATATATAGATAGATATGTATATATTTCCATTAATCACAACCATTTTTGTTCAACATTTGAAAATAAGAAATAAGTTGGGTTTTAAAGTAAAACAAATAAACCAACAAAATTAAGTCATAAACTTACTATATATAGAAGAATGCTTATTTGGAAGCCAAATTAGAAAAATAGGATAATCATCAATGTTATTGCATTTATCAACAACCCATAGAATACAAATCATGTACCAATTATCTTTAGATCTGGTCAAGAACAAATGATCACAAGAATGGCAAAGATAATACAGTAATTTGATGGGGCAGTGACTTAATAAATGCGATAACATATTTAGGCATTATTTCTAAACGCTGGATATGGAGAATGCACGATTTTTTTTAAACGCTGAGTTCCGCTTATACTTTGGAGTGCGACTAATCCCACGGATTAAACACAAAGTTCACAAACACACATAACCATTTAACCAGACGCAGAACTTGTCGCATGACGGACTCAAACTCAGAGCCTCAGAAAAGCTGAGAATATCCACCTCTTGTTTCCGCTAAGCTAGAAGAGGGGATGAATGCACATATCTTAATAGACACTCAAATTGCATTTCAAAATATAGATCTAGAAATGATTGTGACATCAATTGAAAATGTAGATCTAGGAAGAATGGGTCCATAGAAAAAGATAATTAGCAAGAATTGAGGTAGAAGTAGATGCAACTAAAGAAGAAAAAAATAAAGTTTTCAAGGATTTATTGAAAAAAAATTAAAGAATGGAATCTCCTTTGAAATTGGAGTGTTTCTTATTACAGGAAACTTATATCTTGTGTGGAAGAAAATTTCATTTTATATGAAATCAAACACAAGGAAATAAACAACCAAAATCTAGAGAAAACGTCTTACCTAATTAAGTTTATATTTAGAGAAAGATCCAGAGACGATAGCGGGTATCAGAGAGTCGTTAACGTTGGTGCGCCAATCTATCTGGTGCATCTTATAAGGGTATACAACTTAATAGACTTTTAAGTATTTTAATTGGATCATCTTTTCTAGCCTAACGACAACAAGAGGTGAATATTAATCCTAAGGTACTGAGTTCGAGCCCGTCAGACGCCAAATTTCTTGTCTAGTTAAAATTATAAGTGTGTTTGCGTGTTATGTGTTTAACACCCTTTAGCCACATTTTCCGTTCTAAAAAAAGTATTTTAATTGTGTGTCGAAAAATTAACAATATTTTGGATAGGATTTTAATAGTTCAAAGACAAAATGATTTTAAGGTTCAAAGTGTGTACTATAAAGATCAAAGTAAAATAAGTGACTGTTAAAACTCAAAAGAAAGAATTTCTGGAGGGAGATATATTTTCAGTACAATAGGAAATGACTATATATAGCCTTACATAAGAAAATGGAAACCAACACATGATCACACGATCACATATAAAACTAGAAATGTAAACAACTGATAACCAATCCCTAGAGAATAGGCCTCTAAGCATAACCGGCTGGACTTGGTCATTAATAATAATAATAATAATAAGGGACTTAATTATAAAAGACTAACATTCCCTCCCTTAAACTAAGACTTCCTTCTTAGTTTACACAACTGGCCGTCATCATTCCAAGCATGCTTCGAAGCCTTTCGAACTGTTCTAACTTTAATGGTTTTGTCATTATATCAGCAATCTGATCTTCAGTCCTACAGTAGTTTAGCTCAATGATCCCATCATTCACTAGATCCCTTAGAAAATGAAACATAACATCGATATGCTTGCTTTTACCATGAAACACCGGATTCCTAGATAGCTTGATAGTAGAACTGTTATCACATAGAATGACTGTCCTTGTCTTCTTCTTTTCAATCCCAAGTTGCTCCAGAATTCTTTTGAGCCAGACACATTGACATGCACACATAGCAGCTGCTATATATTCAGACTCTATAGTAGATAAAGCTACGACTGGCTGTTTCTTTGACGTCCAAGATACAGCTCCTAATCCCATAAAGAATACATACCCTGATGTACTTCTCCTGTCATTTAAATCCCCGACATAATCGTTGTCTGTGTATCCAACAAGTCTGTAATTTGCCTCTCCTTTTTTGTAAAGTATTCCCAGCTCATATGTGCCTTTTAGATATCTAAGCATCCTCTTTTCTGCTGTCCAATGCATTGTGGTGGGATTGGCCATAAACCTGCTGATGAGCTCAACTCCATACATTAAGTCTGGTCTGGTTACCGTTAGATACATGAAGCTGCCAACCACTTGTTTGTACATGGTTTCATTGATTTTAGTACCTCCTTCATCCTTGATTAGTTTTGTTCCCAACACAATTGGATTCTTCACAGCATTACTTTCCTTCATTCCAAACCTTTCTAGTACTTCTTGAGCATACCTCTTTTGACATATAAAGATTCCACTTGAGTAGTGTTTGACTTCAATTCCCAGGAAATACTTCATTTTCCCCAAGTCCGACATATCGAACTCCATCATCATTGAGTGTTTAAACTCATCACACATGTCTTTATCATTGCTAGTATATATTAAATCATCAACATAGAGACTAACCAATAAAAACTTACCTTCTTCTAACTTGGTGAACAAAGTATGCTCATGTGGACATCTGTCAAATTTCTCTCGAATGAAGTAGGCCTCAATCCTGCTAAACCAAGCCCATGGTGTTTGTTTAAGCCCATACAATGACTTTTTGAGTCTGTACACCTTTTCTTCTTCCCCTTTCTTTACGAACTCTTCAGGCTGTTGAACAAATACTTCTTCTTTAAGCTCCCCATGGAGAAAATCACTTTTTACATCTAATTGTAAAATTTCCCAACCAAACTGAGCAGCTAAAGCAATAATTGTTCTAATAGTATCAAGTCTAGCCACATGAGCAAAAACTTCAGTGTAGTCTATACCATACATTTGCGCATATCCCTTCGCTACCAATCTGACTTTAAACTTTTCTACCTCTCCTTCTTCATTAAGTTTGGTCTTGAATACCCATTTGAATCTAACAATTTTAGCTCCAGGAGGCAGCTTGACAAGTTCCCAGGTATGATTCTTCTCAATTGCTTCTATCTCCATTTTTATAGCTTCTCTCCATTTCTTCTCCAGAACAGTTTTAGAGAAAGAAACTGGATCCTTCTCAATTGCCATCATGGCCTTAAATATTCTTCATCTCCCTCATTACCTCTGTCAAATTCATTTAGCCATGCTAGTACTTTTCTATGTCTGATTTCCCTCCCTTGAGCCAAGCTAGTAGGTGTCTCAGCAGTAGATACCTCAGTAGTTTTCTCATCATGTGTTGGACCTAAATCTGTATCTTTATTTGTTTCACCATCATTCTCCTCATTTGGCCATTCTAGGACACCTTGACTGCTCCCTTCTTCTGTGCTGTCCCAATCCCATCCAATCTCTTCTTCAAATACCACATCTCTACTGATGATGATGGTTTGTGTGATGGGATCATACAGCCTCCATACCTTTGACTCATCACTAACTCCAAGAAACACACTTTTCCTGCTCTTACTGTCAAGCTTACTTCTTTTTTGACCAGGAACATGTAAATGAGCAATACAACAAAAGATTTTAAAAGTAGTTTACCATTGGTATTTTTCTAGTCCATGCTCCTTGAGGTTTCTGATTTCCCAATGCTGCCGTGGGACTTCTATTTTGAACATGCACACACCACCTCACTACTTCAGGCCAGAAGTACCTAGGTACCTCTCTTTCAGCCAACTTAGACCTAACTGCATTCATGATAGTCCTATTCTTTCTTTCAGCCGTGTCATTCTATTGAGGAGTAAAGCTTGCAGTCAACTGTCTACTGATGCCATGAGCTTGACAGAATTCCGAAAACTCGTTTGAGTTGAACTCACCACCTCTGTCAGTTCTTAGACCTGCTATCTGTTCACCAGTCTCCTTTTCCACAAGAGCTTTGAAACTTTTAAACATCTTTAGAGCCTCTGATTTTTTATGTAAAAAATAAACCCAAGTCTTCCTAGTCATATCATCAATAATGCTTAGAAAATACTTCTTGTTGCTGTGTGAAACAGGTTTGATTGGGCCACAGATATCTACATGCACAAGTAAGAGTTTGCGTTATGCCTTCCATGCACTCTGCTTTGGTATGGGATCTCTGTGTTGTTTTCCTATTAAACAAGTTGTGCATATCTTGTCTGTAGCCTTAATGTCAGGTAAACCATCCACCATATCTTTTGATGAAAGAATCTGCATTCCTTTGTAATTCAAGTGCCCAAACCTGCAGTGCCATTTGTGGAGTTCCTTGTCTGAAATAACCTCACCTTGTAGACATAAAACTCTATTTGGAACCATCGAGACTGTTAAGCAGAACATCTTGTTCTCTCTCATATGAGTTTGCATAATATCCCTTTTTTTCCGGTGAAACACCTTACATTCTCCATCTTGGAACAAAACAAACATCCATTTTTCTTGTAATTGTCCCACACTTAGTAGATTACTTTTCAATTTGGGAACATAATAGACATTTGAGATTACCTGAGTGATCCCATTCAACTTGATTCTGATTTTTTCTTTTGCTTCTACAGCCATCTCTGCATTATTTCCAAGTTTTACTGTTTTCGTAAAACCATCCTCCGTTACCTTAGAAAACCAAGATTTATTTCGTGTCATGTGGTTGCTACATCCTGAATTGAGAAACCATATTTCCTTTTTCTCTAATTCCTGAGTTTCTTCATAGGCCATTAACAAAAGTTCTTCCCCTTCTTCCATTTCTGTGTAATTGGCCCATTCTGGACATTCAGACTTAAAATGTCTCAACTTGTGACATTTGTAACACTCAATAGTCGCTTTATTGAGTGACTGTCTTCCTCTTCCCCTACCACGTCCTCCTTTGTAAGCATTTCGACCCCTTCCTCTATTGGATCCTTCATCTGATCCAACCTTCAGAACATGCTCCTCCTCTTGATGTTCTTGCATCCGTTGTTCATGAACCAACAGGCTGCCATGTAGTTCATAAATGCTTAGGGTATCCAGATCATTCGTTTCCTCTATAGAGCAGACAACATAAGCGTATTTTGGAGTCAAGGACCTGAGAATCTTTGCTACCACTGTGTTTTGCTCCATTGTTTCTCCATTGATTTTCATCTTGTTGACTACACTCAGAGTTCTACCTACCAGGCTATCCACCTTCTTCCCCTCTTTCATGGTGATTAGTTCAAACTCCTTGCGTAAAGCCTGGAGTTGAGACCTTTTGACCTTCGTGGATCCCTGATATTTCTTCTTCATGGATTCCCAAATCCCTTTGGACGTTTCCTTATCAAGGATGGTCTCAAGAATTTCTCGATCAATTGACTTGAACAAGAAATTCTTCACCTTCAAATCCTTGAGTTTTGCCTCATCGACTATCTTCTTTTGTGCCTCATTACCCGCACTTAACCCAATTGCACCAATTGGGATTCCATCCTCCACTAGACTCCACATTTCTCTGCTCCTCAAGAATTTTTCCATTGTCATAGCCCAAAAATCATAATGACCATCGAATTTTGGGATGGACGGATGCACAAACTTATCTCCTGAACTCATTCTGATTCACTCTTTTCGAACCTAGCTCTGATACCAATTGTTAAAACTCAAAAGAAAGAATTTATGGAAGGAGATATATTTTCAGTACAATAGGAAATGGCTATATATAGCCTTACATAAGAAAATGGAAACCAATGCATGATCGTATGATCACACGATCACCTATAAAACTAGAAATGTAAACAACTGATAACCAATCCTTAGAGAATAGCTAGGCCTCGAAGCATAACCGACTGGACTTGGTCATTATTAATAATAATAATAATAATAATAATAATAATAATAATAAAGGACTTAATTATAAAAGACTAACAGTGACATGTTTTTTAAATAGAAAAGAAAAAATAACATAGTTTTGGTAGTTTTTTAGGGTTTATATTGAGTTGAGATTATTAGTGAACTACGGTTTTAAGCAGCGGAAATAATAAGATTTTTTTTAAGGAAATAAATACTCTATTTTATATCACATATTCAATGACAGATGAATTATTAGTATAAGATGCTTCCCATGTTCTAATTTAATCTCAAGCTAATATATATCACATAAATATTGTTCAAATCACATAACGACTTCAGTTAACTTAATGTCTTACGAGGATAAACTGTATTTTGTTAATGCATTATAGACTGTTCCTCAATGATATATAAAAAGTGGTCTATGTTGAAACACCCCTCGAAGGAGTATTGAACTTATGAAACGAGCCCCTCGGATATTCTAAAGGTGAGATATTTCATAATACAATTTATCAAACAATATAATAACTCTTAGCATTTAAGTAATTGTAAACAAATAATCATATAAGTTTATGGTTGAATTTGAATTTTGATCAAAGCAAGGAGTTTGAGGGTTAAAATTGTAAAGGTCAATGGCTGAATTTTAGTAAACTAATTTTGTATTTTGTGAATGAAGAAAAATAATTCCAAGGCCATTTTGAAGTTTGTAATCGCGAAATTGGCAATAGAATAAGTCTGAAGATAAAATTAATTCCCAGTCAACCAGTGAAAAAGTGAATTTCGATCAATTTGACCCCTAGGATGGAGTCTAGGTTAAAATTGACACATGATAAAGTCAAGGGTTCAAACACAATATCAAAATGACCCACGAGGACCAAAATGAACACAAAGCAAAGTAGTCTTCTTCTTATGGACAATCGCAATATAGATGTTTTCAAACTTTATGCTTTTTGATACGATCATCTTAAGGGCAGACCTACTTCTTAAGAAGTTGTTTGTCTCATCTATCTAATATTTTTTTCAATTAAAAATTTCACCTAATGATGTTCTTTGTAGCGTCTTAATTCACGATTGAGGTTCCGAGAACTACAAACTTCAACCCACAATTTTTCTTTGTCTAAGCTCGTCATGCTACATATCTTGTTCTTTTTATGTGGAAATAATGAGTTTGATGGCTATGAAAAGTATACAAGAGAAGCTCTATGATTACTTGAGTTACCCATTCACCTTTTAACACCATTTATGTAACTCTAACACCGAGAAATTAATAAAAAAAATATAAAATAACACAAGAAGTCACTCGACATTCATCATTCTAGGAATTCACCAAAATAGTTTAGAGCAAGATAAATAGAAGATAACACTTCTAAACAAGCTTAATCACTAAGTTATCTTTCACGATTACAAAAGGCCCATAAATAGGCTAGACTAGGAAGTTGGAAAAACTCCTCAAAAAGAAGTAAATAAACTTTAATACTAGGAAGTTAGAACAACTCCCCCAAGAAAAAGTAAATAAACTTTAATACTAGATAATTAAATACTATAACGACTGATCTCTAATAAATTATTATTTAAATTCCACCACACTTCATTAATTTGGCCATATCTCTTTGAATTCTTGGGTTTCCCAATTCCAGCATCATTCTCCCCTAGTTGGAGAAAATTCGACCTCAAATCTGGAACATGTTCGTCATCAATGTATGGTGAAAGATCAGAAACATTAAACACGGTTGAGATATTATAGTTTCCTGGTAACTCCACCTTGTAAGCATTATCACCAATCTTCTTCAAAGTTCAAGAAGGACCATCAGCTCTAGGCTGTAATTTTCCATGCCGACCTCGAGGAAAATGCTTATTTCTTAAGTGAATCCAGACAAAGTCTGCTTCATTGATAATAGAACGGTTTTTATGCTTGTTCGCCACCCTTTGATATTTCTCAATGTGCTTGATAATTTCTTGACGAATTTTCTCATGCAATTGCTTAATATCCTTAGCACGATCTTCTCCATCCTTGCTTATATGATGAGTAATAGGTATTGGAGCTAGATCCATGGGAGTGATGGGATTCTTACCATAAACAACCTCGAATGGACTCGACCTGGTAGTTTGACTCGATGATCGATTGTAAGCAAACTCTACTTGAGCCAAAACTTCATCCCATTGACGAGGATTCTTTCCAATGAAACTTCTTAAAAAACCTTAAAAGGTTTTCCAAGCTACGATTCACAACCTCTGTCTGTCCATCAGTTTGTGGATGGTGAGAAGAACTACATTGAAGTTTAGCTCTAAGTTTCTTCCAAAGCGTTCGCCAAAAATGACTCATAAATTTCGAATCCCGATCAAAGGTTATGGTCTTTGGAATGCCATGAAGTCTCACAATCTCTTTGAAATAAAGAACAGCCATGTGAGTGACATCCATTGTTTTGATGCAAAGAATAAAGTGCGCCATTTTTTAAAACCGATCAATGAACACCATAATTGAATCTTTGTTCCTTTGAGTGCATGGCAGCCCAACAACAAAGTTCATACTCACATCTTCCCATAGACATAATGGTACATGTAAAGGAGTGTATAAACTTGTATTTTGCCACTGACTTTTAGCAATATGACACACTCTACACCTCTCAATGTACTTCTTGACATCTCGATCCATACGTGGTCAATATAGATTTTCTTGTACGAGTTTAAGAGTCTTTTCTCTTTCAAAGTGTCCCGCGAGACCTTCATTATGTGCTTCATCGATAATTGTTAGCCTTAATGAACAATCTGAAATACATAATAATGTATCTTTAAAGAGATAATCATCATCAATCAAGTAAAACTTGAAGGGAGCTTTTGAAGATTCCTCCCAAATTCTGCCGAAGTACAAATCATCCTTGTAGAGATCTTTTATCACCTCAAATCCAAGCACCTGCAATCGCAACGTAGACAACAAAAAATGTTGTCGACTAAGAACATCTGTAACTCGATTTAGCACGCCAGACTTGTGCTTGATCACAAAGTTGAATGCTTGTAGAAACTCAACCCATTTTGCATGTCGTGGGCTCAACTTTTGTTGTGAGTTCAAGTGCTTTAAAGCTTCATGATCCGAGAAGAGAAAAAACTCCTTGTGTAGTAGATAATGTTGACAATGATCTAAGGTACGAACAAGGGAAAATAACTCCTTGTCGTAAGTAGAATAATTGCGCCAAGAGTTATTCATCATCTCATTAAAGAAAGCAACGAGTCTGCCTTCTTGGCTAAGAACTCCTCCGATCCCCACGTTGGAAGCATCACAATCTACTTCAAATACCCTTCCGAAATATGGAAGTTGCAAAATTGAAGCTTTTGTGATTTTTTTCTGGAGAAGTTCAAAGTTTTTTAATGCTTCCTCCGTCCACTTGAAATTGTCACCTTTCAAACATTCAGTTATAGGAGCAATGAGACTACTAATTTGTTTGATAAACCTACGGTAAAATGAAACAAAGTCATGAAAACTCTGAATATGATGAATAATCTTAGGAATTGGCCAACTTAAAAAAACTTCAAACTTGTCCCGATCCATCTTGATACCGGAGGAAGAAATATTCTAGCCCAAAAAGACGAGATTGTCAATGAAGAAGTGACATTTCTTCAAATTGGCATATACTTTTGTTCTCTCAGAACCCTGAAAAATTGTCTAAGATGATTTAAATACTCTTCTAGGCTAGAGCTGTACACAAGAATATTGTCAAAATAAACAATAACAAATTTCCCAATAAATGATTTAAACATGTGATTCATAAGGCGCATAAATGTAAAGGATGCATTAGAAAGTCCAAATGGCATAACCAGCCACTCGTAAATACCATCTCATGTCTTAAAAGCGATTTTCCTCTCATCTCCAAGCCGCATTCGAATTTGATGATAGTCACTCCGTAAATCAATCTTAGAACCAATTTTAAAGCCATAAAGTTGATCAAAAAGATCATCGAGGAGAGGAATAGGAAAGTGGTATTTGATTGTGATTTTATTCACCTCCCTACAATCAACACACATACGCCACGAACCATCTTTTTTTGGCACAAGAAGTGCTGGCACGACACAAGGACTATTACATTCTTGTATAAGACCTCTTGCCAACAAGTCTTCAACTTGTCGCTGCAATTCTTCATATTCCTTAGGATTCATTCAATAAGCAACTTTATTTGGGATCGACGCACTAGGGGATTAGATCAAAACAATGTTGAATGTTTCGCATGGGAGGAAGGCCCTTAGGAATCTCTTTAGGTACGACATCAACAAATTCTTGTAAAAGAGGCTGCACTTGTAGCGGAATGATATTATCTTTCCCGTTTTCTTACAAAACCACCAATGCAAACGCCTTAAAGGATTCATTCATTACATCCTCAAATTGTGATTTGGCGAGCAAATTATTTCGTTTTTCCTTTGATGGTTTAACAATGCCCTTCATTCCTGAAGGTCACAAAATTATTTTCTCGCCATCTTTTACAAAAGTATATGTGTTTTTGAATCCATCATGTTGCGTTTTCCTATCAAATTGCCAAGGTCTTCCAAGAAGTAAATGAAAAACATTCATAGGGATAATATCACACCAAACTTCATCTTTGTACTTGTCTCCAATAGAACATTGAACGAGACATCGATTATTTACCTTTACTTCATTACCTTTCCGAAGCCATGATAGTTTATAAGGTCGAGGATGAATTTTGGTTTTTTAATTGCAGCTTCTCCACCATAGGTGTAGCCACAATATTTTCGTAGATTCCTCCATCGACAATGACATCACACACCTTTCCATTTGACTTGCATATACTGTGAAAGATATTATTACGAAGCCATGAATCATTTGGAACATAAGTGGTGTTGAGGGTACACCGTATTACTAAAGCTTCCCCATGAACTTCATAAGTGATATCTCCCTCCTCATTACATTCATCGTAAATGAGTATTGTCTCCTCATTCTCTTCTTCATACTCTTCCTCAACGAGAGTAATGATTCTTCGATTTAGACAAACGACATCAAAATGTTTGAACCCTTTGCAATTGAAACAAGTTTTTTGATTAATCAGACAACCTGATTTTTCAAAACTAGCACCACCATCCTTAATTGTAAAAGATATCTGTTTTACGTCTTTTACAGTTGGATTCTTCTTGAAAGTAGAAGAACTTCCTCGGTTATAGGCATCACCACCCAATAAGAAACGTCCCCAAAATGACTTGATTTTTTTTTCAACTTTGAGAGCCAACTGACATACATCATTATATGTCAAATACTGTTGCAATTGGACCACATTCCCAATTTCATACCGCAGCCCTCCAAGAAAACGAGAAATAGTTTGTTCTTCCGGCTCCAAAACATCGCACTACATCATAAGATTTTCAAATTTAGCCATGTAGTCTTCCACAGATAAATCCTTCTGCCTGAAGTTATGATATTTGAGAAAAGCATCTTCGAGATAATTATTCGACAAAAATTTCCTCATTAACTCCTTATTCAGTTTATCCCATGTTTTGATCTTTTGTTTTCCATCACGCACACGTTGCTTCTTAAGGTGTTACCACCAAATGGACACATATTTTTTTAACTTGATAACCACTAGCTTCACCTTGTTATCTTCTTGAACATCTTTGAACTCAAAAAATCTTTCATAGATATTGAGCAAGTCAATGAATTCGTCGGTATTATTTCTTTCTTCAAAATCTGGAATATAAACTTTAAAATCCAAAAACCTGTGGCGGACATTGCTTCTTTGGAACTATTGACCACAAGATGCACTGTCACTTGCATCATTATCATCATGAAATGGATTGAAATCATCGTCATTATTTCTAGAACCATCATCTGAATCATGACCATCAACATCATGTTCACGATGTTCGCCACGAGCAAGACGTTGCGCGAGTTGCTGCACATGTCTCCTTAATTCTTCTAACTGAATATCAAGAAGGTCTCTTTGATGAGCTTTAAGATCTTCATCATTTGGTCCTCTTCTTCTTTGACCAGCCATTGTAGACCAAAGTTCTGATACCACTTAGACACCAAGAAATTAGAGAAATGTGAATTAGCATAAGAAGTCACTCGATACTCATCACTCTAGAAATCTACCAAAAGAGTTTAGAGCAAGATAAATAGAAGATACAAATTCTAAACAAGCTTAAGAGCTCAAGGTAATTATTACTGAGTTATCTTTCACGATTACAAAAAGGCCTATAAATAGGCTAGACTAGAAAGTTCGAACAACTCCTCAAAAAGAAGTAAATAAACTTTAATACTAGGAATTTGGAACAACTCCCCAAAAAGAAGTAAATAAACTTTAATACTAGATAATTAAATGCTATGACGACTTATCTCCAAGAAATTACTATTTGAATTCCACCACACTTCATTAATTTGGCCCTATCTCTTTGACTTCTAGGGTTTCCCAATTCTAGCATCAAACTCAAACTTTATGTCATTTTTGTAGATTAAGCAAAGTATCTTAGAGCTTCTTATGTTTATGTCCGCCCATCAAACTCTTCATTTCAACTAGGAAGCTAACAAGATATGTTTCGTGCACCAGAATAATTTTGGGATTTAACTAGGGATGACAACGGGTACTCTACCCGTTGGGTAGTTAGGTAAACATCCCCGAACTCAATTTTTATTTTTCTATCCAACTTCGAACCCGATGTGTATCTCAACTTTTATCTTCATCTCCGATTCATCGGGTACCCGATCCTCGACGGGTACCCTATTACCCGATTAAAAAACTTATAAGATTATAAAGATTGAAGAAAAATAAACATAACTTTAATAATTTTAAATTTACTAATATCGAAATGTTAAGTATACAAAAAAAACATTACTTATTGTAACTCCCAGAAAAACCCTTTAAGTTTCGGTTTTGCAGAAAAACTCAAGGTTCGAGAATTTCAATCCCAGTTTGCGTGTTAGGAATCTTTTTGAAATAAAACATTATTTTAAAAGATTTCAAATAATTCCTGCTAGCTTTTAAAATTAATTATAAAAATAATTAATTTTGTTCAAATTTGAATAATTCAGAGATTTGTGTTTTAATCAAATGATAATTTAATTTTTAGAAAATTCGTTGTTTAAATTATTTAAACATAATTAATTTAAAAAATATTATTTATTTGAATTTTTTTTGAAAATCAATAAAAAGTGGCGTACGTGTACAAATGTACTGGCTAGAGTTTCTTTTAGTTCGTAGTTTGGTGATACTTATAAATTTGGCTTTTGAAAATCGGTTGTATAACGTTTTATTTTTAACCAATTATTCTTTCGGTACTAAAAATGCATAATTAAGGTTTGTGTGTTATTAAAAAATTATTTAAATGCTTGTACATGTTGTTGATGATAACTTAGGGAGAAAATATTTAAAGAATATCAGTCATTTAAAGGTATTAGGGTTTAAACATTAATTATAAACAAACCTTTATTAAAATATATTTTGTGGAAGTATCCCAAAAATATTTTGAAATTATTTTCTAATTTTTTGGGATTTTTAGAAAATAGTTTGAGGTTCTAAATTTACAAAAATAATTTTAGATTTTGAAAATGGGAACCAAACAGATCTTAGGACTGGGTCCTAGGTCTTGGGTTCGTTTTTCGGTTAGGGTCGAAAAACCATTAATCTAGGTTGAGGAGCCTCTCATTCGGGGATCGGGATCTTCGGTCGGGATGCCGAAGTCCCTTAGTCAAGGTGCGAAGGGTTCTCGGTCCTTAGTTGAAATCCTTGGTTGGGGTGTAAAAACTCTCGATCCTAAGTTATCTCAGGACTAAGTCTCTCGGTACTAGGTTCGGGGATTCTCAATCGGGGATCGAGATTCTTGGGTCCTAGGTTAGACCTCTCGGTCATAGGTTGGACTTCTCGGTCATGGATATAAAAATCCTCGATTGGACCTCTCGGTCCTAGATGAAGAACATCGGTCAGACCTGTTGGTCCTATTGAAATTTTCTATCAGACCTCTCAGTCTTGGGTTAAGATTTTTCGGTTGAATCTCTTGGTCCTTGGTCGCACCTATCGGTCCTCAAGAACATCAAAATTGAAGGTTTGCAATTTTGATGGAGGCTTGGATTCTTCGATCCAAGGGACTAGGTAGCTTCACAAAGCTCCTAGGAACAATATCACCCCAAGGTATCAATCGACCTAGGTAATGATCAATTTGTTCAAGACAGTTTGTAGTCAAAAATTGTGTTTTTTATTTGAAAGTTGTTTTGAGGTGAAAGGGGCTAGCCAAAAATATTGACAGTTCATTTGGACTAATTCAAGATGTTTTTGAATTTTTTTATTTTGATCAAACATTATCGGGATTGATCAAACATGATCCATATAATTGTCCAACATCAGTACAATCATGTTGAGAAACTTTCTGGGATGTGATCCTCAAGGATTAGCCCAAAAACAACAAATCCGTTTTTTTAAATTTTTTTAATTCAAATTTGGGTTTTAATTTTAAGATCGATTGATCGTTTATAGTTTTCACAAAAAGCTCATAAATGATCATAAGATTGATTTCTAATCATCA
The DNA here is from genome assembly GCF_907164915.1 of Impatiens glandulifera. Taxonomy (NCBI): domain Eukaryota; kingdom Viridiplantae; phylum Streptophyta; class Magnoliopsida; order Ericales; family Balsaminaceae; genus Impatiens; species Impatiens glandulifera. The sequence continues at coordinate 16,530,890 of NC_061870.1, forward strand.
AACTCAAAAACTAGACATCATACAAGCTTATAAAAACTGAAATATAAAATTTCAATTTCAAATTGGAAGTATGAATTAAAGTATGATTGAAAACTTATCAAGAATTATAGAACACTCCTTAGACCTTAAGGAAGATTTGGAATTAACGAGTCCAAGCTTTAGAGCCTAATAAAGAAAATTTAAAAAATCTAAATTTTCGAGATTCAATGGCGGATTTTGGATTTCTTTTGATCTAGGGCTTGAGATGTTATCTCTTATCTTCGGAATTATTGAAGGAGGCTATTTATAGCCTCCCTAAGTTGGTGAAAACTTTAAGTGGATTGAATTAACTAAAAGCCAATAATAGCATTTTGGTTGTTCTTGATCTAACTTGCCGAAATTGGCTTTGATTATGCCTAATTATGTAGTGGAAATGATCGCCGAAGTAGGGTGTCACCTTTTGAATCAACCAAAAAGGTTGACTAACATTTTTGAGGGAAAACGAACCAGGCATAAAATGATGCCGTTTCGAGGGAAAACGCGGACGCAGAGCATTCCGTCTAGTTTTGTTAGCGATCCGACGCTCCGTTAGCGTTCTAGTTAACGTGCATTAGCCAATCTAGTGAAGTGTGAGCGCACTCCTTCAGTTACAACTAGCTACGCATGCGCATTTGAAGCGTTGAATGACAATCCAACGCTCATCCATCGAGTGTATTCTCGACTATCGCTTTCTCTTCGAGTTTCGGCTACACCCGATTACTGACTTTATTTTTATTTTAAAACCTTAAGGGTTTGTTTGAAATTAATTTTCTTTTACCCCTTTTGGCTTTATTTTTGATCTTTTTAAATACACAACATAATAAAATAAATATGAAAAATATTTTGTCAATTTTTTTTTATATTTTAAAGTTAAATAAATAATTTTTGGGGATGAACATAGTTCTTCATTTCATCCTAGATCATTTATTTTAACCTCTTTATTTTTTCGAAAATTATTTTAAGATAAAATGAGACACTAGTAAAAAATGTGTTATTAGTGGCAAAATTTAACGGCGGTATATAAAGCTACAGTTATATATAACTGCGGTATATAAAATCGCAGTTAATATCTTACTTTTAACTACGATATATAAAACTATAGTTAATAGTCTTATTTTTAACTACAGTATATAAAACCGCAGTTAATTAAAGTTTTACATTTAATTGTGGTATATAAAATCGCAATTAAAAGTTTTACCTTACCTACAATATTATATACCGCAATTAAAAGTCTTACCTGGTATATAAAACAACAACTTAACGTCTTATTAAGATTATAAAACATAAAAAAATCATATTAATAAATCTTAGTTTCTATTATTTTAGAAATTAATTGGATATAAGTTAAACTTCTTAATTTTTATTATTTTAAAAATTAATTAGATATAAGTTTGTAAATATTTGTATAGAAAAAATTATAAAATTTAAATAATAAAGTATTTATCATCAATCAAATAATCAATCAAATAATGTCTAATAAATATTATTATTATTAATATATATATATATATATATATATATGAATATTTTTATTAAATTATTAGAAATATATATTACTAATATTATTTATAAATGTGTTATATTATTAGAAATGTATATAAATTATTTATTAATGTGATTAAATTATTTGATTGATTATATAAATATAAAACTAATATAATTAAGTTAAATTTTTAATAAAGAATTTGTTATAGAGTTGTTCAAATTTTTTTATATAATTGTAATGGTAAGTTTTAATTTTTAAAAGATTTATTATATAAATATGAAATAAGTAAATATACTAAAACCTTAAAATTTGGAGATAATTTACATGAACTAAATAAGATGTATGAATAATCTTAGGTATATATATAATTTATTTACTAATAATTATTCTAAAATCATACTTTAAAATATATAAAATTGACCTTCCAAATAAAATATATTTATAATATAATTATATATATATATAAACATATTATTTGTGTTTAATAATATATAAATTACTTTACTGTTCAATATTTATATAAAATACATATTATTTTAACTATTATACAAAAAATTACAATTAAAATAATTAAAATAATATAGTATAAGTTGTATAAAAGTATAATTTATAATTATGTATAAATAATATAGGGTAGTATAAATTATATAGAGTATAAGTTGTATAAAAGTATAAATTATAATTATGTATAAATGATATAAGGTAGTATAAGTTATATTGGTTAGTAATGTTTGTATATATATGAATTATAAGAAATTGTATAAGTTATATATGGTTTATAATTTAGTTTTTGATATATAATATATAAAAATGTAGTATAAGCGGTACAAATATGAATTTAAAATTATTATATTATTTTTATATTTATTTATATTATAAATAATATTTATTTATTATTATAAATTATTGCATGGTTATTATTTAATAATTAATGTAATTTTAATTAAAATCTATAAACTGTAAATTATATTTATTTAATTTAAATATTATTAATAATTATAATAAAATAAACTTAAATAAAATTTAAATATAAAATAAAAAATATTATTTTAATTTAAGTAAATATAGAAAATAATAATTAATAAAATTATCGTTATAAAATAAATAAACATTTTCTAATTAAAATATTGAATTATTTTTAAAACATATATTAAAAATGATTATATATAATAATAATAATAATAATAATAATAATAATAATAGTAAAACTAAATAAAATATATTTTATATATTATATAATAATAAGTTATATATAAAAGTAAATTTCAACTTATAATATACATAATTTTTATAATGTTAACCGGTTTTAAATTCCTAATTTTAATTATTTTATAATTTAATTGGAATATAAGTTGAAAATGTAATAGTGTATACAAAATTATGTATTATAAATGTTTATAAAAAAATGATAAATAGATTATTTTCAATCAAAATATATGAATATTATTATTAATATTATAAATAAATAAATATATATATTGAGTGAATAAATTATTTATAATTATATTAATATAATTTTTAATAATAAAAAAATAAAAATATTTGTATAGTTGTTATTAATGTAACAAATCACCTCAGTTTTAGGATATGTGTTGTATATAAATATTAACTTATACATAAGGATTTTTATTATTAATTAAATTCTTATTTTATAAATTAAGAGAAATAATTGGAAGAGAGAATTTGAGGAGGAAATGATGTGGCCCAATAATTTGATTAACCAATAAAAATAACAAAATTTATCTCCCTTCTCTTTCTCACCTTTTATCCTTTTCCAAGATATAGTGACATATCATTCTCTTCCCATTCCATTCTATCAAATTTCCTCCCCTATCAGTACTCATAAATTAATTAGTGATTTATTAGGCTTTTTATTATAAGTTAAAAAACTATTTTTTATTTAATTATGAGAGAGAATTATGATAAAAATTAGTCTATATTATTGATAATTTTATATCCAATAAATGAATATACAGTTTTAATATAATAAAACTTATATATTAAGGTGGTAATTTATTTTGTTTTTGTTTTTTTTTTAAATAAATCCACTTTGAAGTATAAAACTTAAATAAATTTTATAAAAGTAAGTTAAAAATAGATTTTATCCTCAATCAACAAACTAAGTAAATGTAGATTTTTGTATGAACTTATTTTATAAATTAATTAGTTATGTATTAATACTATTTTATTATTGACATATTTATTTAGTATGAATTTTTTTTTTTATATTTTTAATATTATTTATAAACTTTATCTATAAAAAATATATCAAACTAACTCAACTTAATATTCTTTATATCCATATAAAGAGTCTATCTAAATCTAACAAATATAATATGTTCATACTTAAATATAATACATGATCATTCTCAAATAGGACAAATATTATTATTTTATATTTTATAAAAATAAGATTATGAATTTAATAATTTAAAGTAAACAATATTTATAAAATTTTAAATTATAACTCAATAATGTATTTATAACTTTTAGTATCACATCTGCTTTATAAAAATAATTAAAAGTTCTAATGTTTGAAGTTAAAAATTTATTGTTAGATTTGTAAATGTATATAAAATTTATAATTATATATCAATTTTAATATTATTGTATATTATTTTATAAAATTTATAGTTATATATAGATAAAATAAAAATTAGATCTCTAAATTTTAATATTAAATTAAAAAATTAAATATAGTACAATTTATTAATTTAATTGTAATAAAAAACTAATTATTATTGTAATAAATATATTGATCAGATAATATATAAATTTAGAAAAATTAATATATATATAAATTTATAAAAGGTTAGATATCAATTTTAACTTCATAATATACATATTTTAAGAATAAATAATATATAAAACATGACCTTTTTAATTTGCAGAAAAATTAGAAAGATTTAAACAAAATGATAAAGACTTAAATAAGTAATAAAGAGTTTGAAAATGAATGATGACCATTTTTTAGAAATGTTTTATTTATAAATATGACCTAGTAAATGTAATATTTTAATATAAACTATTTTTTTTAATTAATTAGTAATATACTCATTAATCTTTTAATATAAATTAAATTTTAAAATTAATTATTATACAAATTAGTCTACTCATTAGAAGGGTATAACTAATTTATTTAAAGTTAAATAATTTTTATTTAATTATATTCCTAAAAATTATTTTAAATATGTATAATAAAATAAAATATATTTATATATATAATGAATATATGAGTTATATATAATGAATTGTGAGTTAAAATAAAAAATTAATTATTAATAAATTGGTGACTTAAAATTAAAATTATGAGTATATATATATATATTATTAAAATGTATAGTTTTATGTAAAAAAAAAATTAAATTTTTTTTTTATTAATTTAATTAAAACAAATCAAACAATATAAAATTTATAATTATATTTTTTTACTATTAAAGTAGGATAATGTTGTTTCCTCTTTCTACTTCCACATTCTCCATTACCTATTCATTTTACCTCTCACACCTTTCATTACATCTTCATCCTTCCTCATTAACATCCTCATTACATCTTCCTCCTACCTTCCTAATCTCCTTATTTCATTACTTCTCTATCGTACCTCTTTCACCTTCTCTATCGTACCACTCTCACCTCCCCTTCACATGCTCGTCCTACGCTTATTCTTAAACCTCTTATACTTGCATATTTTCAAAAATTAGATTAAAGGATTATATATATTCATTTTGAAATATGTGAGATGACAAAGATGTTGATTCAAATTGTGAAGGCCCAAGAACTCTAAATCAATAAGGTATGATTTTTTTTATGATGATTTTTTTGTTTTTTTTACTAATATAATAATTTGAATAAGATAAATGATATATTGAGATTTTATGTATAAAATGATAATTTATTTCAAGTTTAAAATGATATTTATTTTATGATGTAATTTTCTTGAATATTTATAATGTATATTAAATGGTTAAATTTATTAGAAAATTATGTTTATATTGAATGATAATTTTTTTTATAAACTTATTTAAACTAGTTATAATTGTTAAATTATATTTTGTTATTAATTTATAAATTTTTATATGAATGTTTTATAGGTTTTATTATAAACTAGCATTTAGCCCGTGCATTTGCACGAGTAATAATATAAAAATCGTGAAAAAAAATTACGGATAATATTTTTTATTTTATTTTTAACCGTTTTAAGTTTATGGGTGAGTCAACCCATAATCCAACAGAAGTATTCATTTACTCAACATCATTATATATTAGTTAGTTAAAAAGTTGAACTTATATTAATATTAAAACGTCCCGCGTTTATCAAATTTGGTGTTGAATTTAAAATATAAAGTCTTTGTAGCCTAGTTGGTTAAAGAGTTGTACTTGTTTTGTTAGGTTGCAAGTTCGAAACATACCTCTAGCATTTTTAATTTTATTTTTAACCGTTTTAAATTTAAAAACGGGTCAACCCACAATCCGACCCAAGTATCCAAATTAACCACCATTTCGACCCGGCAATCCGGACACTTTAAAAATTAAGCATCATTATATATATATAGATTAGTTAGTTAAAAAGTTGAACTTATATTAATATTAAAACGTCCCGCGTTTATCAAATTTGGTGTTGAATTTAAAATATAAAGTCTTTGTAGCCTAGTTGGTTAAAGAGTTGTACTTGTTTTGTTAGGTTGCAAGTTCGAAACATACCTCTAGCATTTTTAATTTTAATTTTAACCGTTTTAAATTTAAAAACGGGTCAACCCACAATCCGACCCAAGTATCCAAATTAACCACAGCTTTCGACCCGGCAATCCGGACACTTTAAAAATTAAGCATCATTATATATATATAGATATTGAAGAGTTGAGCAGCTATTAAACCCAACCCAAAAATAAGAAGAAAAAGAAATTGTTAACAAGAAGAAAAATAAATTGTTATAAATTTTAGAAATGATATTTTATTTTAATTGTTTATGTTAATAAACCTCTTTTATTATTTTACATTTAAATATAATCAAATTTTATTGTAATAATATTTTGATGTAATTATACTTTTACATAAATTTAAATTATTTTGTGTTATTTATATAGTACACATATTTTGTTGAATGGTTTTATTTATTTTTTTTAAATATAAGTTTTAATATTTATTTTCTAGATTATTGTATTAATTACGGAAATTTATCGTAATTAAAAGTTTTTCTGTTAAAATCATTGATCAATAAAGACGGTAAAAATACTACAATTAATAGTATACAACGGCGATTTTATAAACCGGAGTTAAAGACTATTAACTGAGGGCAGTAAATACCGCCGTTATATACTATTAATTGCAGTATTTTTACAGTTTATTGATCAATGTTCAAATTTTTAATTACGGTAAAAAAATAAAACCATTCAACAAAATATTTGTACTATATAAATAACACAAAATAATTTATATTAATGTAAAAATATAATTATATCAAAATATTATTACAATAGAATTTGATTATATTTAAATGTAAAATAATAAAAGAGGTTTATTAACATAACCAATTAAAATAAAATATTATTCCCAAAATTTATAACAATTTCTTTTCCTTCTTGTTTTGGGTTAGGTTTAACAGTTGCTCAATTCTTCAAATTCTATAAAACATTCTTCTCAATTCTGTAAAACCTATAAACATGTTTATTTTCTAGATTATTGCATTAACTACGGTAAATTTACCGCAATTAAAAGTTTTTCTGTTAAAATCATTAATACATAAAGAAGGTAAAAATACTGCAGTTAATACCGTAGTTAAAGACTTTTAACTAAGGGTGGTAAAGTTACCACAGTTAATAGTCTATAAGTACGGTTTATAAAACTGCAGTTAAACACTATTTACTACGGTAATTTTACCGCAGTCAACCGTAGTTAAAAATTTTGTCGTTAAAAAAATGTTACTTAATAAAGGTGGTAAAACTACCGCAGTTGGAGAATATTAACTACGGTAAGTTTACCGCCTGACAAACATATTTGTAACTACGGTTTTTAAAACCGCAGTTAAAGGCTATTAACTGTGGTTTATTAAACCGTCATTGTAGACTATTAACTGCAGTATTTTTCCCAACCTTATTGATTATTATTCTTTTAACGACGGAACTTTTAACGGTGATTAACTACGGTATTTAAACCATAGTTAATAGACTTTAACTACGAGAAATTATCTTTTAATGTCGCCTATAAATATGACTTTTTTTTACTAGTGATGATTACAACATTTATCCCAAATAAATTTCATTTTTATTTTTGGTACTTTTCCTTAATTAATTAGACTTTAATTATTACAATAATTAATGTAATTAATTATTTAATTGAATTTTTAGCCATGGAGTTAATTATTTCGATTTTATTTATTTAAAAGCAAATCAAAATAATTTTTTAATATTATAAATTGATATCTAGATTTTTAGTACTTACACTTACCTATATTACCTATTTTTTAAACTAGAATAGAGAATAAATAGAATAAAATTGTAAAAAAAAGTTAGAGACTAAATATGAAAAATGATGAGAGAGAAGTAATTTTGTTATTAAAATAAAAGTTGAAATCAAAGATTTATGTAAAGAAATATATATTTTGATCAATAAAGAAGGTAAAAATACTGCAGTTAATACCGTAGTTAAAGACTTTTAACTAAGGACGGTAAAGTTATCACAGTTAATAGTCTATAAATACGGTTTATAAAACTGCAGTTAAACACTATTTACTATGGTAATTTTACCGCAGTCAACCGTAGTTAAAGATTTTGTCGTTAATAAAATGTTACTTAATAAAGGTGGTAAAACTACCGCAGTTGGAGAATATTAACTACGGTAAGTTTACCGCCCTTATTGACAAACATATGTGTAACTACGGTTTTTAAAACCGCAGTTAAAGGCTATTAACTGTGGTTTATTAAACCGTCATTGTAGACTATTAACTGCAGTATTTTTCCCGACCTTATTGATTATTATTCTTTTAACGACGGAACTTTTAACGGCGATTGACTACGGTATTTAAACCACAGTTAATAGACTTTAACTACGAGAAAGGTTAAAACCGCCTATAAATATGACTTTTTTTTACTAGTGATTTTAACATTTATCCCAAATAAATTTCATTTTTATTTTTGGTACTTTTCCTTAATTAATTAGGCTTTAATTATCACAATAATTAATGTAATTAATTATTTAATTGAATTTTTAGCCATGGAGTTAATTATTTCGATTTTATTTATTTAAAAGCAAATCAAAATAATTTTTTAATATTATAAATTGATATCTAGATTTTTAGTACTTACACTTACCTATATTACCTATTTTTTAAACTAGAATAGAGAATAAATAGAATAAAATTGTAAAAAAAAGTTAGAGACTAAATATGAAAAATGATGAGAGAGAAGTAATTTTGTTATTAAAATAAAAGTTGAAATCAAAGATTTATGTAGAGAAATATATATTTTGGGGAAATATAAAAAATTTAAAGTTGGAGTGTAGTGTATTTATGACGATTTTTAAAGTAAAGTGTGGATAAGACCAAATTAAATGATGTATATTTGATGATATTTGTATTGATGAAAATTTTAAAAAGATACACATTAAACTAATAAAAAATTACTTTTAATATTAATAAAGTCGAGTATCGGGTATCGGGTTTGAGTTTTGCACACTCCCCACCCTCAACCCCGTACCCAACCGGGTACCTTCTCCCCCTCCCCTCTCTGACCCGACCCCGATATAAAATACCTAAATTCGAACATCGGATACCCACGAGTAACGGAAATACGGGTACCCATTACCATCTCTAAGTTTAACTTCGTAACATCATTCGTGAACTAGAACGTTGCAAGCAAAAATCTCATGAACTGCTATTCGAAACAAAGATTAACTTGATGAGACAAACAACTCTTGGATGTACCTTATATCATCTTATCAAAAGTCTATAGTTTGAAAATCTGTAAATTTTATTTTTTTTCTTTTCTTAAATATTATAATTCATATTTAAGTTTGACATTAGGATTACAAACTCACATTCTATTAAGACATCTACTTTTAGCTAAACGTTTAGTAAAAGAGAATCTAAAATTTGGTCTTTGTTCAACCAAAATTTTATATATTCGTCACAATTTTCTTATTTTTTAAGAATTGTGTTTCTCGTTCGAAATGCATTAATCAATCAAAGTTTTGAAATCTGATTCGATAATAGCCTTTTAAATACCTAAATTGAAAATAATGATAACTTCATCAAGGATTGCTTCACTTCGGCTTGTAAATAATTAATTTGTCCAACGTTTCTACAATTTTAAAATATAATTTTTTCCTTCATATCACGAATCAACGTTACCACAAAAGCATCCTTTCTGTTTTTACACATTGCTGCATCATATTTGATTTTTAAATAAAATCAATTTAATGTTCAATTCATTCCAAAATGTAAACTATATACAAGATTATAATATTGAGATTCATTAAACTAGGGATCTCCAATATATTAATTAGACCAACCATATAAAGAAAAACCCAAGATAACTATTAATTGATTACATTTATTAAATAGAACAACAAATTATATTCCTTTATGATATCAGAGCCTAGAGTTTTTTCTCTTCTCTCTTCCGCCACATCCTAGCCTAACTGTCAATTTTTTACTACCTCTCTTCAATCAATTTTTTACGTCGTTTCCTAACAATTCATCTTCTATTTATTTTCTCTTCAATCACTTTTCTTATCTGATGACGAGTAACAAACAAGAATTTCATCCAGCCCTTGTCATTTCCAACATCAAGAATATCGTCTCTATTGTTCTTGAGTTGAAAAACGTTCAATACACGACATTGGCAAAGTTGTTCAAGATCTATGCCCATTCTCGTCGGGTCCTTCATCACATCATCTTGTCGGTCCCTATTCTACCACCGCCATCGACGGATGAAGAGAAAAATATGTGGCTCCATCACACGATCTTGGAACCAGACACTACAGCCGAGCAAGCCTGGACACGGCTACGTAAGATTTTTTAAGATAACTATTATTCTCGTGTAGTTTCCCTCAAATAAGAGTTGTAAGTCTAGTAGAGGCATACAACAGGGTGGTGACGTTACTCCGACAGAGTGATCCCTTGCCTTAGTTCTACCAAGCGCGATCCATGTTGATTTTGGAGGAATCTGGTTTGGCAAAGCGAGTGGCCTCTAATTTGAAACCGCCTTCAGGTGCATCTCATGTCTCCGACTCGTCTAAGACGAATGGGTCACATCGTATATCATCGTGGGGATCTCGACATAAGCCAAAGAAGAAGGGCTTTCATAATGGGGTTCGATCAGGATAGTCCCAATACTAAGTCCAAAGTTGGCCTCCTTCTCCCTGGCCGCAACAATGGGTTTGTCATTTAGGCCCACCATCATTGTCTTGGCAGTCGCCATGGGCTTCTCCTCCATGCCCGTATCCAAAGGCTCAATGGAAAAAACCTCCTTCCAGATCTCGTCTGTCAACGCCACAATAGTAGTTGCGTCTCCTTGGCCTACGTCACAAGCATACAAGGGTTAGTCTCCACTAACTCTGACGGACATTGAAGCGACCATGTATACCCTTGGTATTACATCTCTTGATTCGAAATAGTACATGGACATAGGTGCGACATCTCACATGACATCTCAACAAGGTCTCAATCGTTTTATTTCAATTCAAGCATTAACACATGATATTCATGTAGGTAATGGTAATACGATTCCGGTTTCAGGTATTGGGCATATCACTGTTTATTCTTTGAATCCTAAATTTACATTGAATAATATTCTCAATGCTCCTACTCTTGTTAAAAATCTAGTTTATGTTCGTAAGTTCACTACGGATAATTATATGTCTGTTGAGTTCGATTCTTTTGGGTATTATGTTAAGAATTTTTGGACGGGGACGTGTCTAATGAGATGTGACAGTCGGGGGATCTATACATAGTCACAATCGAGAGTTAGGTGTCGTCTTCTGTTTCTACTGCTTTTCTCCATCCTTGTGGCATAGGTCATCCTAACAACTCTAGTTTTGAATATCTTAGATCAAATAAATTAGTTCAATGTAATAAACAACATGTTTCTCATATTTGTCGTGTTCATTGGGAAAACAAGTTTGTTTTTCATTTAAGGCTTCTATTTTGATTTCTTTGTTACCATTTGACATTATTCATAGTGATGTATGGACGTCTCATGTGTTAAGTTCTTTGGGCTATATATATTATGTTTTGATTCTCGATGATTTTTCGTCTTTTTTGTGGACTTTCCCTTTATCTCATAAATTCCAAGTGTTTAATGCTTTCTTGCAATTCCGGACACTTGTCAAAACCCAATTTGAGAAGGATATAAAATATTTTCAATGTGATAATGGGACGGAATTCGATAATCACTCGTTTAGGAAATTTGCACCCACACATTGGATGACATTTTATTTCTCATGTCCTCACACTTCATCTCAGAATGGCAAGGTTGAGAGACAGTACTATCAATAATGATTTGTACATTACTCACTCATGCCAACATACCCACCTACTTTTTGCATCATGCTCTTCAAATGGTCACATGCCTCCTAAATATTCTTCTGTGTAATCATATGGTATACGTTACTCCATTATCGCATTTGTACCGCAAAGATCCAATGTATGACCATTTACGCGTGTTTGGGTATTTGTGTTACCCTCTATTTCCATCCACGATGATTCATAAACTTCTTCCATGTTTATAGACACCCCATTTTTACACTCTAGATAACTAATAAAAATACCCGGTTCGAAATAATACTAATGTTTGTTTATTGAACCAGGAAAACAAAAATAGAAACACCTCTTGGAAAACCGACTTTGAAAAGCTTGAAAGGCGATGATTCGAGTGACAAGTTGCAAAAGTACTTAAGTCTTAGGTCATGAGTGGAAGGTGTTCCTGAAAGCCCCGAAGCGAAATTCGACCTTTAAGGCCCTCTATCGATCTGAACAAGGGAAGAAATACTGTCGACTCAAATCTTGGGAGCTAATTGAAGTTATGCCACACTTCTAAGCATCATAACTTTTGAACCAATAACCCATATTAAGTGTGTGACTACCATTGGAAAACTCTTTGAATTAGCTAGCTTTCTAATGATATCAAGTAACCCTCCTAGTTCGCCTCCGAGATCAGTCCAAGTCGCCCGCTGGGAAGCTGGTACATGAACCGAAAGGATAAATAGCTAAAGACTTTGAAAAATCGTAACTTGGGCTAGGAAGGTCCGTTTGGGTTGATTCGAAAAAGAGATTCATGGTCATGGTGTCCCGAATCTACCATAAAATGTCGCGATTTTTGGATCAAAATCGAGGCCAGGGTAGTTTATTTGGGATAATGGTGCAAGTGGATAAAAGGAAGTCGGGAATAAAGGAAAAGTAAAAAGATATTTTTTATTCCCAAGTGTGCCCTTGATTTTATGGTGTATTTCAATTTGACCCCTGAAATTGAAAGAGAAGGTATAAAAGGGTAAATGACAGTTAAGATTTGGGGGTTCGAAGATCAGTTCTTAAAAGGAATCAGTTGACGATTGAGAAGGGGCAATTACAAAATCTTAGAGAGCCGTTCCATTGGACGAGACTTGACGAATCTTGTTCTTGGAGAGTTGACCACTCCGTTCCATTGAGGAAGACGAAGGACAATCAGTGAAATAAGGAGAAACAACATCAACGAAGACGAATTGCGAAGAAACCAGAAGAGACCGACAAAATCATCTATACTTCTTATTCATTTTATCTATCTTCTCTGTTTTACCTCGCTTTGCTATTCAGGTATGGTCTTCTTCAATGTGATACTTGTGTGATGATTAAGGCATCGATTTTGTTTATAGTTTCTGTCTGATATTTTGAATTTGTTTGTTCTTTTCTTTTGGTTATTCGTGTTGTGCTTTGGTTTAGTCTTGGCTGATAGTTCTTGGATTAGAAGTAGCTAGGGGTGATGATAGGATTAGAGTAAACTCTGTCTAAAATCATAGTTTTGTATTGACGAAACTGTGAGAGTTTCTGCTGTTCGAAAGGAAGAACAGGTGATATAATTTCTTTTAATTGTTCTTCGACTGGAATCTGGCTGTTGAGCATCGAACGACGACCCCGGCGTGCAGGCGAACTCCTAGTAATTGGATGGACCGTCGCGACAAGCTCTACAACAATCGTGAGGTTAAACGAAGCTTATACAGACATTTAGCGGATTCGCGACTTAGAAGGAGGTTTGATTTTCGTCCACTGGAGGATTGGACTTGGCTGGATCTACGGGATGAAATACAACGCGGAATAGAAGGAGCTTTAGCTAGTCGAATGGACATCACAATGGTCGTCTTTGTGCAGTCTTCAGTCTCTGGCGCAGGGTTGCCGAAAATCGCCTAGCCGGAGAAGTCGCCGGAAACGGGGAATATTTTGTTATATCTGATTCCTTCAACTTCTTTCGAAGTTGCAAAGAGGCCCCTAGGCCTCTTTTATTTTTAAATATGCCTAAATACTTTAATTTCGAATTAATTATTTAATTCGAAATTAAAGTAGTCCCTGAACTCTTTCACTCATTTCAATTGAGACCCTGAGTTATCTTTTCCTTTTATTATGATTTAGAACTTTAAAAAAATCCAAAATAAAATAAACTTAAGGTCTTGTTTGTTTTCCAGATTTAACAAACAACTTTAAAATGAGGATTCAAGTATCCAAACCACTTTCAATTTTTTTCAAATTTTCCCAAGAATTAAAAAATATTATTTTATTCAAAAATAAAATTTTCCCTGAATTTTTCGGCCTGTTTGGAAAAATGTCTATCTTTGCTGTGTCATGTTAAGAGTTCTATAACTCCGAAAATTCCAAATTTGATTCTTGTGTGTTTTTAATAATATTTTTGACTATTATTCAGAAACTTTAAAATTTGAGTCTTTGTTCATTATAATATGTGTTTTGTAATGTGATTTGACTGCCACCATTCAGTAACTTTTGGATATTTTATTTGTCATCTTACAATCAAAACTAGAGTTTGTCTAGTTTTAATTATTGACCCCTCCCACTTTTGGGCTTTTTAATGAGATGGTGTTAAACCGTTTTCCCAAAAAAAAATTGACTATCATATGAAATTTTTGGGAATTTTGAGAATTATTTTTCAAAATCACTTATTTTAACGTGTTGCACTTGGAGTTTTCCTTAACGCTGAAAATTTTAAAAGGGGAAACACGTGTGACCTTAAGTTAGTTCATTCTCATCTCTCCTTTGTCCAAAAAGAATAAGACTTCCAATCTTCAATCCGAACCTTTGTCCTTGTCGTTCACACTTCTATGTCCTCCCTCGGGAATCGTGACTCTTATTTTCCCTAAGAACTTTACTCTATGTTTTTCAATGCTTTATCCTTGTCGAGCACCTCATGAATAGGACTAGCCCCTTGCAAAATGATTAAAATTTCTCACACAAGTAAAAGAATTCTAAACTCAGAATGAAAACGTAGCAATCTTTCAAACATTATATGGCCAATTACTTAGGAGTAGAGACTGTCTATAAAGATAGGCGTATAAGACATAGAGCCGTAGGCCTTTTCTTAATACGTAACCAAACATCGAACTTTTAAAACGAATCTCTGATTTTCTTTTCTTTAGTTTCTTTGGGAAGTAAACTAAAGTAGCGACTCTCAAGTCAATTAGATCGATACATTCACGAGTGTATCGATTTAAAACCTGTACGGGCCAATTCAAAAAGGGAGCGTATGCCAATTAAAAATGGCATACGCTAGAAAAGGAAGTGGAACGAGAAAAAAACGCATACAATGTTCTACCCCATGTGTATTTCTTCGATACCCACCGAATCACCGTGGCTATAAGTGCTTTGCAATATCAAATGATAAAATCATTATTGGTCATTACGTCATCTTTGATGAGTCTCATTTTTCTTTTTGTTGAAATTTAGTCCTCTCCACTCTCGTATGATTTCTTGATGATCCTCTATCACCATATGTGATTCATCATAAATCTACACCTTCATCCCCGCATCCTCTCCCTCCTCCCCCCCATCCCCCATCTATCCTCCCTCTTCTCTTCGACCAATCACTCGAAGTCAACGGGGGTGTTTCGGCCCAAACGTATTTTTAACCTCCTTTCTACTAGGTCTAAATCTCATTTACCTACCTCATAACTATGTAGCTTTCCTACAGGATCCGAACTGGAAGTTAGCCATGAAAAAAGAGTTTAATGCTTTAATTTCTAATAAGACGTGGGAGTTGCTTCCCCGTCCAAGTGATGATAATATTATTCGTTCTTTATGTGTCCATAATTATAAAGACCGTGTTGATGGTTCTTTTGAGAGGCATACAGCATGTCTTATAGGTGATGGAAAAACTCAATCGGTTGGCTTTGATTGTGGGGAGACTTTCAGTCCTGTTGTCAAACCGGCCACTATGCGGTTGGTCCTCAGTCTTGCCCTATCACAGAAATGGTCAATTCACCAACTTGAAATAAAGAATGATTTTATCTATGTCACTCTTGATGATGTTATATACATGCATCAGCCCATTGGGTTCAGAGATTCCTCATCATGTCTGTCGTTTGAAGAATTCATTATATGATTTGAAGCAGGCTCCTCGAGCTTGGAATAAACGCTTTACGAATTTTGTGTCCACACTTGTTTTTTCTTGGACTATTTCAGATCAATCATTGTTGTTTTTCGCTAGGGTGAGCACATGACATACTTGTTATTGTTAAGGATATAATATTGAAGGCATCCTCTAACTCTCTACGCCGATTCTTCATCTCTAGCTTGAGTACAAAATTTACTATGAAGGGTTTTGGTCCCTTGCATTATTTTTTGGGCATTTCAGTAAGGCCTCATGCAAATGACATGTTTCACTCTTAACGAAAGTATGTGTATGAGATTGTAGATCGTGTGGGTATGTCATCTGGTAAGTCATCGACTATGTCGGTTGATACCACACCGAAACTTGGGGCTTTAGTCTCTTCTCCTGTGTCAGATTCTTCTTTGGGATGCTCTGCAATATTTAACATTTTTTCGTCATGATATCACGTGTATGCAGTTCAACATGTTTATTTCTTCGTGCATGATCCTCAGGAGGTACACATGGAGGCTCTAAAGATAATTATCCGGTATATTCAAGAAACTCTTGATTTGGCCTTCATTTGTCTCCATCTTCTATTACATCTCTCTTGGCTTACACTGATGTTGACTAGGGTGGGTGTCCAGACACATTTCATTCGACGTCTGACTACTGTGTCTTATTGGGAGATAATCTAATCTCTTGGTCGGCTAAACGCCAAACCACATTGTCCCGTTTTAGTGTCGAGGTTGAGTATCATGCGATTGCGAATGTGGTTTCATAAACTTGTTGGCTACATAATTTACTCCTATAACTTCATTGCCCGGTTCACAACAATACTCTTATTTACTATGATAATATAAGTACGATTTACCTCTCCAATAATCTCGTTCAGCACGAACGGACCAAGCACATTGAGATGGACATTTACTTTGTTCGTGAGAAGGTCTCACGCGATTAAGTTTCAGTTCTTCATGTCTCATCTCATTTTCAACTTGTAGATATCTTCACGAAGGGACTTCTGAGAGTTATTTTTGAAGAGTTTCGATCCAATCTCAGCATACATCACTCACCTACTTCGATTGCGAGGGTGATAATAAATGTAATCAATTAATAGTTATCTTGAGTTTTTTTTATATATGATTGACTTAATTAATATATTGGAAATCCTTAGATATTTGATTTCAAGATTATAATTAAACAAAATGAATGGAGTGATTTGAATAATTATTATTAAAGGTAATACATTATACTTAATTTGAGTAATTATTAATATATAATATTTTAAAGACTTTATCTTATTTTATAGATAATTTTATTTATAAAGGTTAATAAAGGTAAAACATTAATTTGAGTAATTACTAATATATAATATTTTAAAGACTTTATCTTATTTTATAAATAATTTTATTTATAAAAAAAAATTGAATAATTCAATTATTATTTTTTATAAGTATTTTAATATATATATATATATATAATTAATATAATAAAATATTAAATATTTATATTTTATTATATTAAGATACACTTCAATATTTAATATATTTTAAATAATTATAATATAAAAATAATAATATTTGTATTTTTAATTAAATAAATAATGTAAAAAAATTAATTAATTAATTATATTTAATGATAAAAACATTAATAATTAAATAAAATAAAATAAGTAAAATAAATAAAATAAGAAAGGTAATATATAAAAGTAATATTGATAAATAAGTAATTTTGGAAGTAAATGAGGAGTGAGGCAGGATAAGTATACGAGAGGAGTGAAAAAAACACATTCCATATTCTTATAATAATATTAATGATTTCAAGGTTATAAGTAATATTTTTTTATAAAAATTTATAACAATCTATTTGATAAGAAAAGGAAATATACTTAGTTAAAAAGAACAAAGCATTGCAAACTATTATTACTTTTTTTTTTTCCTTATGCTACCTAGACTTAGATATAAAAGTCAATTAAACTATTCCAAAATCACGGTGAACTAAGTCATTTAACAGTACTTATTTTAAATGTGATTTTTTTTTTCATTTAAACACTGTCTAATGAAGTGAAGATGACATATATTGATGATAAATAGATTAAACATTTGTAATTTGTACAATGTGTTTGATACTTTCAGCAACAATAGATTTTTAATATGTAATAATGAATATTGACTGAGTTTTATTTGGGGTGGGGGGGGGGGGGGGGGGGAAGTACACTATTAATTTTTCTTTCAAATTATAACTCAGTGAGTAGGAGGAGGTCTAAATGAAAACTTGCATCCTTGGGTCATATTAAATCAACATATACGTATTGATTTCAATAGAAAGAATAACCAATAACATCTTCCTATGTTGCATAATAAGAGATATATAAACATCATTTAGACAAGATCTTAAATTTCAAAATAAATACCCAAAAAAACAATACAAATTAAGTTATGACATACATTAATAAGTTACCCATCAATCATTAATTTTATTTTCGGATTAACTGGGGGATGCATATTTATAGAGTTAAAATTAACTAGAAGATTTGATTTTACTATGATTTTTTATTTTGTATAACAATGGATATACCTATACTAGTATTAAAAACTATTTAAGCATTGACTATGATCCAAATGATATTAGATATAGTCTGATGATTTTATTTATCTATACAAATGACAATATGTACTACTAAATTGTACAATAATAATATAATTACAATGAAATAAAGAATGTAAAGGTCTCGAATCTCTTGATTTTATTGATTCATGCCATTGTAATCCCTTGAATTATGCAGTTTAATATTTCTTTATTCTATAATTGGTTTGGGCTCAGTGGTTTTCATTTTTCAGTGTTGGGGGAGGTGATCTTTTAAGTCCCAATTTGCAAGTTTCAAAGTTCACTCTTTCTGTAAATATTCGTATTGCTTTCCTTGCTCTGAACATAAATTTGGTAATAAGACTATTATGTGTGCCTCTAGTCGACATTACTGTACTGGTTATCGCGTCGAAATAAGATTTATTCTGCTTATGGCTTAATACATTATTTTCTTCTTTGTCTACTCTTGTTAGCTTATTAAATGAATGCAACTCTACCAAATAAGTACACAATTTTATGTTCAGAGCAAGGAAAGCAATGCAGCTATTTCAGTCACTTGGATTATACTTTTTGGTTAATTGTAAACTTAATGCTGTAAATTTGGATCATGAAATTCTAATTAAGAGAATCAATTCAAGTAAATGTAATATCATATTACTAAGATTATCAATTCATAGTTGACAAATTTCTCAATGCAGACTCCTAAGAAGCAAAGAGAAAAAGCAATAAAATGAGCAATAACGTTGATAGAAAGTTCTAGTTATTTGCCTTACAGATATATGTAGGAGCTCCTACTAAACAAGTCGCTTGAGTCTCTTCCTGCACCATTTACCAAATATGTAAAGTTAGTAACTGCTGTTAATTACCTTCTAGAGTGGAAAGAAAAGAAAAGAAGCTAACAGAGCCAATGTTACCTCAATTATACAGATGAAGGAAGAAAATATGCCTAAGAGCTACCTTCCTGCTCAGTCTCATTGGTGATCTCAGAAGTTGTTGATATAGAAGATTCATCAGGCGTGATGATGTGCTTATCGTCATCAGTCTGAAAGTTACAACGAGTCAGTGAGCAAAAATATCGATAGAGATATCAGAAGATCAAGTCAATAATTAATGGAAAACTATCGGAGACCTGTTTCATGTTCAACTCTTCCTTTAATTTCATATATTCAATCTTCCTCTGAGCAGCAGTTGCAACATATGTTGCTTTCTCCTATTTCCGTCAATAAATATTACAAGTGTAAGCAAAGCATGTACGTATAAATCAATCGATTAAATATCTAATCAACTTTCACTAATTAATGAACTGTTATTGCATTTCTTCAAAGTTACACTAGTTTATAAGCCATAATCTGACATGGAAGTGGAAGATCTTACAGATTCAATCATTGATTTCCATTTTTTACCGCCAGCTTTTGTTACCTGAAGAACAGATCTCAGATATAAACCTTGTTCAGAGTAAATAGTAAACGTCGATGAATTAAGAGATTGATTGAGAGAACTAGAAATAACAAACGAGATGAGAGTTCATTGTCTAACATTAGCAGCAGATTTGTTTTCTGGAAAGTTCTCCTTGTAAGTCTTCCTGAAATCCTCCCTAGGATTTTAGTCGCCGCAAGTTACAAACACAAGAAGAGCAACGAGATCAATCCATCTATGATAAATACGGAATGAAAATTTCAATTCCTTGAGAACAAAATCAACTCGAGACGAGTACTCACATGAAGATGATGAAGGCGGACGGTGGACGTTTCGGAGCGCCAGCCTCCTTTTTTGCGTTGTCCTTCTTCGTTGCTGCATCTGCTTTGCGTTTATTCACCATCCTTCATATAGAAAAGAAAAACGAATGGAAACAACATCAGATCACAATCATTACAATGAAGATATCGAGAAACGAAGCGGATGAAATGAAGAGAGTCGGTGTATATTGTTGTTACGGTGAATCAAGCTTCTTCTGAGCAACGAAAGAGACGGTTCTTGGTGCTCTCATGGTGAGATTCTCGAACTGCTGTAACTGATAAGAGAGAGAGAGGTCAGGCTAATGTGATGAGTTTGTGAGCGTTTCCAAAAATCGAAATGCAAGATATGCGGTTAATGGGGAAAATATCCTTTTATAGGGGCAACTGGCATGTATCGTTTTGGCGGGAAAGTGATGGAGTGCAGAGTAAGCCACCTAACGGAGTAACGGACTGCATTGCTACCTGTCGAATAATACTATTTTGACCCTTGAACTTCTTGAAAATAGTCATTTAAAGTCTTATGCTTATATAATTTTCAATTTGAGGCTTTAAATCGTAACTTGTACCAAATGGATTTAATTTGTTAATAGAAAGTAAAACGTCCTTTTAAAAACGGGATAAATAACAAATTTAAAACTATAATCGAAAATTTTTATTAAATTTAAGTATTTCTTATTTTATTTTTTTATGGTTTGAAGAATTTTATTTACAATATTTTTGTTATATTTAAAATTCCTTATTAACACGGTTAATTTAGTTAAATGGGTGACATGTTATTTTATTATTTATTTTATTTAGTATATAATTTCTTTTTATCAAATTCATCCTCCATCAACCTAATTACATCCATCGTTTTCCGCCATCTCCTCTGTTTCTTCCGCTCACATCTAGATCTGCCCTTTCTACTTTCAGCGGAATCATTCCCTCACCATTATTCTGCCATCTCCGAAACCAACGTCCATGCCGAGATCTACCCTCAGTATACCACAATCCAGTATGCTTTCCCGTAGAATTTTGCCAACCCTACCGTCGGCGTTGATTTACCTTATTCGCCGTCGATTATTGTCTTTGTGCTCGATACTTGTGTGATCGGGGAAATTTTAATTATGCTAAATCTCCACTAAACTAGGCTATCACCTTACTCCGTGAGAATTCTTTGGTCGGGTTTATTACTAGAGGAAAATACAGTATTAGCGACGATATAAATCGTCGCTAAAAACCAGATTATCGTCGCTAATAAATATTAGTGTGGCGAACAAAACCGTTGTCATTCATTGTTATAAAGTTCATCGTTAAACGTAATTAACAATAATAGCGACGACATTGTGCCTAATGTCGTTGTTGATAATCATCTCTTATCAACGTCGATATTCCCTAACGCCGACGCTGATAATCATCTCTTATCAACGTCTGCATTCCCTAACGCCGAAGCTAATAATCATCTCTTATTAACGTCGGCATTCCCCTAATGTCGACATTGATAATCCATGCTCTCGGGTTTTTGACACATTTTTGATTCTCTTATCAACGTCGACATCCCACTAACGCCAACGTTGATAATTAAGATTATCAGCGACGTCCTTCTCCTAAAGCCAATGTTGATAATGCTTGCTCTCGGGTTTTTGGCACATTTTTGATTCTCTTATCACCGTCAGCATTCTCCTAATGTCGTAGCTGATATTGTTAATTATCAACGTCGGCATTCCCCTAACGACGTCGCTAATAATGCTTGCTCTTGCATTTTTGGCATTTTTTTATTCTTATTAAACATGTTTCATATTTTGTTCTACTATAAGCAAAAAAAGATCATTCATAAATAAAAATCAATTCTAAATTATAAAAATCTCAAATCGTATTAATACAAAAAAATCACAAATCGTAAATCAATCAATATTGATCAAGGGAGGAGGGGACATCCTATACATAAGCGTCTGTATAGCCTCTTGTTGTGCACACATCATTGCATGCATCTCTTCTATTTCACGTCCCTACTGCGCCATCTGTTCTTACATGTTCCTATTCTCCTCGATCAGTACTTTCGTCTGTTGACGTTGTGACACGCGTGCATTGTTGACGTTCGAGAAAGATCTTTTCTGTTGATCCGCTCTAAAGTGCGTTGGACATATTCCCGATCCCATTCCGATCACCCTCCTGTGTCCCTATGGTTCTAAAGCAGCCTCAAACACGTCAAACAACAACATATCATGGTTTGCTTCTAGCCGCTCGCGCATCACAGTCTACAATCATTTACAATATTGTTAGTAATTTTAAACTTAGACATGTAAACTAAAACAATAGAAAGGATTAGAAATTACAACGGCCTACTGAACATGTGACGAAGGCATGAGAGTCGGATCCTCGACGGTTGCTCTCCTATTATGAGTATGTAGGAAGACATGTGCATAATTAGGGGTGTGTCCCATATCCCTCTCCTCTACAAATAACATACATACCATCTGTTAGATATTATAAAAATTAATACTCTTACTAAATCTTACCATATGTCGCTCCAATTGCGAAAACGGTCTGCTGCTAGTGTTGGTCGCACTTTTTTTCTGCAATTATAATATAGTTATAGTTGTTAGTTAATAGTTAATTAAACATATAATATATTAAAAATGACTATTATACCTTAAATTCAGTCGTGAAGTAGTGATGGTCAAGGAGATAATTTCAATCATCGTAGTCGAATTCAATAGGAGGGTTTAATATGATCGTCGTTATAATGTGGTTGGATGTAATATGTTTTGTTAATATATCTCCACTTATCCCATGCTTTCTTAACATGTGACATCATCTTATCTCTGTAGTTGTCAATAGGATTAGGCAAATATTCGAAAAGATCCTGAAAAATAACAACAGATTTTAGGATTATGAAACCTTCAAATTATAAAATAACATGTTAAAAAATATCAAACTCATAGAGATTGACCACCATATATTATCTAACTGGGTATGTGAGAGATCAGACCAATTTAATAGACAGTGTGGCACCACCGAGGGATTCCGGATAATGATGCCAATATGCCTCGACTAGTAACTTGCATTATCGCAAGTGGACTTTCCATCCACCTCCCTGAACTCCAAGTGCATCTTCTACCCAGTTGCTAGTTTCCCAAGAACCGTGTTTTTGTTCTTCCCCCGTCCCCTCCTCCTCGATGAAGACCCTACAAAATAATAGTGAAATGACATTTGTTAAAATTTATATAATCATTTAAATATCACGTTTAAGTTGTAATTAACTATCTGTAGTCCCAAGAACGGGGAAATTCTCCTCCGGGACAAACACCTCGAGAATGTTGGAATCTGGATTATCTAGTCCCTCAATATTCGGAAGTGATCCCATAAAGTTCATAAAATTATCGGATTGTACATCATCTGTATGAGCTCGGAGCTTGTCTAAATGTCTCAATAGTGCTTGTTTTGTAGCCCGTTTAGATGCCATGATATCTGATAAAGAATAAACTTATAAATTTTAATGAAGTCATCTTATTTGACACACAAATAAAACCTGTCTAGATGTTTAAATAATTGAGATTTATCTTTGTGATAATTTTCCATCCAGGTCTAGATGTCACCACCAAACTTCTTCTTATTGATGGAAAAATTATGCTCGCCGTAATGATCATCTCCACCTATTGACCACTGGTCTGCTCGCCGTAATGATCATCTCCACCTATTGACCACTGGTCTGCCCATGACGTTGTTCCATTGCTTCCCATTTCTGTAATTGATCGATCGTATATATGTAATACGGAGAATTCTAACTCGGGCTAAAACTTTTCAGAAAATTTACTCAGTTAGAATAATAATAATATCAAGCAGATAAACAAAATAAATTTAATTTACTATCGCTACAACTGTACAAAATATTTTGATCTAGAACCACGGTAGCTAGCTAGATCCATAATCCGCATTATGGATCAAATATAATATGGTTAAATGATATAAAGAAATTAAGAAGCGAAATGTATTTGAATTGACCCATGAGAATTATAACAATATTGGACATACACTACAAAAAAAAAAAATGTATAATTAGCGACGAATAATTATCGGCGTTTAGTTAGCATCTGAAATATGTAATGGCGATTGCGATGGTTTAATCCACGAAAAACATGAACCGTCGAAAATATTAATTAATGAAAAAAACATCGTCACAATAAATAAAGATATTTAACCATGATCAATAATTATCGCTAAATTTCCGTAAGAAAATCCATCAATTAATTTATACTATATTTTGGATTAAATTTACGACGAAAATGTTTAGTGTCGAAGTTCTTTTTAGTTTGTCAAAAAATCCGTAGAAAATATTAGCGCAGAAAATTCGTTGTAGATTTTCGGCGGTTGTTTCGACATTATGTTCAACTTTATTTTATACATTTTTTTCGTCAAAAATTTCATCGCAAATGACAAACATTTATAATAACTAGTTTTAGACAGAACGACATAATGAAGACTTCAGTTTATTTATGTTAATAGTAGCATGTTTTGATGAGTTTGGAAATATGAGTATCACTAAAATTGTGGCTCTTGAGGAGGGTGTTGATTAATTTTAATTTCCCTAAGAACTCTGAAACATATCTCCAGGGTAAGCTTTTTATTTATTTTTATTTTTAAGTTGGTCGGTAGAATGCTTGATTAATGTGTTCTAGGTTTGACGATTGGGAAGGTTTGGACATCTAGAACTAGCGGTTAATTTGATCACATATGAGGATCGTTTAAATTTGTATGTGCAATGGTATTTTAGTTATTATATATTTTAGCAATTGCATATGATCTTGACTGATTAATTTGGGATGGGTGCATGTATAGGATTGAACAAGAACTTGGAACTGAAATTAAGCAAATCCCTCCTCACATAGACAAAGCTATATATTGTCTGTGACTTTTGTGTTGTTTTGACCAACTTATGAGAGAATGAATAACGGAAAATCTGGTGAGTTTTTGTTTATTTTTTGTACTTGTGTGAATCGATGGACATGTTGATAGTTTAATGATCCCTCGATCTTCTTGGCCTTCTTTTCTTGAGGAGATGTTATGTACATCTACGAGATAATATATTGATCCTAAGCTGTTTAGTTCAATTACTACATCAATACTTATACTTATTAGTTGATCTTGATTGTTTGATCATTGATATTTTTAGTTTTTTTGGTTTTGAAATGTGAATATGTTGTCCGTGAAGAGATTGTCATGTTGGATCAGGTAGAGCATTGGTTATTAGTGGGCTATGTGAAATCAATTTGCAAGTGTTTTGTTAGTTTAACAAATATGGAGAAGAAACTTCTTATATGGTCACCAGCTTCCTTGAAGATGGATATAAATAATTACTTTAATTCCTTATATGTGATTTGGAACAAAACAAAGATATATAAGAAAATAAGAGATAGACTATCAACTCAAGTGTGAAGGAAATGATGATGATGATGCATACCATTAGTTAGTAGAGTTGAAACAAAGATAAAATTAAACCATAAATACAAATATTTTTTTATGAACACTTATTTTTGCTGGACTCAAACCGTACTTTTATAAATTAGCATCCTTTTTGAAAATTGCTCATGATATTTTCTTATTTCAGCGATTCCGAGAGGACCTGAAGTTAAATCCAGGCTCGCATCCTTTTGATGAGGTACTGGTGTTTTTTCCTCTAAGAATTATTGTTTCGTTGTGGTTGTAGTTTGTATATATAAATTGTCATTCATACTCTTTGCTCAAGAGTTTTGTGTTGTTTAGCTTTATTAAATTATTATTAAGTATAAGAATGTTTTGGTATCAATCAAGTATATGTAGTCCTTACACTCCAAAACAACTTTAAAATTAAAACCCAATTTTGATCATAAACTGTTTTGAACAAATTGATCATCATCCAAGTCGATTGATACTTTGAGATGATGATCAACATGTTCCTGGGAGCTTTGTGAAGTTACCCAATCTTTTGAATCAACGAATCAGAGTTAAAGCACGAATTTAAAAAAGTGACATTTTATGTTTATTAGGACTATGGCTTGTTAGTCTAAGACCGTGGGATCCGGCCAAGGATTCTCGGTCCGAACCGAGAAACCAAAAATGAAAATCTTAGCCTAGGACCGTGGAGTCCGACCAAAGATTTCATTAGGACTGTGGAGTCCGACCGATGTTCTTGAGCTAGGACTGTAAAGTAGGACCGGTGTTCTTAAGCTAAGACCGAGAGGTCCAACCGAAGAATTTTATCTAGGACCGAGGAACTTAACATAGGACCAATGTTTATAACCTAAAACCAAATACCCTTTCACCTAGTACCGATGTTTCTAACCTAGAACAAGTACTCTTTTAACATAGAACCGATGTTTCTAACCTAGGACCGATAAATCTAACCTAAGACTAAGAGTCTCTTAACTTGTGACTTATGAGTTTATACAACCAGACCGATGAACCTATCCTAGGACTGAGAACTCCCTTGACCTAGAACCGGTAAATCAAACATATGACCGAGAACTCCCTTGACCTAGGACTGATGACCTTAGCCCAAAGCTAGACCCAGACTGAGAGGTTTATACACTTCGACTGAGAAACCCATCCCTAGGCTAACCTCAAATCGATAAGTTTTTACACTTAAACTAGTAAGATCAGCCAAGGACCGAGAGTCCTTAGCACCTCGACTAAGGGACCCCGACACCTAAACCAAGGATCCCGAACCTCGACCGAGAGGTTCCTTGACTCGGACCGAGAGTCTTTTGACCTCGATCAATGAAAACGAACTCGAGCCTTAGGAGTCTAGTCCTAAGGTATCTTTGCTTCCACTTTTCAAAATCCAAAATTATTTTTGTAATTTTGTGACCCTAAATCATTTTATAAAAATCCCGAAAAATTAGAAAATGCATTTTAAATATTTTGGGATATTTCAACAATGACTTTTTTTATGTTTATTTCTAAACTCTAATGCCTTTAAAAATGACTGTCATTCTTTAGGTATTTTCACCCTAGCTATCATCTACAACAGTTACCATCAATTAATTATTGATGTTTCAATACTTTAAATAACGCTAAACCTAGAAGCATGACTAGGACCAGAAGAATAAACGGTTAAAACTTAAACGTTATATAAACGATTTTCAAAAAGTCAATTTTATAAGTAGAGACCGTTTTAAAACGGGTACGAAGGACATAGGCAAAAGCTCTTTCCCAAGTATCACCAAAATTCGAACTAAAACAAAACTCTAGTGCAAAATATAATTTTACACGTACACATTTTTATTGATTTTTCTAAAATCAATTGGCGACTCTCTTTTCAAATAAATAATATTTTCTTAAATTAATTAAGTTTAACTAATTTAAATCGAATTTTATAAAAATTAACAAATTCACTAGGTTATTAAAATTTAAATAAAATTAATTATTTTTACATAAATAATTTTAAAAATTTGTCAGTAAGGTACTATTAATTTTTTTTTTAAATAATATTTTATTTAAAAAAAAATACCTGAAAATCAATGTTAAAACAATAGCCACTCTAGGCCCGCATGCCACATGTCGACCATACGTAATGTTGCGAGATTCCCGAGAATTACAATTATATTATATTTTTTACTTATCTCCATATTTATTAAATATACCAATATTTTTACTTCTTTTCTTAATTTTATTTTTCTAAAATAAATTATATATATATATATATTAATTATTTTATAATATATAATTACATATCTATATATCTAATAACATTCGATTGTTAGATGGACAACTATTACCGGGTCCAAAATAATGAGTGATACGAATTTTTTTTAAACAAAATAAAAAAGATTGATTCATTTAAATATAATTATGAAAATGAATGAGTAATTATAAGATAGATTAAATGGTATTAATATTTAAGAAAATGAAATGGTATTAATATTTAAGAGAATGAATGAGTAATTAATTATGAAACTTTAATAAAATAAAAAATTTAGTTTCTCTTTTTAATTATTCTTTATATATTTGTTTCTATTAATAAATAATTATATATATTAATAATTCAATTTTAACTAATTATTTTATAATACATAAATTATATATTATATATATATATATATATATATAACAATCTATTTCATCATAAATTTAAATAAAAATAAATAAATTTGATTTAATTTTTTGTCTCTCATTTTTATTAATATATTTTTTCTATCCATATTTATTAAATTAATCTTTAATATTTTTTATTTTAAATAAAATATTTTTTATTTATTAAATATTTCATTATTTTAAACTTTTTTCTTAATTAATTTTAATAAATAAATAAATTATATATATATATAATATATATCAATAATTTTATTTGTATTAATTATTTTATAATATATAATTATATATTAAATTTAAAAAATATATATTTTAACCTAAATTCTTAAATAATTTATTAAAAGAGGAACTTCATATGCATTCTCTCTACGTATATATTATTTACATAATTATTTTTTATTCTTTATATTTTTTTATTTGTTATTCAATAAAAAATATATATATATATATATATATATATATATATATAATTATAGATTAAACTCAATAATCACCCGTTATGAACATTTCAAACTCAAAATATGATAAGGATGAAAGAATGGTAATATGAACGTCGTTAATAATAAAATCTTTAATAAGGGTTATGTTCGGAAAAGTGGAATTGAAATTGGAATTGAAATTGGCATTGAAACCTCAATTCTAATTCCGAGAATTGACATTGAATTACAATTGAATTCCTATGTTTGGAAAATTATAGAATTGTAATTCAATCTCAATTGTTTGGGAAAATTATAGAATTGTAATTCAATCTCAGTTCCTATATTTATAAAATAGAATATAATAAAAATAATTTTAATATATATTATCTATTTTATTAAAATATTAATTTTACAAAACTAATTAAGATAGCTTATGGTAAAAAAAAATTAAGTTTCAATTTTCATTAAAAATATACCGGTTCAAATTTAACTAAATATATTAAAAATAAAAATATCAGTTTGACATTTTAACTTCCTAAATTCAAAAATAAAATATCGATTCAAAATGTTAAATTCTTAAATATGTTTTTTACACGTTTAACACGTCTTTCACATTTTTGGTACGTTTAAACATGTTTTTGATATGTTTAACACGCTCAACACATTTTTACACATTTAACACATTTTTGGCACGTTTAAACACATTTTTGACATGTATAACACGTTTTTAACATTTTTAACACGTTCAACACATTTTTTATACGTTTTCACGTTTTTGACACGTTTAAGCACATTTTTGACATGTATAACATATTTTCACACTTAAAACACATTTTCACACGTTTAACATGTTTTTTTTACTTTTTTGGCACGTTTAACACGTTTTTGACATTTTTAATATGTTTAACATGTTTTCACACGTTTTGATAGGTTTAATACGTTTTTCACATTTTGACATGTTTAATACGTTCAACACGTTTAACATGTTTTTCACGTTTTTGGCACGTTTAAACACATTTTTGACATGTATAACACGTTTTCACACTTAAAACACATTTTCACATATTTAACATGTTTTTCATGTTTTTGGCACGTTTAACACGTTTTAAACATTTTTAATATGTTTAGCATGTTTTTCACACGTTTTAACAAGTTTAACACTATTTCATGTTTTTGGCACGTTTAACACCTTTTTGACATATTTAACACGTTTAACATGTTTTTCACAAGTTTAACATGTTATTCCAAAACGTGTTAAACATGTAAAAAATGTATTAAATGTGTCAAAAACGTGAAAAATATTAAACGTGTGAAAACGTGTTAAACGTGCTAAAAATGTGATAAACGTGCCAAAAATGTGCCCAAAACGTGATAAACGTGTTTAATGTGTTAAAAATGTGTCAAAATGTGAAAACGTGTTAAATGTGTCAAAAACGTGTTAAACGTGCCAAATATGTGAAAAACGTGTTAAACATGCCAAAAATGTGTCAAACGTGTTTAATGTGTCAAAACATGTTAAACGTGCCAAATATATAAAAAAATGTGTTAAACATGCCAAAAATATGTCAAAACGTGTTTAATGTGTGAAAAACGTGTGAAACATGTCAAAATCGTGTTAAACGTTTCAAATATATGAATAACGTGTTAAATATGCCAAAAAGTGTCACAACGTGAAAAACATGTGAAACATGTCAAAAACGTGTTATACGTGCTAAAACGTGAAAAACGTGTCAAAACGTGCCAAAATGTAAAAAAAAACTTGTTAAGCGTGTCAAAAACGTGTTAAACGTTTCAAAAACATGAAAAACGTGTTAAACATGTAAAAACGTGTTAAACGTGTCAAAAACATGAAAAATGTGTTAAACGTGTCAAAAACATGTTAAACGTGCCAAAAACGTGTTAAACATGTTAAATGTGTGTTAAACGTGACATAAACGTGATAAACGTGTTTAATGTGTGAAAAATGTGTTAAAGATGTCAAAAATGTGAAAAACGTGTCAAAATGTGTTAAACGTGCTAAAAACGTGAAAAACGTGAAAAACGTGTTAAACTTGCCAAAATGTGAAAATGTGTTCAACGTGTTAAACGTGTCAAAAACTTACAAAAAAATGTGTTAAATGTGTCAAAAACGTGGAAAAACATGTTAAACGTGTGAAAAACGTGTTAAATGTGTCATAAACATGTTAAACATGTCAAAACGTATTAAACCTGCATAAATGTGTTAAGCGTGTTAAAACGTATTAAACGTGTCAAAACGTGTGAAATGAATTAAAACGAGTTACATACTTATTAAAACTAAAAACGTATTAAACGAGTCAAAACATGTTAAATGAATAAAATATTTGATAAATGATAAATATTTGATCTTCTATCCCACCTATTCTTATTTTATATTTTAAGAATGTGTTGAGTAAGTAAAAAAAATTGGAATTACAATTTCGATTTATAAATATTGGAATTAAGAACTATAAAATTACACTAAATTTATTTGGAATTCTAATTCAAATTCCAATTTCAATTCTTAATATTAAAGTGTCTACCAAAAATAAAAATATAATTTCGACCCTCGAATTCCAATGTGAATTCAGGGTTACCAAACACCCACTAAAAAATTCAAAGTCGTTAAAATTTATTTTATATTAATTAAGATTGTAGTTTGTATATAATTTTTGGATTGTAATTCATGTTATAGTCTTTTTTTTTTTTTTTTTTTTTTTAAATATAGTTTTATGAAAATATTTAAATTAATGATTTATTTATTTAAATTATTTTTAAAATGCTAGAAATATGATTTATGAATACTTATCTAGATTCACCTTTTCAAGAAGAATGAATAATTATCTAGATTATGTTTTAGAGATAAAAATTCTTTATCAACGTAATAAATATTATATTTTTTGTGAAAGAAAATAAAACGTGAAAATATGACATATGCTTGTGATAAAGATCAAAAAAATTTATTTGATTTTTTGAAACTAATGGATGAAAAAGATAACTATTTGAATTAAATGAAAACAATATTTTTAGTATTTTTATATTTGAATGAAATAGTAATTCATATTGATTAGAGTGCTTTGTTTGGTATAAATATAATTTTATGAAAATATTTAATTTAGTTATTTTTATTTGTTTATTAAAAAATTGAGTTATTTGAAAAGTAATTATTATGGGTAATTTTGAAAAATATTTAAAAGGTTTTATATATAATAATAAAATAAATAATAAAAATTTAAAATAAATGATAATTAATGAATTAAGTGATGCGATAGAAGAGATGGAGAGTTGCATTTCTATTTTCGCTCATTATATTTTTCGATTTAAAAACATTTAAAATTTCATTTTTAATGCCGGTTCGTGCGATCCGAAATTGGTCAGTCTCATGTCTTATCTTCCTCACGTGCTCCGCGGTAGAAGACTTTCGGATTTTTATGGTAGGTTCGACACATACACTTTTTAAAAAATAATTTTAGTCGACTACTTTGCTAAGTCATGTGCCTTACCTTTCTCTCGAATCTCATAAAACTAAACGAGAGATCGTGTGCGATTCAACAATAATCGTTGAATCAAGAAGAGATATGAATACTTTTGTAGAGAGAATCTTGAGAGAAATGAAGAACACAAAATTGAGAGAAAAAACCGTAAAGAGATTTGTGATATTTTATTCCATATTAATAGTATCACAAAGTCCAATATAGGTACAAAAAACTCCCACCTATTCTAAATAAGTATCTCAACTAATTATAGGTACAAATTATACCTAAACTTTATAATTAATACTACTTAATACAAATATAGTTATAACTAAATAAATGGTTATAACAACTTATCTTGACTATCTAACAAAATCATAACTAAGCTTTAACAAATTCATAACTAAATATTGAATTATTTTTACATTTCTTCTACCCTAAAGATGAAAATCTTGTAGTTGTAGTTTGTGTCGAAGATCTAAAAAATAATTCGTTTCAAATGACTTGGTAAAAATATCTGCAATCTGCATACTAGATGATACATGTGTTAGTGAAATAAAACCAGACTTGTATTTATTTCTTACCACATGACAATCAAAATCAATGTGCTTTGTTCGCTCATGAAAAACCGGGTTTTCGGTAATGTGAATTGCTGCTTTGTTATCACAATGAAGTGTAATTGGCAGGGCAATTTGGATTTTGAAATCTGACAACAAATATGTTATCCACTATAATTCACAAACTGTTGAAGCCATGCTACGGTATTCAGCTTCAGCGGAAAAACGAGAAACAATTTGTTGTTTCTTCGTTTTCCAAGCAATTAGTGAGTTTCCGAGGTATACACAATAACCTGTTAATGATTTCCTTGAATCCAAAAAAGATCCCCAATCACTGTCACAAAAAGCATACAACTTAAGATTGTTTTTTTAAGAATAAAATACTCCTAAAGAAGGAGTTTCTTTCAAATATTTAACCACATGTATAGAAGCATTAAAATGAGATTTAAAGGGTTTATTTATGAACTGACTTAATTGTTGAACACAATATACAATGTCAGGTCTTGTGAAGTTCAAATAAAGTAGTCTACCAATTCGTCTTCTATACTGGTTTACATCACATAAATCATCATTTATAGGATCACTAATCAATTTCACTCCTTTTATCATAGGAATTGCAGATGACTTTGAAACAATTAATCCTAAATCAGACATAAGATCAATGACATATTTCCTATGATTTACATATATGCCTTATTCTTTATGAATAATTTCTAATCTTAAGAAAAACTTAGCATTGCCAAGATCCTTAATGGAATATTTAGAATCAATCATAGATTTAATATTTTCAATGTCCTGCAATGAATTACCAGCCAACAAAATATCATCAACATAAAGTAGTAAACAAGTAATTTGATCTTCTATCCTTTTAATAAATAGACAGTGATCATTCTAAGATTGTAAAAAATCAATATTTGAAAGTCATTTAGAGATTTCAGAATACCATTGTCTTGAGGACTGTTTTAGTCCATATAAACTCTTATTGAGTTTACATACTTGAT
This sequence comes from Impatiens glandulifera, assembly GCF_907164915.1. Classification (NCBI taxonomy): domain Eukaryota; kingdom Viridiplantae; phylum Streptophyta; class Magnoliopsida; order Ericales; family Balsaminaceae; genus Impatiens; species Impatiens glandulifera. Next base: position 16,564,770 of record NC_061870.1, read on the forward strand.
TTGGAAATTCAGATTTTAAACCTTCTGGTATAGACATGTACACGTCTTCATCAAGAGAACCATGCAAAATGCATTATTTACATCAATCTAATGTAAATACCATTTATTTGCGGCTGTTAATGAAAGCAATAACCGAACAATTACATTTTTCGCAACTGGTGCAAAACTTTGATGAAAATCAATTCCATCAATTTGATTGTAACCTTTTGCTACCAGACGTGCTTTACATTTATCTATACTGCCATCTGCATGCAATTTTATTTTAAAAATTCATCGACATCCAATGGATTTTTTACCTTTCGGTAATTGTGTAAATGTCCCAGTGTTGTTTTTATTTAAAGCATTTAGTTCAAGATTCATTGCTTCAACCCAATCTGAATTTAAAACAGCTTGTTTATATGAAATTGGATCATGTGTTTGATCAATGTTTCCTAAAAAATCTGTATATATAGAATCATTACAAATTGTTGAAAAAGGAAAAGTTAAAGGAGTGAAATTTTTCTTACTAATATCAGTTTGATTTATGAAATCTTTCATCCAAGATTGTGTATGTGAAATTCTAGAGCTTCTTCTTACAAAGTTTTCTTCATCAAATGTGGCAGAGAGTTTTATTATGATTATCAACTAAAATTTCAGGTAAAATATTCTCAACTTGAGTTTTAGCAGAAGATTCAGGGTGAGTTTCAGCAGAAGATTCAGGGTGAGTTTCAGCAGAAGATTCAGGTATAACATCACTTTCATATTCTTCTATGCTTATATCTTCAAGTTCATCATGTAAAAAGGATGGAACATTTACTAATTTAACTTTAGAATATTCTACTGAATTTTCATTAGTCATGAATGGAAATATATCCTCATGAAAAATCACATCCCTAGAAACATATATAATTCCAGTTTCTAACTCATATACATTGTATCTTTTCTGATTCATAGGATGTCCAATGAATACACATTTATTTCCTCTATGTGAAAACTTTGATTTTTGTGGAATTATATTTGTAGCATAACATAAACATCCAAAAATTCTTAAGTAATTATAATCTAGATTAGTTTTATTAAGCATAAAAAATGGAGTTTTCCAATCAAGCATTTTCATAGGCATTCGGTTAATCAAATATGTAGCAGTAAGTAATGAATATGGCCAAAATTTAGAAGGCATGTGTGAATCAAACATAATTGACCTAGCTACTTGAACTAAATGTCTATTTTTTCTTTCCACAACCTCATTTTGTTGTGGAGTATATGCACAAGTTGTTTGATAAATCATTCCTAGAAATTTAAACAAATTAGAACATCTATTGTTTATGAATTCAGTCTCATTATCTGTTCTAATTATCTTAACTGCGGTTTCATACTATTTTTGACAAAAAAAAAAAAAAAAACTTGAAGTTTTTCAAAAACAAAAGTTTTATCAGGAATCAAGTAAATCCATGTACATCTAGAGAAATCATCAACAATAGTTAGCATATATGAACAATTTAAAACAGATTCTTCTCTATAAAGACCCCACAAATCAACATGAATAAACTCAAATATTTTGTTAGTTTTAGTTGTGCTTTTCATGAAAGGTAATCTATGTGATTTAGACAATGGACATGTATAACAATGTTTATCTCTATGAAATGAATTTTGGTAAACTTTCTTAATGACTTCATCTGAAGGATGTCCAAATCTTTTATGAAGAATTTCAGAATCAACAATTGAAATGTTTACATTCTGACTAAAAAAGTTATTATCAGAAACATTGTTTTCAGAATCTAAAAGAAAAAAATCAGAAACATTATTGGTAGTCTTATCATCAGAAACATTATTGGTAGTCCTATCATCAGAAACGAAGTACAGATTTCCTATCCTCTTTCCAATTTCAACAATTGATGAAAGCTTATGGTCCTGCAAAAAAATACATTGTTTTTGAAAAAATATAATCTGCTTTTTATCATCAATAAGTCTAGCAGTTGAAATTAGATTAAATTTGAAATATGGAGCATAAAGAACCTCATTAAGTATCAATCTATCAGAAATTATAACTGATCCTATTTCATTTATGGATTTGCATGATCAATTTGCAAGGTACATTAGTCTAGGGATTTTTAACTTCTTAATGTCTTTCATTAATTTCTTATTATTACATACATGACATGAAGCTCCTGAGTCTAATAACCAGTCATTTCTACTTTTTTCAGAATTGTTACTACTCATGTTAAATTCAAAAAATGTGAAAGAACAAGAGATTGGTTTAGAACACTTACCTGTAGTTGTGCCACTTTAAGATTCTCCACCTGTGCCTTTTCCTTTTACAACCCTCATGCTCTTCAAAAACTCCTTGTACATCCTATACTCCTCAAGCGTTACGCGTGCATATTCATCTTGATTGGAGACATTGTTAGCCATGTTGATTGATCCTTTCCTTTTGTAGTTATCGTTTGATCTTTCCTTTAGTTGTTTCCACCCGTAAAGATATCCAACTATCTTGAAACAATTTTCCTTTAGGTGACCTTTTCCTCCACAATTAAGACACACCACATTCCTGGACTTAGACTTGTCTGAACTATTGTTCCTCCTATCATTTCCCTCTCTTGCATACATAGAACTATCTTGATTAACATTCCTCAAGTAGTTCTTCTTTTCAACATTCTGTAACATAATGAATGCCTTATACACAACAGGCCATGGTTCTTACATCAAAATTTGATCCTTAACGTATTTATACTGTTCGTTAAGTCCCATTAGAAATTGTAACAGCTTATTTTCTTCATTATCTTGTAACATCTCTTGTTCAAGAAAGCAACCATCACAATCTGTCTTAGTTCCTCTACATCTACATCTCCTTAGTGGCTTTAAACTCATCATTTCATCCCAAAGAAGTCTTAACTTAGAATAGTATTCTTCAAGATCATTTCCTCCTTGTTGTAGGATGACAATGTCTTTCTGCAAATAGTATCTCCTTGGACCGTTGTTCCCTTCATATCTAGATTTCACTTCTAGCCACAGATCACGATTGGTCTTGGTCGACTGAAACCTCCTTTGAAGCCTTACATTGATCATATTCATCATCCATGCTCTGACCATGGAGTCAACGATTCCCCACTGTCTTCCGTCTTCAGGATCCACTAGCCTTGGAAATGATCCATCAATGAAGCCGATCTTGATTTTTGCAGATAATGCGAGTTGGACGCTAAGGCACCACCCATAGTAAGTTTCTCTAGTAAGAACTGTCGTCGTAAGTGTAAGTCCTGGATGATCCGTCGAATGAATCACAAGAGGATCGTTGTTATACTTCCTTTTCACCGGAAGATTCGATTGAGGAGAGAAGTGAGAGATATGCCCTGTAGATGTATGGCTATGGTTACTTGATTCTTCAACGATATTCACCATTTTGGTGTTTGCTTCTTCGATAATCTTCAGCGTTAGAACGATTCTTGCTCTGCTACCATGTGCGATTCAACAATAATCGTTGAATCAAGAAGAGATATGAATACTTTTGTCTAGAGAATTTTGAGAGAAATGAAGAACACGAAATTGAGAGAAACACTCGTAAAGGGATTTGTGATATTTTATTCCATATTAATAGTATCACAAAGTCCAATATAGGTACAAAAAACTCCCACCTATTTTAAATAAGTATCTGAACTAATTATAGGTACAAATTATACCTAAACTTTATAATTAATACTACTTAATACAAATATAGTTATAACTAAATAAATTGTTATAACAACTTATCTTGACTATCTAACAAAATCATAACTAAGCTTTAACAAATTCATAACTAAATATTGAATTTACATTTCTTTTACAGATCGACTCTAACAGATGTCGTCTCTTCTTAAATTGAGATAAAAAACCGAAATATAAGTTGACAATAGTTATAGTTAGACATACTTTTGGATTTTTTTAAGAGTCACCACTTAGTTTGATTCGAGAGAACTAAGAAAGAAATTTTTTAAAAATTCTTTTGGGCTTATGTGTGGAAAATAAATTTTCGGCGCTATGACCCACATGCCTGTCCGGAAGGGACTACTCTACTACGAAACAAATTTGGTCATTTTTGTTTTAATCATGACAAGTTACATATATTTTATTTAATTTAAATCAATAACTTTATCTCGTTCATTTCCATACTTATGGCATAACGTCCTAGAATCTAAATAAAATATGCTCTTTTCAGTCTAACATGCATCTAAACTAAGACATTCAATAAGTAAATGTCCATTCAGGTTTAGCTGATGTACTTGTAGCGTAGGTGGCAAATTATGGACCGAAAACCGATATACGATTCGAGTAAAAAAATGGCTTAAATCTGCAATGTGTTCGAAAATTGATGTTAGTACATCAAAAATTCCGAAATAGTTTAAGAATCATCCTGAAATTTTTCTCATATTTTTCAGACACATGTAACACAAGTTATGAACGCTACAAGAGATATAAAATGAGGTAAAATGACAAAATATACACTAAACAAATTTTTTTGTTTATAAAATGTAAAAAAATTATTCTAATCATTTTATATTTTTTCAGATTTTTCTAAAAATTTACCATTTTGATTCGATAATTAATTTAGTGCATATAAAACCAAAGCAAACAAACCTTATTTTGAATTAAACAAAAGACCTGCGGTATATTGCTGAATCGGGACTTCAAATAACCAAAATAGACCAAACGAATAATAGCATAGAATCGAATAATAAGATCTGAGGGGATGCTTTCATTGTGGATCAGTCAAACGTCCCTCATCATCAAGAAATTAGAATGCCCCATGTGTTAATTTTAATTAAAAATGCAAGTTATTGCAATCATTTCATCAAATTGCCTATTTATAATTAGAACTCAATACACTTCATGAATCTCAAGATCTTCAAATAAAATGATAACAAAATTAAATCATCTCGTCATCATTATGAAATTCTAATCGGGATAAATCTTTGACGGACATACAACCAGGGACGGATCTATGTAGGGGCTCGGGTTGGCTGAAGCCCACCCTTAAAAAAAACTTTTTATTTTTATTTTTTACGGTTCAAATTTTACTATACTTCTAATTTCTTAAAAATTTTCAATATATTTCCATGTTTTTTTATTTAATTATTAAAAAAAATATATAAAATACTTTTACCCACTAATTTTCATTAGAATTTTCTATTTAGTTTTTTTAAGCCCACCACTGTTATCAGTGTTTCTAACTAGGGATGGCAACGGGTACCCTACCCGCCGGGTAGTGAAGTACCCATCCCCGAACCCGAATTTCAAATTACTACCCGACCCCGACCCCGAACCCGACGGGTATCTCTATTTATATCCCCATCCCCGATTCATCGGGTACCCGATCCCCGACGGGTACCCCATTACCCGATATGAAATATTAAAAAATTATATTTAATTAACTAAAATTATATAAATTAAATATAATATGTTACTACAAAACATAATTAACCTAAAACTATTAATAAATATTATATCCTTAAACAATAGACAAGAAAATCATCCACACATAATATAAATTCATCTATACTACAAAAATACAGAAAAAAAACTTAAAAGTGATAGAACATAATTCTTAATTAAACACAAAAACTTCAGAAATCATCAAATTGGTTTTCTCACAAAAAGCATCCTTCTTGAATACATTTCTTCAACACAGGTAAATTACAACCTACAAAATCAAAAGAAAAAACAATCAACATTAACATATACAAAAAATAGAATTAAGATTAAAGTATTTAACTAATAACATACCTCAAATCTTTGACAAACAATTAATTACTTAGAAAGTAAATTCTTCGCCAGGATCACATATAGTAGATGTGCAATCATCAAATGAAGATGTAGCTAAGAATTAAATATAAAAAAAAATACATACATTAGTAACAAGAGTGGATCTATATTAAGTAATAACTGATCTTATATATTAATATTTTTTCCAAAAATATTTATACAAATAATAAATATTAATATATTGAACTATTATTCCCTAAATATAGTTAAACATAATATTTAAAAAACTCTTTTATTTTTTAACTAATATATTGAACTAAATATAAGGAACTTTTAATATTCCTTAAAAAAAACTCTTTGACCCTTTATTTTTGCCTTTATAAAAAATAATTTTATTTATTGTATTCTTTATTAAATTATATATTATTTCATAAAAAATATTTAATAATATTAATATTCTATTATAATTTACCACCCTAGTTTGTGAAACCCTAGTTTGTGAGTTGTGAAAATCCATCTACATTACATGATTTAGATAAATTTTTATAATGTTTGATGTGGTTTATTTAATCTGAGTCAAATAACTTATAGGCATATTACATATATAATGAAACTATGAAAGAAAGTATGTCTAAATCTATTCTCCCATATATATCGGTTATTCCACGTATTAAACATATATATATATATATATATATATAATTTGAAAATATCTATTAATCAAGAGATTCTACATATTACACAAAAAAATCTATAAATCCACATATTAAACAAAAAAATCTATAAATAATAGAAGTATTACTTACCTACTATGTGTTGTAGTCGTGTAGAACTTATAGAAAAAATCAACTTTGTTGCTGTTAAAACTTTAACGGAAGAAAGCTACAAAATAAAGATTGAAGACTAAGTTAATAAATAAATAAATATAAGATTGTAAAAGTTGAAGAACAAACATAACTTTATTAAATAAAAACATTACTTACTTGCATAGTTATTGAAGATTCTGAACAAAACTAGAAGAAGATGGAAGAAGATAGAAGTTGAAGACTTGAAGAAAGGTTAAATCAAGAATGAACAATGAACATACTATGAGAGAGAAACACTTATTACAATTTACAAATGAATGAAATGATGTTAACTTGTTAAACGTGGATCTAGGAAATGATGTTAAGCGTGATGTTAGTAATGATAATATATTTATTTAATGATGGTTAGTAGTTACAAGTTATGACATGGAATTTGATAAGTCACTTAAATTTTATTAATATATATATATATATATATATATATTAATATTAATATATTCGGGTATCGGGTATCGGGTTTGGGTTTCTAATACTCCCCATCCCCGACCCCGAACCCGATCGGGTACCATTTTTTACTCCCCATCCCCGACCCCGACCCCGAACCCGAATTAAAATACCCGAACCCGATCATCGGGTACCCACGGGTATCGGGTATACGGGTACCCATTGCCATCCCTATTTCTAACGTTACCAATCAAACTCTTACATTAGATTCATTATTTTCAATATATCGAAAAGCCAAATCCTAATCATAATTCACAATCATATGCATTTGATTTAATTTTCTAATGCCTAATTCCTATCTGAACCATTATCTGGAAGTGGCTAACATAATGTCAAAGATGATCAGATGGACTTCTCTAATCCACCTCTAACGGGCTGACTATATTCCTCTTTAAAAAAAAAAACTAAAAAAAGTAAAAACAAATTAAAAAATCAGCCCTCCAACGTTGCCTTGTTTTCAAATTAAGCCTTTGACTTCTAGATCATTGTTTTTATCCATCGACTCTTGGTCGGGTCGGGTCTTTGGACTTGGGCTTTTTGGGAGGTTGAGTCTGATCCTTTGAGCTGGGTTTGCCATGCAAAGTTTTAAAAAATCAATTATTTAATATATTTATTTATTATCATTTATTATTAATATCATGTAAATTTATTTTTATTTATTTACTACATATATTTAATTTGCAGGTGTCAAAAATTAGTGTCTACAATGGTGAAATAATGGTTTTTAGATTTGAGTTAATGAAATACTCAAACCGGAACAGTGAATACTTATCTTTATTTTTATTTTTATTTTTATCTTTATCTTTTAAAATAGATTGAATATTTATCTTATCTTTATAAATAATATTTAGATTTTTTGGAATAGAAAATAAATATAAAAAATACTTATATGATAAGAAAGAATCAAACATTTTGATTATATATTTTAAAACTAATGATTCTTATTTAAAAAAAAAAATTGATGAAAAAGATAATTGTTTGAATTAGATGATAGAAATATTTTTAGATTTTAATATTTAAAATAATAATTATTATAATAATTATTATAATAATAAATTTTTAATTTGAATGATTCTTTGAAAATGCAATACTTTCATGGTCAACAACCCTAATTAGTAGTAATCACTACTTTCATTAAAAATTACCATGATTTAGATCAAATACCCCTAGTTAATATGATTCAAGTTATACAAATATTTGATACGTAAATTAATTTGAAAAGTTTTTTTTTATTAATGGAGTTGTTTGGTTTATTATTTATAAATAAAACATTTAACTTAGAAAAATTCAAAATATACAAAAGAGTGTTTAAACCGGCTATTTTGATATGTATTTTTTTCACCTGCATTATAAATTATTATCTACAAAATTATTAAAATAAAAGTTTTCACATAGGCTTAACAAAGTTAAAATAAAATATAAAAAGATTAAAATGTAATGATCATTTATTTAGTAGAAGAACGAGTCTTCTGATACTGATTCTTCATCCATTTGATCCCAATAGACGTACCAATCTTCACCTTCTGAGCACCTACGGTCGCCGCCACCTTAGCCTTATCAAAACCCGTTGCGGCAGCCACTTTCACATCTTCCATCTTCTTGCTGCTGCCACCGCCGCCACCAAGCTTCTTCTTAGTGATGGAAGATTTGGACTCGCCGTAATGATCATCTCCACCTGTTGCCCACTGGTCTGCCCACGATGACGTTCCCTTGCTTCCCATATCTGTAATTATTGATTGATCATAATATGGTTCAATGATATAAAGAAAGTAAGAATCTTGAATGTATTTGAATTGACCCATGAGAATTATAACAACATTGGACATAAAAAGGATTGATCTTAAGATATATTGAACATAAAATGATAAACAAATCAATCTTTCTTAGCTGATCTGATACTCTTTTCTCTTTCTTTCCATTAAACTTAAGATCTGATGAGAGAGAGAAGAATACCTTATGAATTTATGCCTTCTGCCGCAAGATCTTTTTTTCTTCGACTTTTTAATATAGAGAGAGAGATCAACTAAATCCAGATGAAGATACAGATATGATTAGGGCACACATGAAGTGAGATCACGTGATCTAACAAACAAAATTAGGTTGAACTATTGGCCCATTTTGTTATTTAAACATGTAAATATTTATTGAATTATATTAATTAATTTATAAACTAAAATATTAAAATATATATTTTAAATAAATACTCTTAAATAATTATTTAAGTTTTCATTAATTCATTTAAAACAAAATTATTTAAATAACTCCAAATAAATTATTTAAACCACTCAAATCCAAACCAAACTTAATTGTTTGAATTTATGAAAAAAATCGGTCATTTTCATAATAAAAACTTAAAACTTATTAATATATAATAAAAATAAATATATTTAAAATAAAAAATAATTTTACATTTTAATTGATAATTTCAATAATATAATTAATATACAATTTTGCTCAAGACATGTTCTAGAGTTGGATCTAGGTATGGCTAAGAAGAGAAATTATATTCTCAATGAAGGTTCAGCGAAAACAAGCCACGAATCATACGTGGCCTTGCCATGTGGCTAGGAGAGAGAAAAAAAAAAAAACAAACAAACGTTTCAGTTTCCCCTCTTTCTTCTTTTTATTTCTCATTTTCGGCGATCATTTTCTCTCTTCTTCTCTGGCGATTTGGCTCTCCGGCATCCCCGACTTCTTCTCCTTTCTCCATCGTCTTCCGATCGAAAATGGTAGGTCTTCTTCGTGTATCTTCACTTTATTTAGGTTTATGGTGGTCTAGGGTTCATACTACTCTTCTTTTCAGGCTGGTAGTCCAGGTACATCGCCATACAAGACTCCAACATCTCCAAGATCTCCAAGGACTCCAAGGTAAAAAAGACATCGTATCTTTTAGAAACGTAGATTATTTTGATATAGCGATTAGGGTTTAGTTGATTAGGGTTTAGTTCCATTTAGGGTTTAACGATAGAAAAGTATATAGAAACGTTTTTGATATATTATGTCCCGAAAGTTTTATTATATGCATATTATCTTGAAACAATTATTGATTGTCTAATTGACTACATATTGTCTCCTGAAAGGGTTGGTTTCTTGTTCTTGTCCCGAAATTAGTGATTTTAGGACAAGAATGGTTGGTTTCGGGACCCGAAAGGGTTGGTTTCTTGTCCTGAAATTGGTGATTTTAGGACAAGAATGGTTGGTTTCGGAACCCAAAAGAGTGGTTTCGGGACCCAAAAGGGTGGTTTCTTGTCCCGAAATGGTGATTTCGGGACATGAATGGTTGGTTTCTTATTCCGAAATGGTATTTTTAGGACATGAATGGTTGGTTTCAGGACCCGAAAGGGTGGTTTCGAGACATGAATGGTTGGTTTCTTGTCCTGAAATGGTATTTTCAGGACATGAATGGTTGGTTTCAGGACCCGAAATGGTATTTTCGGGACATGAATGGTTGGTTTTTTGTCCCGAAATTAGTGTTTTCGGGACAAGAATGGTTGGTTTTGGGACACAATATGTTGATTTCTTGTCCCGAAACCTCAGTTTCGGGTCTCAAAAGGGTGGTTTCAGGACCCGAAAGGATGGTTTCGGGACCTAAAAGGGTGGTTTCGGGACCTAAAATGGTAGTTTCAGGACCCAAAAAGGTGGTTTTGGGACAATAGATGTTTCATTTATTTGCTTATCTACTTCATGGTTTTAAATGTTTATCTTTTTTTTTTGTAGAGAGAATAAATGTAAAAGGAATGTGGCCCAAGAAACCAAAGCAACCCCCAAAGCAGCCCCCACAACTTATTTTTAACGAGGACCTCGTCTTTTGGCCTTTTTAATCTTCTTCAACTGATGTCTAATGAACAAAAAGAGGTTGTGAAGTCAAAGTAGCCCAACTGATCTCTCGTTATCTAGTCAGAAAGTTAGACTGTGGTAAATGTGCATTCAGCCTAGAGAATGGCGATAAAGTGAAAATCGAAGAAGAGGATATTCAAATGATATTGGGTCTACCTAGAGGGGAGATGGACATTCTAGAATACGTGAATAACGAGTGCGATGACAAGTTGAAGGCATTTAGGACTCAATGGAGTAACCCTGTTAATGACGCTCCTATAGTGACTGAAATACCAATGAAAATCATGGAGAATAAAGCAACTGACAACAATTTCAAGATAGACTTCGTATTATTTATTGTCAGATGCTTTCTCTAGTGTGATCATCTGGGTCAACTAACCAGGTATATCTCAAAACTTACATATATGTATGGTATATGCATTGTTAATAATCTTAAAATCTGTTTTTTTCACTTGCAGGTTTAGAATTCTGAAATCTATTTCAGATGTTGATAATATCAAAAAGTTTAATTAGTTCAAATTTGTACTTGAAGGGTTAGTTCAATCATGCGCAAAAGTGAAGACGAATGAAAAACAACATTTCCAAGGACCACAAACGTTCCTTATTGTAAGTTATCACTAATTTATTTCTCTGCTTCCTTATTGTAATGGTTTTAACATATGCATGTTTTCAACTGTGCTACGTGTATAGGGTGAGCAACCCTAAACTGGGAGGAGTTGATGAGCGTCGATTTCCTATAATGTCATGTTGGAATGACACGAAGTTGAAGTTTAAATTGGATACGGAGTGGGAAAATGGAGGATTCATACGCGGCAACGTTGTTGGACGCATTCCACTACCATCTCTTCAGAACGAGGAGACAGATGTGAACGAGGAGACAAATGTGGAAGAGACATATCAGGATAGGGGCGAACGAGGATGCATATGAGGGGGTTCTTGAGCCTCAACCTCAAAAGGCAGCACCTAAGGTTCCTCAAAAGGCAGCACTTAAACCTAAGGAGGCATAACCTATGAATTTTCCACATATGAATTCACCACCTCTGAGGGTAACACCTCTGAACACAGCACCACCTTTGAACACACCAGAACCTTGGTGTGCAAATTTTATAGAGAGATTGGTTTTCATTGCTAAAGCCACCGTGACGATTGACAAAGCCACCTGAAATTTGGCAAATTTAAGTTCTAGATGGGATACAACGCCATTGTATGACAATACCATTCACATCTTATACAAAACTATGGACGATAATAAACGTTTTAGGGATGCCATGCACAAATACTTCAAAGATCGAACACCCACTATAGAAATGAAGAGGGTTTACACAAAGATAGGGTACACGAAAAAGTTGTACACGAAGAGAATGTACACGAAGATGATGTACACGAAGAGGATGTACACGAAGAGGGGGTACCCGAAGTGGGAGTACACTTAGATAATGTACACGAAGAGGATGTACATGAAGAGGGGGTACCAAAAGTGGGAGTACCAAAAGAGGGACTACACAGAGTGGTAGTTAGTCAGAAAAGAACAAAATGGGTGGCTACAAAAAAACTCAGAAAAAATCCCCTACGGAATGCGAAAATTCCGGCACGCCTTAAATCTCCATATATGACGAAGAATAGGGAAAGAAATAAACCTTACTTTGAGTCTGCCCAAATAGATTACCGAGATGAAATCATTATGGGGTTCATTTTTGCAAATGAAGATGATGTGAATGCGAGGTAATTAACAATGTTTATAATTCATAGTTTAATGGTGTTTTCGGGTCCTGAAACCAACCTTTCAGGTCCTGAAACCATCCTTATTGTGTCCCGAAACCACACTTTCAGGTCCCAAAACAATGGTTTTGAGACCCAAAAGGGTAGTTTCGGGACCCAAAAGAGTGATTTTGGGACCCAAAAGGCTGGTTTCAGGACCCAAAATGGGTGTTCATCGTCCCTAAATGTTGGTTTTAATTTGGTTTTCTTCATTATGTGGTTTCAGACAGGAATTGTTGTATGTAACCGAGCATATCAAGATCAACATAGGGCATTTTCAATCAATGAAAAATCAATGCCATGTTGAAAATGGTATTATTGATGCGTGGGCACACATTACGTGTCATAATAGTCAATCATGTTCTGAGGGAAAAATAGTTTTTTCGACAATCGTTTCTGTAAGTCACTATATCTTTCATTGTTGTTTAAACCAATGATATTATTGTGATGTTGATTTCATTTTCAGGGCTTTTAGAGAGATTCAGAAGCTTGTGTTGTGCAAATAATTGAATAAATGAGACAATTCCTAATAACACTGAAGAGATGAAAAATTTTAATCTTGTAAGTCCAATATTTTTGTATAATCTGATTCTTGCTCATATATATCATCTGAATCTTGGTTATATTTTTGTAGATATTTTTTCCAATTTTATACGAAAGTCACTATTATGTTGTTTGCATCAATATGCCAAAGAGGGTAATTGAAATCATCGACAACCTCCCACTGCCCCCAAAAATGTCATGGGAAGATAAATATGTCACAACTCGGATACTGGTAATGTTGAAGTGTTTGTATGAACGTGTTTATATGTTAAAGTGTTTATTAACTTCTTTGGTAAAACAGGTAAAAAACTTTGTGAATTTTTTCAAAACTATCGACGCGAACATCACAACCAAAATTGCTAAATTCTCGTTCAAAGTTTTGAAATTAGCTAATCCAGACTCTTCAAATACAAAAGATTGCGCAATATACTGTATGAGACATACTCAAACTTATTTGGGCGATGCAAAATGGGATTGTGGTATAACCAAAACAAATGTAAATTTCACATTTTAATTGTTTTACAAATCTTTAATAACTATTGAATTATCATTTTTTGTAGGCAACGGGAATGCTTGAAGCTTTACGAGTCAAATTCTGTGCATTCATCGTTCGTTCACATTTAAACCAATTGAACAATATCTTTCAGAAATTTTTAGACATTTAAAAAGAAAATTCTCCTGAAACGTATAAGTTGTATTTAAAGGGGTAGTACATTGTAGTATTTTCTAGTCTTCAATTATATTCAATTATGTTTGATTATATTCAATTATAATTATATTCAATCATGTTCGATTATATTCAATTATAATTATATTGAATCACAAACCAACATTTCTTGTCCCGAAACTATGATTTTGGGACAAGAAACCAACATTTTTTGTCCCGAAATCATGGTTTCGGGACAAGAAACCAACCTTTCGGATCCCGAAACTATCATTTCGGGACAAGAAACCAACATTTCTTGTCCCGAAATTATGGTTTGGGGACAAGAAACCAACATTTTAGGTCCCGAAATGATGGTTTCGGGATAATAAACCAACATTTCAGATCCTGAAACTATGATTTCGGGATAAGAAACTAGCATTTTTTGTCCCGAAATCATGGTTTCGGGACAAGAAACTAACATTTCGGGTTCCAAAATTATGGTTTCGGGACAAGAAACTAACATTTTGGGTCCCAAAATTATGGTTTCGGGACAAGAAACTAACATTTCGGGTCCCAAAATAATGATTTCAGGACAAGAAACTAACATTTCTTGTTCTGAAATCATGGTTTCAAGACAAGAAACCAACATTTCGGGTCCTAAAACTATGATTTCGGGATAAGAAACCAACATTTCTTCTCTCGAAATCATAGTTTCGGGACAAGAAACTGATAGGATCGACGTAATCAATAGAGACGGGGGTCTGACGATTGATAACGACTTAGGAAAAACGATTTGATAGAAATCTTATTAAGGATTTAGATCACTTTCTATTCTGCGCAAATCTTTGCAAACTCTTGAACGATTCAAGTGCGGAAATATTTGTTTGGGTTTGAAGCTAAGAACCAAGAATGAAAAGATGACAGAAAGAAACAACACAGCAGTTTGTTTATGGATGTTTGGAGCAAACTCTCCTACGTCACCCCTTCTTCCAACCACCAGAAGGATTCACTAAACTTTCAACGAATCAAATACAATTGCACGACTAGCTCACTGTTGAACAGAACAGACTCTGTTCAACTTAAAATATGAAGAATATCACTCAGCTAATACAATGCTTTGATTCTAACTCTCTCTTGATTGAACACTCAGTAAAAGTAAGAAAGTAGTTCTCTGAATATCACAATTTTTGTATTCGCTTAAGATAGAATAATCTGAGTATCGATAGATCGATGATTCTTCCGTTTTCCTTGAGGATCTTTAAATAAGGGGCAGGTACCAACAGTTGAATCTTCATAATGACACGTGGAGGACTTCCATTAGAGCGCCTCCATAGTACACAACAGACTCTGAGTACAAGGATCGTGGTCGTACCAATCTAGTAGTGCGCCAAATATTTTCAAGGATATTCTTGTAAAAACAAGTAGTGGGAAGAATATTTTCTTACATGGCATTAATCAATTGGTTGTAACAGACTATCGTACTAATCTTCACAAGAAAATGGAGTAGGAGTAACGTACAATTAGTTGATCGTGGGTAGACGGGTGCTAGCTTCAAGCAACTGCTTAAGCCTAGCATTAGACATATTTCACTTAGACGACCTCGTCTAATGAAATTAGATGTCCACGTCTAATAGCAGGATCCATTAGATCACCTGGTCTAACGGGATTAGACTACACATCTAATTACGGTTCCCTAAAGACTAATCTAAAGGAGTTAGACTGCACGTCTAACTTTCATTAGTTAGACTGCACGTCTAACTATATATCCCTTCAGACTAATTTGAAGGAGTTAGACTGCACGTCTAACTCTCATTTGTTAGACTGCACGTCTAACTACGTCTGTTAGACTGCACGTCTAACTACGTCTGTTAGACTGCACGTCTAACTCCGTCTATTAGACTACACGTCTAACTCCGTTTGTTAGACTGCACGTCTAACTCCGTCTGTTAGACTGCACGTCTAACTCCGTGTGTTAGACTGCACACCTAACTACGTCTGTTAGACTGCATGTCTAAATCCGTCTAACTCAATGCATCTAATGCCAAATCAGTCTTAATGAACCTCATTAACACTAAGTCTATTATAACATGTTTTCGATACACCTGTACCAAAAACAATTAGACGACATAAATTGAGTTTTATATACATTCATCATCAAATTTCCAATAGTCAAACTACTTTGACACTTAGTCAAAATAATTTGACCCAACAATTTTCCTCCTTTTTGATGATGTTAAAACTTTGCATAAGTAACAAATTAAACACCCATCATATAACATCATATAAAATGCAGAGTAAAACTTGTTCATCCATCTTACACAAACACTTTCCAAACCAATATTCATAAATAATACCATTATCAGATAAACATATCAGATAAAGACAATATTAGGAGTGTTTTTCAAGAGGAATACACAACATTTTTTCAAAAACAACAAAACAAAATAATTCCTATCCTCCTCCTTTCTCTTTCTTTCTTCCCCCTTTTTAACATCATCAGGAAAGAGGAATCTACAACCTAGGAAGTCTCTAAGACTGCGGTTAGAGCGGAGTTGTAGACACCTTTGTCCCTTTTCTTTGATTTGAGCCTTCTCACCCTAAGAACATAATCAACAACCTTCTGGTTGTTCAGGGTTTTGGAGGATGAATGATACCCATGACCATATTCATCAAGAAGACAACAAAGAAATACACCAAGAGGAGCATCAAAACTGAAGATCGTCATCCTAGCACATAGCATTCTGACCAGATTCCCAAAGAGGACCTTTTTCCAGTTGATGGCAACACCCTTTGTGATGGCCACCATCATCTCAAAGACTTTTGAACAGTACGTGTAGGAGGAATCCTTTGCAATGAGGGATTTGGAGATGATGTCGCTGAGTAAGGAAAACTTAACTTTCAAGAAGCTACTCTTCCCGTGATTCTTCACTGGAAGGGTCGCGTCTGAGAAGACATTCATCATCTCTAACCGGATTTCATGAGAGGAGGGAGGAAACTCATGGATTCCTACGGTTGGGAGAAGGAAGAACATGCCAAATGTATCTTCATCAAAACAAATCATTCTGCCAAGAACAATCCCGCAGATATATTTGTCGTTGTAAAACTTGGTTGTTTTAAAGAACTCGCGAATGATCTGTTCGTGATAAATGCAGTGGGGGCGAAGAAACATCATCAACCTAGAGGCTTCTAATGATTCAAATATTTGAACCATTCTACGGATTGGAATAGAATACACAGACTGGAAATCTACTTGTAGAGATTTTGGAGAGAAGGAAGTCATTTTGACGATTCAAATTCTAGAAAGAGAGAGATACGGATTTGGGAGTACTCAACCATTTGAGCAATACCCTTCATTAAATATCAAGAATCTAACGTGTAGTTAATATCTAATGATTATATCAACCGTCAAAGAGTCACAGACCTATTCCCTAAGGACACAACTGTTAATATTAATCATGAAAGCATGCAGTTAATATTAGACGTATAAATGGAAATAATATCAGAAATGTCAGTCACTCTTGACAAATTGAGAGACATTTGTCTTCAATTTATTTGAGACGTGACTGGTTCATTTTAGGCGGGAAAAAGGTACATGGACAGATTCATATACGGATGACAGCTGTCCAAATAGCCAGAAAATTAAAAGTCTAAGTACACAAGTAGTTAGACGTTTATTCTACTTTTCACATTTTTCATTTATACTTGGAAAATTTGTCTATTAGACGACGCGTCTAATTGTGCATAAACAGCACGTGCTTCACGTGTGTCTGGTTAGACGTGAGTTTCCACTAGCTCTAGACATAAAAACATCTAACGTCTTATTAGACGTGTACGTCTAACCAAGCCGGTTATAAACCAAGCTAAAATTTCCCGAGAGAAGATAAAAAACTTCTAGAATAGACGTGCGTCTAAGTAGTTATGCTTCTTACAATTCTAGTTCATTAGACGTATTAAGACCTTTGTCTTCTTGTCTGTCCACTTACACTTTGAACAACATGTTCCTCCTCAATTTATGCACATAACAACATCAATCAAGATCAACAAGACCTAAAATATTTTTAAAATGAGAAAACTTAACTTCAGGCAGAGGCTTCGTGAAGATATCTGCCGTTTGTTGATCTATAGGAATATATTCAAGACGAATCTGCTTCTGATTGACATGCTCTCGGATAAAGTGATGCCTGATTTCGATATGCTTTGTTCGAGAATGCAGAACTGGATTATAGGTGATTGCAATAGCACTAGTGTTGTCACGGAAAATTGGAGATTCATCAGCCTCAATCCCATAGTCTCTAAGTTGTTGTTGAACCCACAAAAGCTGAGAGTAACAACTGTCAATAACAAGATACTCTGCTTCAGCTGTAGACGTGGCAACCGACGTCTTCTTCTTGTTGAACCATGAGATAAGACGATCTCTAAGGAACTGGCAAGTTCCACTTGTGCTCTTTCTATCAATTTTGCACCCTGCATAATCTGCATCTGAGAAACTAGTCAAATTGAAACTGGAATCCTTCGGATACCACAATCACACATTTTGAGTTCTCTTTAAATATTTAAGAATGCGTTTAGCAGTAGTAAAGTGAGAGAGTTTAGGATTAGCCTGAAATCTTTCACAGACACCAACAGCAAATTGGATATCTGGTCTACTAGCAGTCACATAGAGCAAGGATCTGATAAGTCCTCTATAGGCTGTGACATCTACACTTTGGCCACCTTCATCTTTATCCAATTTACTAGAGGAGCTCATTGGAGTGGCTGCGGGAGAGCAGTTCTCCATTCCAAACTTCTTTAGCAGTTCTTTGGTATACTTGGCCTGATTGATGAAGGTTCCTTTTTCCAACTGACAGACTTGAAACCCAAGGAAGAACGTTAATTCTCCCATCATTCTCATTTCAAATCTGTCCTACATCAGCTTAGAAAATTTCTTACACAATTTGGGATTAGTTGAACCAAATATCTCATCAACATATATTTGAACAAGCAGAATGTGAGAGTCTTTAGTGAATCTAAATAGTGTTTTATCCACAGTTCCGATAACAAAATCATGATCAAACAGAAATTTAGTTAAAGTGTCATACCAAGCTCTAGGAACTTGTTTCAGACCATACAGGGCTTTGTCAAGTTTGTAAACATGATTTGGTGAAGTATGATCTTCAAAACCAGGGGTTGCTCAACATAGACATCTTCATTTAATTTACCATTTAGAAATGCACTATTTACATCCATTTGAAAAACTTTGAAGTTTTTGAATGATGCATATGCCAGGAAGATTCTAATTGCCTCAAGTCTTGCTACACGTGTAAAAGACTCATCAAAGTCGATACATTCCTCCTGTCTGTATCCTTGAGCAACTAAACGGGCTTTGTTTCTAATAACTAAGCCATCTTCACTAAGCTTATTTTTAAAGACCCATCTTGTTCCTATGATTGATTGGTCAGTTGGTATAGGAGTTAGATGCCACACTTTACTTCTCACAAATTGGTTTAACTCCTCCTGCATGGTATTTATCCAATCTAGATCAACCACCCCTTCACCAATTTTCTTGGGTTCAATTTGAGAAATAAAGGCAGAATTGGCCGTTTCATCCATCAATTAACGTATTGTCCTTAGAGGAGAGAAAGGATTTACGATGATCAATTCATGTGGATGATTTAT
The DNA here is from genome assembly GCF_907164915.1 of Impatiens glandulifera. Lineage (NCBI taxonomy): Eukaryota > Viridiplantae > Streptophyta > Magnoliopsida > Ericales > Balsaminaceae > Impatiens > Impatiens glandulifera. The sequence goes on from NC_061870.1 coordinate 16,584,231, forward strand.
GTTCCATCTAAAGTTGGATCCAAGGGGATTGGTCATCTGAACGGGTCACTCTGCGACGTCTGAACTCTCAACATTTTGTTGAACAGGAGTTTGTACGTCTGGTTGAACCTCAACCGGATCAGCCATAGGGTCAGACAACGAAATCCGTTTATCCAGAACTTCTTCCTCACTTACAGACTCAAGACTTGTCGCTTCTAATTTGTCAGCAAGGTCGATGGGATCAATGGATTTGCTCTCAACAGGTTCATCAAAGACTGCATGGAGGGATTCCTCACCAGTTTGTGTTATGTTGTTGTATACTCTGTAAGCCTTGCTTATTGAGGAATATCCCAACATGAATCCTTCATATGCTTTAGCATCAAAAGCGGTCAAATAAACCTTTTCATTGTTATGAATAAAACATTTACACCCGAATACTTTAAAGTAAGAAACTATGGGAATTCTTCCGTAATACAGTTCATATGGAGTTTTATCAAACTGTTTGTTAATTATTGACTGATTTTGTGTGTAACAAGCAGTGTTTATGGCTTCTACCCAGAACCTCTGAGGTACGTCTGATTCAACTAGCATAGATCTCGCTGCTTACTTCAGAGTCCTCACTCTTCTCTCAGTAATGTCATTTTGCTGTGGAGTTCTGGCACTAGACAACTCGTGCCTAATCCCAGACTCCTCGAGATAAGATGATAGGTATCTGTTAGTGAACTCAGTTCCCTGGTCACTTCTAATGCATGCAATATTCAAAGATTTCTGATTCTGAATTCTTTTAAATATTCTAATCAAAATTTTAGCAGTTTTATCCTTTGATGGCAAAATTGCTACCCATGTAAATCGAGAAAAATCATCAATAAAAATTAGGGCAAATCTCATTCCTCCTAGGCTCTTTACAGGAATTGGACCAAACAGATCCATATGTAACAATTCTAAGCAACGACTGGATTGAGATTTCCCTTTACTTTTGAACGATGATCTGCACTGTTTGCCTAACTGGCAGGCGGAGCATACCTTGTCCTTTGAAAACTGAAATTTAGGTAAACCAATAACTAAATTGTTTGAACAAATGTTGTTGATGGTTTTGAAATTTAAATAATTCAACCTTTTATGCCATAACCATTTCTAGTCGTTCTTGGCAATCATGCACATAGGATAATAAGATTCTTTTTTCCAGTTCATTTTATATGAATTTCCTACTCTACTATCAATTAGCAAAGTGTTATCATGTTGATCCTTAACTAAGCATGCATGAGTTTGAAAATCAATTGACAATCCATTATCACATAGTTGACTAATACTAATCAGGTTATAGCACAAGTTGTCCACAAGTAACACATCATTAATGGTTAGATTACCATGGATAATCTTACCCTTACCCATGGTCTTACCCTTCTTGTTATCACCAAAAGTGATCTTAGGTCCAGAACAATCTGCTATATCGGTGAGAAGCCGTCTGTTTCCTGTCATATGCCTGGAACAGCCGCTATCAAGATACCACACAAATTCCTCGAGACCATCATTCACTTGTACCTACACAAAACAATATTTACAATCTTTTGGTACCCACATTCAATTGGGTCCTCGGTCAATCAGTCCCTTATGAATCCATATTTGGGTTATTCTAATGGATTTCCCATTTTGTTTAGTAATTAGTGCGTATGATTTTAACATAGCAGACGCATTTCTGCTAGCCACTGATCCCTTAGTTTTTGAAGAAGATTTTCTTTTAAAACTCCTTAACTTTGAGTCAGGTTTTAGATTTCCAGACTTGTTAACCGCTTCTAACTTATTTTTCAGCCAGTTAACGATCGGCAGAACATAGATTATTTCATTCTTGAAAGCTACTTCTTCATGAATGGGATCAGATTCAATATCAGTCAAACTTCCTTTAACAAAGCTTATTGGCTTAAGCTTGTTATTCGATGAGTTTGACTTTTTGCACGACAGGTTTGAGTCATTTCCATCAAATCCTAGACCGGATCTAGATTCAGCAGGTTTTAACATGTTGATCTGATATTTGACAGCTTCTCTAGACCTTGTCCATGCACTGGCAACATAGTTTAGTCTCTTGTTTTCAAAAGAAATAGTTTGAATCTGTTCTTTGAGCATCTCATTCTCAAATGAGATCTCCGCAAATTTCTTTTCAAAAACGTTTGTTTTAGAAGTTTTATGAGAGGAAGAAATGTTGGCTTCATATTTCACTTTCATCTCATAAAACGAGTCAAATAACTTCTTGTACTCAATGGTCATTTCTTAGTTAACTCTTCGTTGGTAAATTCTGGTGTAGAAACAGCATTTACTTTGGATTGATCGTCTGCCATCAAGCATGTTACAACTTCAGTCTCTTTTTTAGTAGGAGACTCCTCTAAATCGTTGTCTGTCCATTTGGATTTGTTTTCAACACACATGAAAACTTTCTGATCTTTCTGATTCTTCTTTGCTTGAGCGTTTCTACCATAAATCTTAGTTAGCTTCTTCCATATTTCTTTAGTAGAGGAGAAGGACTTGATTTCGTAGAATATGTTCATGTTGATCGATTGATACAGAATATTTCTGGTCACATTATCCAGGTTGTTGGTCATCTTATCTTCAGTAGTCCACTCACATCTTGGCTTCGGAATCTTTATGGGGCCATCAGTAATGACGCTCCACATATCGCAATCAAGAGCAGCCAAGTGAGCTTGCATTCTCATCATCCAATAGTCACAGTTGTCTCTTGATAGAATAGGGATCACGTTGATGATAGACATGATTCAGGTTCTTTAAGCTTGAGAATTGGAAACAGAGTTCTGATACCAATTGATAGGATCGGCATAATTAATAGAGACGGGGGTCTAGCGATTGATAACGGCTTAGGAAAAACGATTTGATAGAAATCTTGTTAAGGATTTAGATCACTTTCTATTCTGCGCAAACCCTTGCAAACTCTTGAACGATTCAAGTGCGGAAATGTTTGTTTGGGTTTGAAGCTAAGAACCAAGAATGAAAAGATGATAGAAAAAAACAATACAGCAGTTTGTTTATGGATGTTCGGAGAAAACTATCCTACGTCACCCCTTCTTCCAACCACCGGAAGGATTCACTAAACTTTCAACGAATCAAATACAGTTGCACGACTAGCTCACTGTTGAACAGAACAGACTCTGTTCAACTTACAATATGAATAATATCACTCAGTTAATACAATGCTTTGATTCTAACTATCTCTTGATTGAACACTCAGTAAAAGCAAGAAAGCAGTTCTCTGAATATCACAGTTTCTGTATTCGCTTAAGATAGAATAATCTGAGTATCGATAAATCGATGATTCTTCCGTTATCCTTGAGGATCTTTAAATAAGGGGCAGATACCAACGGTCGAATCTTCAGAATGACATGTGGCGGACTTCCATTAGAGCGCCTCCATAGTACACAGTAGACTCTGAGCACAAGGATCGTGGTCGTACCAATTTGGTAGTGCGCCAAATATTCTTCAAGGATATTTCTACAAAACAAGTAGTGGGAAGAATATTTATTTACGTGACATTAATCAATTGGTTGCAATAGGCTGTCGTACTGATCTTCACAGGAAAGTGGAGCAAGAGTAGCGTACAGCTAGTTGATCGTGGGTAGACGGGTGCTAGCTTCAAGCAACTGCTTAAGCCTATCATTTGACGTTTTTCACTTAGACGACCTCGTCTAATGAAATTAAACGCCCATGTATAATAGCAGGATCCATTAGACCACCTTGTTTAACGGCATTAGACTACACTTCTAATTACGGTTCCCTTCAGACTAATCTGAAGGATTTAGACTACACGTCTAACTTTCATTAGTTAGACTGTATGTCTAACTATACATCCCTTCAGACTAATATGAAGGAGTTAGACTGCACGTCTAACTCTTATCTGTTAGACTGCACGTCTAACTACGTCTGTTAGACTACACGTCTAACTCCGTGTGTTAGACTACACGTCTAACTCCGTGTGTTAGACTGCACGTCTAACTACATCTGTTAGATTGCACATCTAACTACGTCTGTTAGATTGCACGTCTAACTATGTGTGTTAGACTGCACGTCTAACTACGTGTGTTAGACTGCACGTCTAACTACGTGTGTTAGACTGCACGTCTAACTACGTGTGTTAGACTGCACGTCTAACTACGTGTGTTAGACTGCACGTCTAACTACGTCTGTTAGACTGCACGTCTAACTACGTCTGTTAGACTGCACGTCTAACTACGTGTGTTAGACTGCACGTCTAACTACGTGTGTTAGACTGCACGTCTAACTACGTCTGTTAGACTGCACGTCTAACTACGTCTGTTAGACTGCACGTCTAACTACGTCTGTTAGACTGCATGTCTAACTACGTCTGTTAGACTGCACGTCTTACTACGTCTGTTAGACTGCACGTCTAACTCCGTCTAACTCAATGCATCTAATACCAAATCAGTCTTAATGAACCTCATTAAGACTAAGTCTAATATAATATATTTTCGACACACCTGCACCAAAAACAATTAGACAGCATAGATTGAGTTTTATATACATTCATCATCAAAATTCCAATAGTTAAACTACTTTGATACTTAATCAAAATAATTTGACCCAACAGAAACCAACATTTCGGGTTCCGAAATCATAGTTTCGGGACAAGAAACCAACATTTCTTGTCCCGAAACCATGATTTCGGGATAAGAAACCAACATTTCAGGTCCCGAAATCATGGTTTCATGACAAGAAACCAACCTTTTGGATCCTGAAACTATGATTTCGTGATCCGAAACCACCAACATAACTATGACAAAAACGTAAAAATATTCAAAGTGACAATATGATCATATAAGTACTATCTTTGTTAAAAATATGAAAAAACGTAAAAATATTCCAAGTTACTATCTTCGTTGAATGTTATTTCCACACGCATTATCTTCGACATATATTTGAGGGGACAAAAGTGATGTGAATGATAATTGAGTTGAAAGTGGATCATTCCATTGTTGTTGTGTTGAATCCAAAACTATAGATGTTGTGGTCGTATTTCTCTTCTTTTTTTGATCTCGACGTCTTGGGGATTTTTTCAACTAAAGATTGTTTCATCTTTGTTGGTGGTCGTCCTTCACTTCTAACTTTGTTAGGAGAGTGTATCAAAATGGATGTAGCGGGAGATGGAAATGGAGATGGATATGGAGATGCTTCTGTGCTTTTGTATTTAGATGCTTCTGTGCTTCCATGATTAAGTGACAAAAACTGTTCCATCAAGCCTTTTATTCCGTTCATCCAAAAAGAACAATTGACTTCAGATTTTACTCCAACTTGTTAAACCTCTTGCATCAATCGAGTTAGACTATTGTGACGTTTTTTTTCTTCCACAGACATATCTGAATCATAAATGTTTGTGATATTTTGATACCCACGCTTAATATCTTTACGCCACCGGTCCATTATATAATACATTGGTACCTCATTCACACTCATTTTTTTCAACACAGTCATGATGTGCCTACACAAAATACCTCTGAACTTAAACAATCGATATTGACATTTCACAATGCAATCCATTTCAGTATAATGCACTTTGTAAGAAACATCTCTTACATGTTCTCCATTAACCCCCAAAATGATTTCCTCAACTCTAAATACACAAGTTGTCTCTTCCTCTTCAATGATTGAGATGTCGCACAACATCAACCCTCTAACTTCTTCTTAAACCAATCTAAATATATCTGGAGTGTAGAAAGTTTGGTATTGCCTTTCAAAGGCAAATCCACTGACGGTTGGTATGAAAGAATTAAACGATTGAAAATCCAATTTATGTTCTCTCTCGATATTTCTCAATAGAGCCCTATCATATTGCTCGACAAATTGTTTGAGGGATGTTTTGGACTGCACGTAGTCATCAAAGAATGCGTTCATACTTTCACTCCGTTGAGATGTTGACATCCCGTCCCAAAATTGTCCTTTCACATAAATAGGTATCCATTTAGATCTTTCCAAATACAAAGATTTCAACCAAACATTATCTTCCAGTTGACAATCTTCTATTAGTCTATTCCAATTCTCTTCGCATTGTTGAATATTTATGGAGTTGTATACTATATTTTTCAGCATCTTCTTTATCATATGGTATTTAGTATGGCTTCCAAGTTTTATAGGAAGTTTCTTCATTATATGCCACAAACAAAATCGATGATGAGTTTTAGGAAATATCTTCGGTTTTGACTCTTCAAAAAAACAAAAATAATTCTAAGTGTTGGGAAGGGTTAATTGCGAAGGTTTATTAGAAAACCTTCGGTTTTAACTTTCCCCAAATTGTTAATTGCGAAGGGTTTTTATTAAACCTTCGGTTTTGACTTTCCTCAAATTGTTAATTGCGAATGTTATTCATTAAACCTTCGGTTTAGACTCTTCAAAAAAAAATTAATTCTAAGTGTTGGGAAGGGTTAATTGCGAAGATTTATTGGAAAACCTTCAGTTTTGACTTTACTCAAAAAGTAATTACCGAGAGTTCTTCTAAAACTCTCGGTAAAAACCTTACTAATTAAAAACCAGATTCCCTTTTCTTTTCCCGAATATTTGAACACGCCTCTCTCTCCCCCGCCCTCCGCTCTCTCGCCGCTGCAGATTCTTCAACTTAAGGTTAGTATATGTTAGATATATATATATATATGTTAGATTTAGATGATTTTGTTTTAATTTTGGTTAGTATATGTTATATTTAAGGTGATTTTATTTGATTTTGGTTAGTATATGTTAGATTTATGGTTGATTTTGGTTAGTATATGTTATATTTATGGTTGATTTTACTTGAGTTTTGGTTAGATTCATATAAGTTTAGGGTTGATTTATGGTTGATTTTGTTTGAGTTTAATTTGGTTAGATTTAAATATGTTTAGGGTTGATTTGTTTTTGAATTTTGGTTAGATATTTCAAATATCTCTTAATGTTATATATATATAAAGAATAGGGAAATGAAAATTCAATTTATTAATGAAATGCATTCAGGATGAGTAATTAGAAGCGTATGCGAAAAACACCAGAGAAACTACCCCCGTGTTTTTAGAACCTACTAGCACAATCAAATGACGTTACGATCCGAGGAGAGACTTTCAGAGTCGACACAATGTCTGACATGGCAAACCCGATGGTTACTGCTGACGTTAAAGATGAGCATGATGCGAGACAACTGGCGTTGGTATTGGAGCAGATTCAATTGAGGGATATGGAAAGAGCGCAAATTCTTAGTGAAATCAAAGCGGAAAGGGTGCAAATGACGCAAAGATTGGAGAAATTTGAACAACAAATTGAATTCTTCATGAGGCAGAATCAACCCCTTCCTCCCCCCAGCTACTTAGTACATTAAAGTTTTTGAATAATTATAAACGGTTTGGTTCGACTGATAACATGTGTTTTGGATAAATGCGTATGTTTTGACTTTGGTTTAGAACTTTGGAATGATAATGGTAATTTGGTTTATGAATGTTATTTGTATATATATTGGTTTGGTTAAACAGGTTTTGGTTGCGCATAAAATAATCGGCCTATTTTGTACATTTTATAGGGTAATACCGAAAATTAAAAGGAAACTCTCAGTTTTTTCATTTCTAGAAAAACCCAGAGTTATTTGGAAAACTCTTGGTTTTTCACTTTCAATAAAAATCGAGAGTTATTTGGAAATCTTTCGGTTTTTCACTTTCAAGAAAACTCGAGAGTTATTTGGAAAGCTTTCGGTTTTTCTTGAAAGGGAAAACCGAGAGCTTTCCATATACCTCTCGAGTTTATTTTAAACGGAAAAACTAAGAGTTTTTTGGAAAACTTTCGGTTTTTCTTGAAAGGGAAAAACTGAGAGTTGTTCATATAACTCTCGATTTTTCTTGAAGGAGAAAAACTGAGAGTTTTCTATATAACTCTTGGGTTTGACCTTTCAAGAAAAACTAAGAGTTTCCTATATAACTCTCGGTTTTTCTCTCTGGTGTCTAAATCGATAAATAAACGATATCTCTCGGTAAACACCCAATTATATTTACCGAAAGTGACAATACCGACGAATGCTGAGAGTTACCCAAACTTTCGGTATTAGGTGTATACCGAGAGAGATAGGGTCATTACCGAGAGATTATACTCTCGGTTTTGACCTATTTTCACTAGTGTACATATGTCTTCACGAAAGTCTATCATTTATGAGAAGTTGGTCATACTCATAAATCATTATAAAAAAAGTTTAAGATTATATTAATAAACAAATATTAATATTATTTATATAATGTCAATGAAAATTATCAAGCATCCACTTAAATTATTTAATAAATTTGTTGTATGTTCTTTCTCACTTGGACATAGATGTTGCAAACTTGTATTAAGCTGTTTTTTTATATAATGATATCAAAAAAAAGTGTAATTAAGAAAAATAATTAACATAAAAGTCTTTTACCATTTGATCTGCAAAATTGTCACAAATATTTAAGTTTTTTAATCTCGCTAAATTTAATCAGCTCTTCTAAAAAAAGTCTTTAATGAAATTTTAAAACCAAAACACTCAAAAAAATGAGAATTGTGAGCCATATAAGAGCAATATATGAGGTGTATATATTTGCATTATTCTTCACTAACTAAGGTAACGAATATTGAAAACGTGGACTCATATTATAAAAGAAAAAAGTAATTATAATATTGTTAAATACGTTAAATCAAGTGACGTATTAAAATGTAATCAAACACATGAAACTAGCAATATTTTAATGTTTTGTAATCTTCATACAATCATAACTGATAATAATGATAAATCAATAGAAAAGAAAAATGAATGATCTTAAATTTTACTATTTTGGTAATGTAGTCAAGATTTACGAATGTGAAACGAATGAGTTTCATTGCAAAAAATATTTCATCGTCATCATATATTTCACACTCCCTTACAAATTACGATTTAGTGTAACACATTGTATTATAGGAAAAATAATATATTTATATTATATAATTTTAGACCCGCGGGCCAATAACAATTTTATCTAGTTCAAGCTATTTTATAAACAAACTAAAGAGAAAAAAACAAATAAAGGTACTTTGATCCCAAAAAAAATTGTTTAATGATTTTTCTAAGCGACAACACATTTTATCTAATTCTCATATACAATCACTATTATCATTTTAGTGTACATATGTCTTCACGAAAGTCTGTCATTTATGAGAAGTTGGTCATACTCATAAATCATTATAAAAAAAAAGTTTTTGATTATATTAATATATATAATGTCAATGAAAATTATCAAGCATCCACTCAAATTATTTAATAAATTTGTTGTATGTTCTTCCTCGCTTGAACATAGATGTTGCAAACTTGCATTATGATGTTTTTTTATATAATGATATCTAAAAAAACTGTAATTAAGAAAAATAATTGACGTAAAAGTCTTTTACCATTTGATATGCAAAATTGTCACAAATATTTAAGTTTTTTAATCTCGCTAAATTTACTCAGCTCTTCTAAAAAAGTCTTTATAGAAATTTTAAAACCAAAACACTCAAAAAAAAATGAGAACCGTGAGTCATATAAGAGAAATATATAAGGTGTAAATATTTGCATGATTCTTCAATAACTAAGGTAACTAAGATTGCAAACGTGGACTCGTATTATAGAAGAAAAAAGTAATTATAATATTGTTAAATACGTTAAATCAAGTGACGTATTAAAATGTAATCAAACACATGAAACTAGCAATATTTTAATGTTTTGTAATCTTCATACAATCATACCTGATAATAATGATAAATCAATAGAAAAGAAAAATGAATGATCTTAAATTTTACTATTTTGGTAATGTAGTCAAGATTTACGAATGTGAATCAAATGAGTTTCATTGCAAAAAATATTTTAACGTCATCATATATTTCTCATTCCCTTACAAATTATGATTTAGTGCAACACATTATATTGTAGGAAAAACAATGAATTTATATTATATAGTTTTAGACCTGCGGACCAATAACAATTTTATCTAGTTCAAGCTATTCTATAAACAAACTAAAGAGAAAAACCAAATAAAGATAATTTGATCCAAAAAAAATTGTTTAATGATTTTTCTAAGCGACAACACATTTTATCAAATTCTCATATACAACCACTATTATCATTTTAGTCTTATATGACCATATCCTCTCCTTTAATTTTTTTTATCCCCATATATATACCACCACCAATGACTATTATAATTTTAGTCTTATACTAATCCTTCAATTTCTTCATCCCCATATATATCACCATAATAACTATGGTCATTTTAGTATTATACCAAGATATTTTAATCTCATATTCATACCACCACCCTTTTCAAATTGAATTATAAATAAATTGTGAACACTTTGACCGCTAGACCAATATGATTTGTTGTTTCAATTTAAAATTTTGTATATATATTAGTTAAGTTTTAACCATTTGTCTTAAATAGATGGTTATATATATAATATATAATTATATAAATTATAAAATAATTAATAAAAATATAAAATAAAATAATTAATAATAATATAAAATAAAATAATATTAATAAAAATAAACAATCTAATAAAAATAAAAATATAGGATTTAATATATAAAGAGAAATATATATATATATATATATATATATATATATATATATAATAATGCTAAAATAATAAATAAATATATATTTATATAAAATTAATTATTATATATATATAGAGAAAAAATACATAAATTAATTATGAGAGATAAATATATATATATATATATATATATATATATATATATATATATATATATATATATATATATATATATATATATATATATATATATATATATATATATATATATATTATATATATATATAAAAGATTGAATATATATATATATATATAAAAGATTGATAAAATACACAAATAAATTATGAGAGATAAAAATTTATAAATATATATATATATATATATATATATATTATATATAAAATGAGAGAAAAAAAAAAGGAATTTTATATATAAATGAGAAGTGATAACATAAAAAATAAATTAATTATTAAAGAAAATATAAGATGAGAGAAAATAAATAAAAAATAATTAGAAAGAAAATTTTATATATAAATGAAAAGTGATAACATAAAAAATAAATTAATTATTAAATAAAATAAGATGAGAGAAAATAAAAAAAAATAATTAGGAATATATATATATATATATATATATATATATATATATATATATATATATATATATATATATATATATATATATATATATATATATATATATATATATATATATATATATATATATATATATATATGAATAGAGATAAAATATAAAAATTAATTATGAGAGATAAATATAAATATAATATATAAATATATATATATATATATATATATATATATATATATATATATATATATATATATATATATATATATATATATATATATATATATATATATATATAAAAGATAAGAGAAAATAAAAAAATATTAATTAGAAAGGAAATTTTATATATAAATTAGGAGTGATAACATAAAAAAATAAAATAATTATTAAAAAAAATAAGATGAGAGAAAATAAAAAAAATTAATTAGAAGGAAAATTAATA